>NC_134269.1:143517915-143845415 GCF_031893055.1 Leptodactylus fuscus | reverse complement strand
TTCACCACTGTTCTATGCTTTCTCCATTTGAGATAACAGCTCTCACTATGGTTTTGTAACCTTTTCTAGACTTAGGGTAAGAGCACACAGTTTTTTGGATCGGAACCTGAGGCGTAAACTGCCTCAGGTTCTGATCCAAAAGCCGGGTTGCTGTGACTGAAAGCCGGAGCACTGTACTGGTATCCAGCCATGCACTCTGCGCCGCATTAGGAACAATTGAATGGGCCTAGTCCGGAGGATGGAGTTTCTTCAGGAATCACAAGGCGACTCGGCCTGAAGAATGAACACCTTGCTGCTTTTTTCCGGGAGCCGGAAGAAACAGCTCCCAGAGACAGCTCCTGAGTGGCTCCCATTGATTTCAATGGGAGCCGTCTTTTTGGTCAAGATTTTGAGGCGATTACTGCCTCAAAACCCTGACCAAAAAACCCTGTGTGAACTTACCCTTAGATGTCAGTGACTTGTTTCATAACTGTTCTTGAATTTCTATAGATCCGGGCGATGTCTTGCTTTTAAGATCTTTTAGCTTACTTCAGACTCTGTTTGGGCTAAGGCCCCATGTTGCGGAAAAAGATACTTAAATTAATTACCCTTCTAACTGTTCTTCCTTCTCTCACTTTCTCTTTTGCTCTCCATTTTTTTCCCATTGTCTCCATCTTGTGTCTGTCTGTAGTCTGATTACCTTATTACAGTTCTATTATTGGTTGATTGCTTTGTATACTTAATTTTATCATGTAATGCTTCCTCTTTTCTCTGTTATTGTGAAAAATTTCTTCAATAAATATTACAGTTAAAAAAAAATGCCCTCCCCTAAATTTCACTAGCCATATCCTCCAGATTACTGGTAGACAAGAAAGGTCCCACATTGTGGAAAAGCTGCTTTTTTGGCTACAGATTTTGTTCCTTTTATTGAGCCAAATCCAGGAGTGACTTCAAAAGAAATGGGATATATATAGGAAGCTCTCATACTTCTCTCTTTGGTCCAATACACTCTTGGCTTTTTTTAAAAAATTTTTTTATTTTTTAACTACTGTAGTTATTAGGGGCTTCAGCGAATCTAATGACTATTGGAATTCATTACAATGTTAATGCATTGCAAAATACCAGCATAAAGCAGCCTGTTATACAAATAAATACCAGACCAACCTGGGAGCTTTCATTAGGCTCAAAATGAGATACAGGATTGGCAATCCTACCCTAAATTGGCAGTACCCATGAGCCACTTGGAAAATGTCACCTCTGACTGAGGAACTGGGGGCCTTAATGCCTGCAATATGAGTTGGCCCTGATCATGGAAATTAGCACTGGGTCTTTGCTGTATAATACAGCAAAGATTAGACTTCCACCATACTATTACGTCAACAGGAGTAAGGTTGGGGCCCCACATGGTGTAAACACTGGGGTTTGGCTGCCGCAATTTTTCCCACAACGCTTTTTGCTGAGGCTCATTATGTGGGGCCTTAGCCTTAAAATTGCTTCTTCTATTTGCTCTTTACTGTTATCTTTCTGACATTTAAATTAGTTTGAATCTGAAACATTTAAGTGTGACAAATATGCAAAATCATATATACAGTATGAAAGAAGGTGACCCTCCTAAATCTGGATGTGTATTTCCAGTATCCTATGCAAAGCTATCTTTGACAATTAAGGCTAAGGTCCCACTAGGCGGAAATGCAGAAAAAAAAAACGCAGTGTATAAAACTGCAGAGAAAACGCTGCGTTTTCTGTAGCGTTTTTCATCGCGTTTTTCAGTTTAGTGCTGCGGAAATTCATATGAGTTTTCTGTTGAGTTTTTATTGCGTTTTTGCTCGAGTTTCTCATGTGCAATAAAGGTAATTGAAAGGCTGTGTTGAAATTCCTAAGAAATTATGGTCCTTTGCTATTTAGGCCCATGCCCACTTTGCGGACGAATATCGCAGCGCGGACATGCTGCGATTTCCAAAACCATTGTGGTTCTAAAAATCACAATATGTCTATTATATATGTATGGGAACGTCGGCGGCTTTCCCATAGATACAATTGTAGAATTGTAACAGAGTCCGCGGAGGAAAACTCAGTGAACTTTCTGTTCAAAGCGCTGCGGGAAGAACCTCAATGCGTTCACGTCGCGGTTGTTCCTGCAGTGCTTAAGCTCGGTGATTCCAGCAGATGGGGCCTTAGCCTTAACCAAACAAAACTGAGTTTTTGTGTGCGGATTTTGATGCTTTTCCGCAGAGTTTCCACAACACATTTATCATGCTGCGTTTTTGCTGTGGTTTTCACACACTCCATAGAAATCTATGGAGGGAAATACTCAGCGTTTCTGCAACTATAATTGACATGCGGTGTTTTACAAAAATGTGAACATTTTTGAAAAATGCAGCTTTTCCGCAGCGTTTTTTTTCCACAATGTGGGGCTAGGATTAGACAAAATTGCATTCACTATTCTGGTAATGTAACTGCAGCGTTTTTTCCGCTGCGTTTCCGCAATGCCCCAAAACACTGCGCTTCTGCCCAGTGGGGCCTTTTCCTAAAGCATTAAAATATACTGGTACAACAAACCTTATACTTATAAGTAACAAAAACTACTGGGAAAATGTCACCTGCCTTTTCACTAGATTCTATATAAATACTTATGTAAAGCGAAACACATACACATTAGGTAACCTTGTGTCTGGTCTACACACTTATATACCCATCTGGTAAGTAAAAATAAAAAAAGGGCTTTTTGTCAAAATTAGCTGCAGGATGAGTGTATATACTAGTGGTGTATATACACTCATCAAGCAGTGTACTTCTGAGAATGTTCCCTGCCTGAGTAACATAAACTAATCCCTCTCTAGCCCTCAGCATGTCTTTCCCTAACTCCAAGCCGCAAATGACACAAACATGGCTGCCACTATTCTAATAAATCCGAGGTCACCTGATTTAGCCAGCCAATGACTTTCCCTATTTTTTTTTCGATGTCTACGTTTTCCTGCATCCTGTCCCACCTCCCCTGCACAGTTATTGGTACAAAAAAAGCGTCAGGGGGGGTGGGAAGGGATACGAATTTTTACTGTGTTTACCGCGTGGTATTCGATCGAAATCGAATGTCGAATACCTTAATATTCGATTGAATACCTACTCGATCAAACGGTATTCGCTCATCTCTAGTTATTAGTAATGCCACCACCCTATTAACCCCTTAAGTCAACGTCAGAACAAGGACACAAAGGATATACTTACTATCCAATAAATAAATAAATTAAAATAAACTAAGAGCAAAAGAAAATAACATAAAAAGGATATAAAACAATAACTATATGTGTTCTTATCCATAAAAATCTTATCCAAATACCTTGATATTATAAAAATACACGTAATGCAGTCACATACCTTCTTCTAGAGGTTATACCCCTTTGATAGTCCATACCAAACAGGGAGATATTTTCAATAAATAATAGGTTATGAGGATACTGTTATTACTCTATCTGTACCAAATGTAAACATGAATGACATGAAACCGTGCCGGAAATAAACTCAGTCATGTGATGTTACTCACGGGATTAAAGCAAAACTGACAAATTCAAAAAAGCTGACTGTTCATCTGTCTATTTGCATGGATACGATGCTTCTACCAAACCTGGTCATATGTTATTGCTCATGTGACTGGTCATGTGATATTACTCACATGACTAAAGTAAAGCCTGCAAGTTCAAATAAACCAGCAATTTATGTACCTGCTCTCATAGGCACTATCTTTGCACCGAATTTGGTCAAGTGACTAAAATATTGTTCACATAACTAGCATAATGCTGGCAAGTTTAAATAAACTAACAAGTTTATCCACACTCATCCCCCCACACTCCTTTTTTGGCTCCGCACATGGTGTATATAGCTCCCTTTTTCTGGCATTCTACATGGCATATGACCCCCTTTTTCTGACCTGCCACACAGTATACAACAACACCCCTATACAACAATATAGCAACAACACAGTATACAACAATATAGCAACGCCCCTTTTTTTTTTCCCTCCCACATGGTATATGATCCCCTTTTTTAGCCAACCACATGGTATATGACCCCCTTTTTGTGACCCCCAAACATGGTATATGACACCCTTTTCTTTCCTCCCACAGTATATGATCCCTCTATTTACAGTTAGGGCCAGAAATATTTGGACAGTGACACAAGTTTTGTTCTTTTAGCTGTTTACTAAAACATGTTCAGAAATACAATTGAAGAGCTCAACGGAAAAATGGCCTAAGTCCAAAAATCAATATTGTGAGAAACTAAATTTAAAGTTTTAGCCTAAAGCAAACGGGCATTATTGTGGAATATATCTATCCAATGTAATCAGCTAATGAACACCGTTAATCCTAATCATAAATTGTATTATTTATTAAAAAAATTGCAGCTTCATGTATAAATATTATTTATTTAATATTATTAATTACTACTTTTATTAAACGATGAAGAATAATAATTACCTGCCTCCCTTTTCGGCGCTAAATATGTGCAAAAGTCGATTTAGAGCCTTTTAAACAATAAGACAAAGTTTTTACACTAATATAAACAACAGACCGGAAGTCACGATTTCAATGAAAAAATGACCAACGAGAGTGAAGTAAGTTTGTATTGGACTTAGGCCATTATTCCATTGAATGTAAATTCTTCTGCATTGAAATATATGGACTTAGGTCATTAATCCTAGGTACCTTGTAAACCCAATGCATAGAACGAGGTACAAAGAAGCTTTCTAGGTAATAATTTGAAATATGACAAAATGTGGACTTAGGCCATTTTTCCGTTGAGCTCTTCAATTATATATATAATATGGGCTGAAAGTGCACACTCCCAGCTGCAATTTGAGAGTTTCCACATCCAAATCAGAGAAAGGGTTTAGGAATCATAGCTCTGTAATGCATAGCCTCCTCTTTTTCAAGGGACCAAAAGTAATTGGACAATGGACTCTAAGGGCTGCAATTAACTCTGAAGGCTTCTCCCTCGTAAACCTGTAATCAATGAAGTAGTTAAAAGGTCTGGGGTTGATTCCAGGTGTGTGGTTTTGCATTTGGAAGCTGTTACTGTGACCAGACAACATGCGGTCAAAGGAACTCTCAATTGAGGTGAAGCAGAACATCCTGAGGCTGAAAAAAAAAGGAAAAAACCATCAGAGATAGCAGACATGCTTGGAGTAGCAAAATCAACAGTCGGGTACATTCTAAGAAAAAAGGAATTGACTGGTGAGCTTGAACTCAAAAAGGCATGGGCGTCCATGGATGACAACAGTGGAGGATGATCGCCGCATACTTTCTTTGGTCAAGAAGAACCCGTTCACAACATCAACTGAAGTCCAGAACACTCTCAGTGAAGTAGGTGTATCTGTCTCTAAGTCAACAGTAAAGAGAAGACTCCATGAAAGTAAATACAAAGGGTTCACATCTAGATGCAAACCATTCATAGACAGGCCAGAGTTAAATTTGCTGAAAAACACCTCAAGAAGCCAGCTCAGTTCTGGAAAAGTATCCTATGGACAGATGAGACAAAGATCAACCTGTACCAGAATGATGGGAAGAAAAAAAGTTTGAAGAAGAAAGGGAACGGCATATGATCCAAGGCACACCACATCCTCTGTAAAACATGGTGGAGGCAACGTGATGGCATGGGCATGCATGGCTTTCAATGGCACTGGGTCACTTGTGTTTATTGATGATATAACAGCAGACAAGAGTAGCCGGATGAATTCTGAAGTGTACCGGGATATACTTTCAGCCAAATGCTGCCAAGTTGATCGGACGGCGCTTCATAGTACAGATGGACAATGACCCCAAGCATACAGCCAAAGCTACCCAGGAGTTCATGAGTGCAAAAAAGTGGAACATTCTGCAATGGGCAAGTCAATCACCAGATCTTAACCCAATTGAGCATGCATTTCACTTGCTCAAATCCAGACTTAAGGCGGAAAGACCCACAAACAAGCAAGACCTGAAGGCTGCGGCTGTAAAGGCCTGGCAAAGCATTAAGAAGGAGGAAACCCAGCGTTTGGTGATATCCATGGGTTCCAGACTTAAGACAGTGATTGCCTCCAAAGGATTCGCAACAAAATATTGAAAATAAAAATATTTTGTTTGGGTTATGTTTATTTGTCCAATTACTTTTGAGCTCCTAAAATGTGGAGTGTTTGTAAAGAAATGTGTACAATTCCTACATTTTCTATCAGATATTTTTGTTCAACCCTTCAAATTAAACGTTACAATCTGCACTTGAATTCTGTTGTAGAGGTTTCATTTCAAAACCAATGTGGTGGCATGCAGAGCCCAACTCGCGAAAATTGTGTCACTGTCCAAACATTTCTGGCCCTGACTGTATGGCCTCCTACAGTATATGACCCCTTTCCTATGCCACCCACACAGTGTATGACCCTAGTCTTCTGCCCTTTCAAAATATATGACCCCTTTTTTAACCCCCACAATATTTGACCCCTTTTTATGGCCCCCACACAATATATGATCCCCCTTTTTTATCACTCCCCACACAGCATATGATCCTCCCATTTATGGCCCTCACACAGTTTATGACCCCCTTTTATACACACCCCACCACCACTGTTTAGAACCCACTTTTTCACCCCACCTCTACCCAGAGTAACGGCCGATAATATTTACTCACCTGTTCATGCTCCTGACCCCTCCAGGATGAGCTATAGCTGATGCCGAAGAATACTGAGGCACTGTATGTAGCATCCTGACGTTCTTCAATGTTGTGACTTAACTGTTGTGCCATTTAACAATTGGCAGTGGAGGCAGTCAGAACAGGAGCATGGACAGGTGAGTAAAAATTATCAGCCACTTCTTATTATATTAACATAATAAGTAGCAGCTGATTAAAAAAAAATAATTCTGCACCCCCCAGTTTATTCCTTGAGGAGCCTGGTATCCCCATGGCAAAATGCACATAGAGCATAGAGCCATAAAGGATCATGTGCACATAGTACTGCCCTTGTAACAGGGGGTGACCCAGGGGCAGTGACATTAAGGTTGTACAGGATTGTTCCTGTTGCACTTTTGGCTTATGTCAATTGCTACTGGTTAGTGTGCTGTTTTTTTTTTATGTGAGTGAGCTGTATATTTTAGATCACTGGCCTCTTTGTAATTACAGCATCAATAGTATTTGTTACTCATACTCTGCCACCTCTGCAGTATGTTTTACAGTATATGGGCGGTGGGATTAATGTGGATTCCAGTGGCTGAACTATTGGCTGACCATACAGTGCTGTTCGTGATTGTCAACAGCCCCTTAACCCAGCGGTGTTAGGGGGCATTCACACGATGTAACGCGGCACTGATTCTTGCACGATAACTTGCAAAAGAAGCAGCGCTGCAAAACAAAATCCCATTGATTTCAATGGGTTCTGTTTAACACGCGTAACACATTGAAATCAATGGGTTAAAAAGCCTCCCATTGATTTCAATGTGTTACGCGCGTTAAATGGAACCCATTGAACTCAATTGGATTCTGTTTTGCAGTGCTGATTCTTATGCGAGTTATCATGCAAGAATCAGTGCCACGTTACATCGTGTGATTGCTCCCTAAGGGGTTGTTCACACGGAGAAAAATGGCTCGGCTTTTGGCGCGATTACACGCGGGATTGCTGCCAGAATCCGAGCGATTAAAAAGCCTCCTTTATAGAACTCTATTGAGAGGCTTTTTAACCGCACGGATTCTGGTGACAATCCTGCACGGAATTCATGCGGACATTGCGTGACATCCGCATGGAGTCACATCAGAATTCGAGCCATTTTGCCCGGTATGAATGCTCCCTTAGGCATTTTAGTTATGGAGGAAGGAGTGCATTGGTCACTTTAGGTATCACACCTGTGTTCTGAGGGCTTCCTGTACCTATCTGCCCTCAGCTTTAGTATTAGTAGTGAGCTGCTATAGAGCACTTTTTATCTTGAATATAATAAAGGTTATGTTTTATGTTGCTTTTTCCCAGGGACTTCTACTGTGACGTCAATGAGCTGTATATTTTTTAGCAGCTTGGGATTATGCTCCTTTTTTTGTGCTTTCGTTCTGTTTATACATTTGTAGAATTATCAAAGGTTATTCAAGGTTATTAAAAGTTACATTCTAGGTCTTTTTGCTTTTTTGTTGATACCCATTTGCGCAGTTCGCCACCATACACATGATGGTGTACATTGCTGTTTTGTTATCTGATTCCCTTTAGGTTTCACATTAAACTTTATTAAAACTGTATTTAGGCCAAATGTTCTATAATGTAGCTTTACAGAAAAAATGAAAATAGTATAAGCTAAATTTAGAAGAAATATCCAAATTTAGATGGAAAGAAATGAAGAAAAGATTAGTATAACGTGTATAGTTAACCTCACATCTGTGGTTTTATCCTTATTTTTATTATGCAGTGTAATAATATGTGTTTGCACGACGGAGACAAATCATGTGTGACGCCCAAATGCTTCCTTTACTATTCAAAGTGAGGAGGTAGTTGAAAGCCTTAAATTGAGGACATATATCATTGTGAATGTCTGGGCATGACTCAGGAAGGTATCCAGGCAACAATTTATATTCAATAGCTGACACTTTCACTCACTAAATATTGCTTTCAGTCTGTATCATGATGCTTACTATGTACCACACAATTTTTCCTCTTAAGCTTAGTAATGTCAACTACTGCTCAGGTTGCAAATTTTTCACAAAATTAATTATTTGCAATTCTGTAAAATATATCAGTAATTATCCTTTAATGTCACATTAATTATTCATTTTTGTCTTAAAAGTAGCATTTAAATCATTGTTATTAGAAGCTATCATTTCCATTTTACTCTTCTGTATGTTTTACCTATAGCCTTAGACTGTATATGTACTAAAGTGTCTACTCCAGACACAACTGCATGGTCTGAAGACATGTTTTGTTATTGTTATTGTTATTATTATTATTATTATTTATTTATATAGTACCATTAATTCCATGGTGCTTTACATTTGGGGGTCACATAAAGTACACAAAATATACAGGTAGATATAAAACTAACAATGACCGACTGGCACAATGGGGTAGAGGGTCCTGCCCGCAAAGGCTTACAATCTATATTATTATCATTATTATTATATTATTATTATTATTTGTATTATAGACAAGGTATGAAGTCCAGGAATTCTGTGTATAAAATTCTTAGAACGTTTTTGGTAAAGTATGAAAGAAGGTATTTTTTTTTTTTATTTTGACCTAGCATTATAGGTCAAAATAAGCATTATAAGTTTTAGTCTATAAAAAAAAATAATTTCATTGTATGAAATACCTGGATTTTCTAATTTGCCTGTATTATAGGATTGTAATATGTACTACACTCCTCAAAAAAATAAACGGAACACTTAAGCAATACAACATAACTCCAAGCAACACTGATTGACAATCAATTTCACATGCTGTTGTGCAAATGGAATAGACAACAGATGGAAATTATTGGCAATCATCGAGACACACTCAATAAAGGATGGGTTCTGCAGGTCGGGACCACAGACTACATCTCAGTACCAATGCTTTCTGGTTGTTGTTTTGCAAACTTTTGAACGTTGGTTCTGCTTTCACACTCATGGTAGCAGGAGACGGACTCTATAACCCACACAAGTGACTCAGGTAGTGCAGCTCATCCAGGATGGCATATCAATGCAAGCTGTGGCAAGAAGGTTTGCTGTGTCTGTCAACGTAGTGTCCAGAGGCTGGAGGCGCTACCAGGAGACAGGCCAGTATACCAGGAGATGTGTGGGGGCCATAGTAGGGCAACAACCCAGCAGCAGGACCGCTACCTCTGCCTTTGTGCAAGGAGGAACAGGAGAAGCACTGCCATAGCCCTGCAAAATGACCTCCAGCAGGCCACAAATGTGCATGTGTCTGCAAAAACGGTTAGAAACTGACTCAATGAGGATGATATGAGGGCCTGATGTTCACAGATGTGAGTTGTGCTCACAGCTCAACACCAAACAGGATGCTTGACATTTGCCACAAAAGACCAAGGTTGGCAACTTCACCACTGGCGCCCTGTGCTCGTCACAGATGAAAGCACGTTTCCACTGAGCACATGTGAAAGATGTGACAGAGTCTGGAGATGCTGTGGAGAGCGATCTGCTGCCTACAACACCCTTTGACATGACCGATTTGGCAGTGGGTCAGTAATGGTGTGGGATGGCATTTCTTTGGAGTTCTGCACAGCACTCCATGTGCACGCCAGAGGTAGCCTGACTGCCATTAGGTACCGAGATGAGATCCTCAGACCCCTTTTGAGACCATATGCTGGTGCAGTTGGCCCTGGGTTCCTCCTAATGCAGGACAATGCCAGACCTCATATGGCTGGAGTGTGTCAGCAGTTCCTGCAAGATGAAGGCACTGAAGCTTTGGACTGGCCTGCCCACATAAAGTTTCCACAAAACAGACCTTAACCCTAAGGTAAGGAAGAACAGTGGGCAGTGTCCATAATTGGCATAGATAGTATCCTTAATTGGCATAAATAGGGTTCTATCACTTACACTATCCATGTAAATTAGGAATACTATTCCTAGCAATAAAGGACAAAATCCATGTCAATTAAGGACACTAGTCATGATGCACCAGTGCCCTTAGTTGGGTTCTTGTGACACAGCGGCCAGGCACTTTTCAATTACGTTAGATTATAACTTTTTGTTATTGGAAAAATCCCTTTAAGGTCCCACATTGTAGAAATGCAGCAGGAAAAAAATTATGCATTTTACAGTACCAGCAAAGTGAAAGAGATTTTATTTAATCTCATCCACACATTGTAGAAAAAAATGATGTGGGAAAAGCTTCAAGTTAAAAAATGTGTGCATTTTGAAAACTACTTCGTATTAATTTTAGCTGCAAAATCATAATAATTTCCACATATATTTAATATATATCTAGGGGAAGAAAAAATGCAGCGAAAAATGGATGAAAAACTTTTGAAAAAAAAAATCTGTTTTCACTGCTTATTTTTCTTCAGTGTTTTTTAGCTGGTTTTCACTAAGTTGGGCCTAATACTTTACATCTAAATACTCTGTGCATCACACTATAAAACACAATTCTAATATGCATAATGGCTCACATGTACATAAGAGAATATAGATGGAAAATCAGCCTTTGTCTGGTGCAGTCCCCAAGACCCATAAGCTTCTGTATTTTCTATATTTTTATCTGGCAGTAGCAGGTGGTGTACTTTAATGAATAATCATAGATAGGGGGAGTGGTTGGCTATAACAACAAACCAGATTACTACTTTTCAGAGGGACCTTAGAAAGAATTAGATTGGTAGCTATAAGCAACAGCCTCATTTTTCTTTTATACCCCTTTAAATAAATCATCCGCATTGCAACTTATCCTATATTAAAGTTTTAAGTCATAAATCTTGAAAAGGGGCAGCAACTACGAGCTGATGTTCCTGATGTAAGAAGAATGTTGTGAAGAATTCTTCAAAACTAAAACCAAATGCAGTGGAAGCTTAAAGTCACTTTAACTGAGACATTTTCAAGTTATGTTTCAAAAGTATATAGGACTTGGCTTGAAGCATGGACTGGTCTCCTGGGCACCCTGGGAAAAAATCCAGTGAACACACATACAGGCTGAGACTTTATACCTGTGTAGTACTAAATAGAGTAAGTTTATTGGGGAAAACTGTACAATTGAAAGGAGGATAAAGTACCCTTTAGAGCCACCTCTAGCCTGGATATCAGATGAGATTAGTTGGATATGGCAGCACACATGTAACATAGTATTCTGCAGAGCATTTTCCACTGATTTTGCATCAGGGCCTATAGATCCTGAACACTTGTAAGTCACTGAAACTTGTGTACCAGCTGGTCCCATAAATTCTCAAGTGGCAATAAATGTGGTGACTGTAGATAAAAGTCACAAAAGTGCTATACAAAACAGTTTTTTTTTTTTAAAGCATATACAGTCATGGCCAAAAGTTTTGAGAATGACACAATCTTATATTTTCACATGATCTGCTGCCCTTTTAAAGTGTCCAGTGGTGTCATTCTTACTTAATCATGACAGATTGATCTCCAGCCCTGTCCTCATCAACACCCACACCTGTGTTAATGGAGCAATCACTGAAACAATGTTAGCTGGTACTTTTAAGGCAGGGCTGCAATGATGTTGAAATGTGTTTTGGGGGATAAAGTTCATTTTCTAGGCAAATATTGACTTTGCAAGTAATTGCTGTTAAGCTGATCACTCTTTATAACATTCTGGAGTATATGAAAATTGCCATTAGAAAAACTGAAGCAGTAGACTTTGTAAAAATTAATATTTGTATCATTCTCAAAACTTTGTAGGTAATATTCAGCATCTCACATCACAATGCCATATCATATGGTAAACATCTGTACAATATTTGAAATGCAGATCAATAAGTAGTACATGCAACGTATCAGCCAATCCATGACCTTCATCTAGCTTGATTTGTCTGAATACTTTCCGTACCCACTGTAGAGATGATGAGGTCCTCCTTGCTGTTGTTGTTCAGACCCAATCACAGGTTTCAGCATTGATCCCAAAGGAAGTAACAGGCCTCAGAAGAAACCCCCAAATACAATGATAGGTTGTATGATAAGTTGATAATGATAAGTTCTGCTTGAAACAAAACAGAAGACCAAACCTTATGAATCGTCATCAAAACAAATCTCATGAAGTTTGCCAATCTAATCATCAATCTGCTTAAACAATCCAAATAGATCTAATAATTATACACTATAAACAAAGCTCAATCAAACCTATTGATACATTAGACAGAATCAATTGATGTCAATGACTATAAAATACTAAAAGACATGGCAACAAGCAAATAATCATAAGTATTCTATGATTAGATAATGGAAAGTTACTGAAAACACCTATTGAAATCACAGATGCTCAACTTTGAGAAATAGATCGCAAGGTTGCTGAAGACTTCCATCCAATATGCTACTGGTCAAGTTTTTTTTTTAATAGACTATTACCTGTAGGAATAATGCCAATACTTAATGGGCCCTGTTTATTTAGCGATCCCTGTTTGTTGTCACAGTTGCTTTGCTTTCTGCCCTCCAGGAAGCCTTGTATGTATGACGTGAGATGCTTGGGGGCCCTTGGAGGACAGAGCGGGAAGCGGAGCTGGCCATCAACAGGAGCATGGATCAGTAAGTGGACCCACAGCAAGAGTATTTATTGGGGTCTCTTCATAGCCAATAGTATAATGATCGGTGGCCCAGGCAACATGAGCTCACATTAATAAAAAGTGTTACCTCTCCTGGGTTCTGGTACAACTCCATGCTGTCTTCTGGCCTGTGTAGTGACATCACAGACATCACATGGGTCAGGTCGGAGTTATATTTGAGTGTAGGAGGAGTGAGTACCACTGGTTTTATGTTTGTCACCTCCCCTGAGCCTCCGATTATTAAACTGTAGGGTCTGCAAAGACCCCAGAGTATAATAAAAGTTCATGGGTCATGTACCCCCAATATTGGGTTTTCAATATTTACCAAGAACACTGTAGGAGCCATGATGGTGTCAGGATTCTGTATCTGGCTGCTACACCTTTAACGTTACCATGGCCAATATGAGAAGCTTTTGCAGTTTCAGAGGTTTTTTGACTTGGTCCAGTTAGCAGCTGAGCAGACCTATATAAGACTTCACCCTCCAGAGACAAGGGCTAATTTAATTGCTATTTGGTTCTCCATTTTGTCTGGGAATTCCAGATTGCTTACCGACCTTTGGCTTGCTCCCTGGATTTCCTGTTTGCCTCCTGATTCTGCTTTGACATTGTCAGTTGGATTTGTGACCCTTGGCTTGTTTCCTGGATACTACTCTCATCTCCTGATTTTGTATATTATGTTCTCTCCTGGTTTTGACTTGTGCTTGTACAGCTTCTCTTGTCTCCATGTTACTGTGGAAGTTTTAGTGAATTTTGTGTTGGTTTCTGCAGTGCAATTCTTATTGATACATGTTTCCCTTTGGTGACAATTCAGATTTACAGATTCAGCACAAGTCCATCTAGCCTTGTGACAAGCTCTTATGAAGGAGTCTTGGGGTCTTTCTTGGATCTCAGAGTTTGCTAGTTTAAAATAGCTACTACTGCTCATAGTTATCAGCAAATCTCCTGCTATTGCTTTTATTGTGGCCTTGCATCTTATCTTAACAGATGGGACATAATACTGTGTGGAGGAGCTGCTATATGACATTATACTGTGTGCAGGGGCCATTATGGGACATTATACTGTGTGTAGGGGCTATTAAGGGCCATTATAATGTGTGGATGGATTGCTATGGGACATCATGCTGTGTGTTGGGGCTGCTAAGGGACATTATACTGTGTGGAAGAGCCATTATGTGACACTATACTGTCTGGAGGTCACTATGTGACATTACTATGTGTGTAAATAGGGTGCTATAATGTGCTGGGGACAGGAAAAGGTGGTGCTATGCCGTGTGGAGCCCTAGTGAAGTTTTCTATGGGGCCCAGTCTTTGCTAGTTACGCCCCTATCAACGGAGATTACTTCTGACACCAGATGCCCCACCAATCACACTGGCTGCACCAAATGGGGTGCAGTACCCCACCCTGGGCCTATTGAAGGATGCAAAGAGCCAGAGTAGATTAAGTTGGTAAAAGGTCCTCTTTAAGCAATTTATCAATATTGTTATGAATGTCAACACCCTTCTTATTCTGTACTATATGTCTGTTAAATACATCTGAGTTCTACCCAGGTGGAGTGGATCAAGAATCCACATAACAGGAACTTATGTCACTGTCAGGAAGGCTGAGTTCAGAAGGAGCAGCTTCTCTTGTACATCAATTGGAAATTTAAATTACTGTATATGTTCATGATCAGAAAATATGTAGGTTGGAGTGGAAGAATGTATTACCCTTTTAACAAGCACATTCACAATTCACAAGGATTCTTATTAAAGTCTGCATTCAACACTAGTAAATCCAGTTTCCTATTAAACAAATTCTCCTTCAGGAGATATAGCACAATTAAAGGTGCTCAATAATTTACAGGATGGGCCTGAACACAGTGATCATAAATAAAGTCCAGGAAATTTCTTGCTAGAGCAATGCTTTTGTCCAAGTAGAAATATTATGGGTGTTCTTGAAAATATTCACCCTTATTTTACTTCTAAAGATATTCGTGGCATGAGTAGTGATTCAGGGATGTAAATCCTTTTTATTCTCATTGCATTGGCATTGACTACTTTCGTACGCAGTCTTTAAGAGATTATCCAGGTATCTATTTGCACTGCAGGAAAGAATTTTTTTTTCAGTGGTCAACTGTATAGGAAAGTGCAAAAATCTCTTCTTTACAGTACAAGAACCATAATGCACATAGCCGTGACTGGCAGATATCAGAATTACATTTTTTTCAAAACATTGAATATTTATTGCATTTTGAAAAAAAAAAAAAAACAGGAACAATACTACAATTCCATGTTATTGTACATATTAGAGTACAGTGAGTCAATAGCTTGCATCAGGGATACACATAAATAATTCAATGCACGTGTATTAACCCATTAAAGGGGCTCTGTCATTGGGAAAAGTCATTTTTAGATAAGCACATCCTTGCATAGCCTTTAGAAAGGCTATTTCACACATACCTTTAGTATGTAAATTGCCTCAGCAGATTTTGAATAAGTCCATTTTTATTCATATGCTAATGAGCTTAGACCGTGCACCGGAAGTGTCTGTGTGCACTGTCTGCTCTATGTGTGTGTGTAGCAGAGGCTGCTGTGCTGATGACTCGTCTCTGCTTTGCATACACATAGAGCAGACAGTGCACACAGGCACTTCCAATGCATTTACATTTGGCAGGTTTCTGATCAACCATGGACCCATTTAGTATATGGCTGGATGTTCTGGTACATACAGTAAATGGACACTCCAAACCTGGCCTTATAACTGAAATACATGACCATCAGTGACAAGACAATTTATTTACAGGTCTCAGAATACAATGATTTGTTATGTAATAGGTAATTTACCTTTTCTCCCAAGTATCAAAGTAGTAGTCTGACTGAGAACATAAAGGGTGAAAATTACTCTTTGACTTATTCTTTACATTCAGAAAAAGACTCACATGCATTTGAGAAAAAGTTACTGTAAAAAAGCAATGTTGAAAACTGAATGTTCACAAACATACAGACATATATTATACAATGACGTAACACTACTAAGCAAGAGTACACATTTTCTAGAAATTATACATGCCAGTACCCACTTCAGGGTAACCTCAATTTAGTGGACCCCTACTCTACTGTACAGCAAGATCTCAAGAACATACATTTGCAAATGCGCCAACAACAGACTGAAGGCTAGGAGGTGAATACCCTTAGGCTTGATTCACACAACTGAGTTTCACTCATCTGCACCAGATTTACCAGCCTGAATATCATGCCAGGAGAGGGACTCCTAGCATTATAGTTATCTATGCTGCTAGGAGTCCCTGCCTCCCAATGATATACTATTCTGTAGTGATTATAAGGTCAAATCTAGCCTTATGCAGTCCCTTGCTATTCATCACCTGGTTGGAGTGCTGGTACCAAGGCAAAAAAAACCCCCAAAACATACAGATGGGGAAAAGATTGTACAAATTCATCAAAAATGTAGAAAAAAACATCTTCATGTTATACAATGACCTAATGCTGCTAAGCAAAAATCAAGCAAAAAAAAAAAAAAAAGACTATGACACTTACTATGGGTAGATGTGTGCTATGCTGTGGTGATTGTGGCCCAGAGCCAAAGGGAAACAGAGATACTGCTGGACTGCTGTGTTACTTTGTTTGCTATGCTGTGCCCAGTAGAGTACAGACCTACTAAACAGAGAAACACAAAGATATACTAAGAACCTCAAGCTCTTATTTTAAATTTTGTTTAGCAGTGTTAGATTATTGTATTACATGTGGATATGTAGTCCATGTCTTTTTTTTAATGTTGATATTATGAACTACAGCTAGTTTAGATATGTAGTCTAATAGTAAGTAGTTTTACAGAACAAAGAAAGGTAAGATAAAGATAAGGAAAGATACAGTGTAGTAATAACATTGTTACAAGAGCATAACATGTTTTATTAAGAGACCACATGTACTCATGTAATGTAATAAGTATCTCAACAGAAATTGTTTTTATGTGCCTGCTATTTTCCCTGGAGTTGCAGCGTGTTTTGCTCCAATTATTTAGGCATACTAGCAGTTTACAGAATTTATATTACATTAAACGTACAAACAAGAAATATATATATGTTGCTGGAGCTTAAAGAGTTAAATGTGAAAACAGAAATTATAACAATATTTCTACATACCGAATATCATTTCAAAGTCTGCTAAATGACAACTAACCTATATTGTCCCACAAAAGATTTTCTATATGGAATAATTTCACAGCAGGTCTTCAGAATGAAAAATACAATATGGTATAGGTTTATATTAACAGGGAAAGAAGCAATCTTATGGTTATTTCTACATTACAGTAAGACCCTCTTTAAATTGATTTGTGGAATTAATTATTTTACCCCATTGTTTCTTTTCTCATGAATCAAAGACGTAAATAGGTAACCTAGGAGACAAATATCTTTGTGTGCTAAATAGTCAGTGCAGGGCTTACATGCACATTGACACTACAAAGCACTATACCTAACACACAGTATCTCTCTGCATAGTGTGTACCTTACATAGTTATAAATAAACTATTGGCTTTTAAATGCTGATCATATGTTGGTTATACAACACAAAACTAAAGCACATATTTTATTTGTAAAGAAAACCTGCTTTGTGAAATATTATACAGATCCTTCATATAAAAGTGTTGCCTAGGATTTTTAAAGAATTTAACTTGAAAATGAAAAGGGTTATGTGGGGAATCGCTCAGGTAGATGCTTGTAGCAATGCAGGAAACAGGGACACAGTCACTGGATTGCACACAAGTTCAGGCTTTATTCACATGTAATGCATACACTGCTTTTGCAAAGCCACAGAACAAAACAAAATCCTTCTCGGCTGAGAAAACTAACTTAAACGTAAGGACACTTTTCTCTGACTATACAGGAGACTGGCTACCACCTTGGCAACAACAACGGGTGGCACAGTACCTGCTTTGGAGGTCCAGTCTGGACAGTTCAACTCTGTCAGTGTGGTGCCATACTGCTAGTCTTCACACTCAGACTGTTATTAGGACCTGATTAGTCAGCTGACCTCCCTGGTGTGAATCTTTACCAAACACCGTTTACCTGCCTGGCTGGGACTTACCTGGCTTCCCAGACCACACCTGCCTGGCTGGGACATGCCTGTCTTCCCAGACCACACCCTTCATTCTCTCACATACCCCCCACCCCAGTTCTGACCTCTTGGGACGAACTCCAGACACCAAACAATAAGCCCGGGACAAGGTATCTGCATTGCCTTGCAGTTTCCTGGCTCTGCGCTCCACTGTGAACTTAAAATTCTGAAGTGAAAAGAACCATCTAGTCACCCTGGCATTCTTGTCCTTGGTCTTGCTCATCCAAGTGAGGGGTGAGTGGTCGGTCACTAGGCAGAACTGCATCCCTAGCAAATAGTACCTCAGGGACTCTAATGCCCATTTTATGGTCAGGCACTCTTTCTCCACTATGCTGTAGTTCTGGCGTGAGTTACCTGCTCAGGTAGGTGACCGGATGTTCTTCTCCATTCACCTCTTGAGACAGGACAGCTCCCAGCCCTACATCTGATGCGTCCATCTGGACCACAAACTCCATCCCAAAGTTGGGCGTAATGAGGACAGTAGATCCACAAAGGGCCACCTTTAGCGCCTGATAAGCACTTTCAGCCTAGTCATTCCACTGCACCATAACGGACTTCTTACCATTTAGAAGGTCCGTCAGAGGAGCAGATACCGTGGCAAAGTTGGGTATAAACCACCTGATATACCCAACTATGCCCAGGAATGACCTAACTTGTTTGGTGCTCAGAGATCGAGGCTATTCCCGGATAGCATCGACCGTGTTGACCTGGGGTTTGATTATACCATGAACGATCACATACCCCAAATAGCATGTCTCCTCCATCCCCAAAGCACCCTTTTTGGGGTTGGAAGTCAGGCCGGCTGCTCTCAAAGAATCCACTACCACTTGTACCTTGGACAAATGACTCTCCCAGTCATTGCTGAAAATGCTGATGACATCCAGATAGGCTGAGGCGTATTTTCTATGAGGTTTCAACACTATGTCCATTAACCGTTGGAATGTAGCTGGGGCCCCATGGAGCCCGAACGGTAACACGACATAGTGAAAAAGTCCCTCAGGGGTGATAAAGGCAGTCTTTTCTTTGGCACTATCTGTCAGGGGTACCTGCCAATATCCCTTAGTGAGATCAAGCGTAGAGAAGTACCAGGCCCCTCCCAGCCTCTCAATAAGTTCGTCTACCCGAGGCATGGGGTAGGCGTCAAACTTAGACACCTCGTTTAGTTTCCTGTAGTCATTGCAGAAACGCAATGTCCCTTCTCGGCTGAGAAAACTAACTTAAACATAACAACACTTTTCCCTGACTATACAGGAGACTGGCTACCAGTCTCCCACCTTGGCAACAACAATGGGTGGCACAGTGCCTGCTTTGGAGGTCTGGTCTGGACAGTTCAACTCTGTCAGTGTGGTGCCACACTGCTAGTCTTCACACTCAGACTGTTATTAGGGCCTGATTATTCAGGTGACCTCCCTGGTGTGAATCTTTACCAAACACCCTTTAGCTGCCTGGCTGGGACTTACCTGTCTTCCCAGACCACACCCTTCACTCTCTCACAGCTAAAATGAGAAAGATAAAGGAAATAAAAACACAAACTAACCATTCATATCTTCTATATCATCTCTTCAATGCTACAGCAACACTGCTATCTGCTCAATGGTCTGCAAGAATGACATGCCATAAGTGGGCATGTGACAACTGCAGCCAATGTCACTGCAGGCCAGAAAGTACGGACCAGTGAAGAGCTTTCAAGCAGGGGATGGAGAAGTGAAGAGAGATTTGTTTTCTTATTTTATCCCACTTCCTTTGCATAGCCAATTTCTTATAAATCCTGGCAAACACCTATAATTCTACATCAGTGATTTTTCGTTTTTCGATTTTGCTTTTTTTCACTCCCCATGTTCCAAAAGCTCTATATTTTATATTTTTCCACTCACAGAGTTGTACGAGAGGTGAAAATTTTGTTGAGGATTTTGTTTTTACACCTTCACTGTGCAGCCAAAAATGTCATGTTAGCTTCATTCAGTGAGTTGTTATGATTAGAGCAATACCCAATTCATATTTAGTGTTTGTTTTAACATATTAACCACTTCAGCACCAGGCCAATTTGTGGTCCAGGACCATATACATTTTTGTGTTTTTTTTTGTATCTGTGGTTTTGAGGGCTGTAACATTTTTATCATTTGTATTATTCAACTAATTTCTGTTCCTCTTTTTGGTGACACATAGGATTTTATTTTTATGTTTATATTTTTGCAAGTTTTATTTTTTTTTATATTGGAAAATATAAAGAAAAGATGATGGAAAACATGTCTGTTTTTTACTTTTTTTTAAATTTAATAGCACAAGGTGCTACTAAAAAACTTTTAAAAATCATTTTTCTTCTCCGTTATGGTAATTTTTATTTTGTATGGTGTCATCGGGGGTGGTCTAAGACCTTTAATAAGAGCACTTTATTGCCATATTATTTTATTTATTTATTTAATTTTTATTTATTTTTATTTTTTTTACCTTTCTATTATTTTTTTTCCCCTTTGTGTGCCCACAAGGTCATAATAGACTTTGGGGACATCTGATCACAGTTTTTTTTTGTTTGTTTGTTTGTTTTTATTTGGGGGGGTTATTTTCCCTGTAACTTGGGCTGGTACATTTAGTCCCAGTTGCAGGAGGAATACAACCTACTGCTTGTTTTATAGAGCTGATCTGGGTCCTGTAGGAGCCAGCATCTCTAACACACACTGATCTCGGTGGAGTGAAACAGCCTTCTGATTCACATTGTGCTAACAGAAATTGCTCTCCTGCCAACCCCTCCCTTCACCTTCTTCCCCTAGGTCTCCAATGTCAGCAGGAAGGCTAGTTATAGATAACCAAAGTAGTTTACAGCCATCTACTAAACTAAACTACTGGATAATTTACACATGGACTAGGGGGTCCATAAAATAAACCATGTTGAATATAAAACCATATAAAACGTAATTTTGTGTTGAAAAACTATATAAATGTGTAGCCCCTGTAATCAGAATAAAATCAAATTGTATGTTTATGTGCAATAGTATGTATAAAAACAATTTTAGGAAAAAGAAGCAAAATTTACATCCATTTTTTTTTTAATACTTTATACTATTTTTCTATTTCTAGCAAAAAATGTTGAACTTATTTAACAAATAACGCTACTTATTTCAAACTTTGTGTCCTAAAAAAAAGGTAAAAATAGTTGAGACATGCAAAGCCATGTGTGGCTTTCTCATGTGTAAAGCTGTGTAAAGCAATTCATACAAAAGTGCTAAATTTGGATTAAGTATTGGGGCATCAATTACCCTTGGTCCTGAAAGGGTTAAAGGGGTTTTTAACATCTCAGGGTTTCACTTGTTTTCCTGTCTCCTCTCCTTTCCACTTCCTGGTTTCAGTGACATGTTGGCAGACAGGGTTTTGTACCACAACTCTTTACCATTCAGGATGCATCACAGCACTCACTACAGTACTAGTATCTATGGATGACTAACTGGATATGGAAATAATTACATATGCACCTCTATACACTGATCTGTCCTCTCTGCCCATACACATCACTCAGGAGTCCTGAGTTATATTATACTACAACAGCTGTCTATGGAACAATACAACTATATAATTTATGTGCATATGTGTTATCTATCGCCTGATTAACCAAAGATCTTGGAGAAACTCATCAGTAGTATTTATGTGGGATTAGGTATTAAATGTGAGTGATACACTCTTATTAGAGATGAGCGAACAGTGAAATATTTGAGATTCGATATTCGTTTGGAGTAGAGCGTCAATATTCAACTACTCGATCGAATATCGAATCCCATTATAGTCTATGGGAAAAATTGCTCATTTCAGGGGAAACCACTATTCGACTAAAGGAGAGTCACCAAGTCCACGAATAGCAGGAGGAGAGTGTTTAGGAGGAGCGCTGTGCAGTTAAAGCGCACGGACCCCATTATAGTCTATGGGGTCCATGCGCTTTAACTGCACAGCGCTTGCAGTTGCGCTGATAAAAAGTCAGCTGCCTCGTAACAGCAAGCTGCCAGCTCTCCTGACTAGCAAAGACAAGCCTGCGGCAAATCAACGCTGACTCTGTAGCAGGCTTGTCCTTGCTAGTCAGGAGAGCTGGCAGCTTGCTGTTACGAGTGAGCTTACTGTTTCTCATAGGAATGAATTGACCAGCGTTGATTGGCCAGTGAGGAGGCGGAGTCTAAGGTCGGACCACAGCAGTCTCCATTGTGGTCCGACCTTAGACTTCGCCTCCTCACAGACAAGCCTCTGGCAGAACCAGCGTTGATTGGCTGAATGCTGTACACTGGTCAATTGCTGGTAATGCTGGTCAATTCATTCCTATGAGAAACAGTAAGCTCACTCGTAACAGCAAGCTGCCAGCTCTCCCAACTAGCAAGGACGAGCCTGCTGCAGAACGAGCATTGATTTGCCAAATGCTATACACTGTATAGCATTCGGCCAATCAACGCTAGCTCTGAATCGAATATTTACTGGGAATAGCTAGTAGTATTCGATTGAGTATTCGCTCATCTCTAACTCTTATGTGTTGATAGTGTGCCTTATATTCTGGGGGCTTCAGACAGTATCCCATACTGCCCGAAAGGCTATTGCTCTCTCTATGTAGCACTGTGTATTTGGTTGCTCTGTCTGCACTAAGTGCAATGTATGTTTTATGGCATATCATTAAAGGTTATGTTTTATATTGTTTTTTTTACTCAATGTTTGCTCTTATCTGTAACAGGGTTTAACCTGTGTGATTTACAAATTGGGTCAGCATTTTGCTCCTGAGACTAAACTGCACATTGTTATCTGTGGATTTCCATATAGAGCTAACAGACATCCTGATCAATCACTGTTCTAGCCTTTATCACTTTAAAGAGCTGACAGTCCGCTCCATTTGCCATCAATCACAAGTAAGAGAGGACATGAGGAGAACAGGTATTACCTTAAGCAGTTCAGCCACTGCATCTAAATATCAGAAGTGGTGTGAAACCTAGGCAACTACAGTGACTTGCAAAAGTATTTATACCCCTTGAACTTTGTCACATTTTGTCACCTGACAATTACAAACTTAAATGTATTTTATTGAGGCGATAGACCAATACAAAGTTTCAGATAACTGTGAAGTGGAAGGAAAATGATACAAGGTTTTCAAAATTTTAATCAAATAAAAATCTGAAAAGTGTGATGTGCAAAAGTATTCAGCCCTCTATACTCTGGTACACATACATAAAATCCAGTGCAATCAATTGCCTTCAGAAGTCACTTCATTAGTTAATAGAGTCCAGCAGTTTGTAATATAGTAATTTGTAATAAATTGCCCATAAGTATATGTAGTATTACATGAGAATGTAAATATTGTTCTAGTTTGCAAAGTCTGATTATAGGTAATTACTGGGACATTTTGGACTCCTATAAGCCTGCTCAGACTGAGCAGAGCTAGCTGTACACGCAAGCACTTCCCATTCACTTCAATGGGAGCGCTCGTAGTGAAAAAAGCAGCTCATTCATTTCAATGAGGAGCGCTCGTATGCCAGCTCCCATTGAAATGAATGGGAACTGCTTTATACGCGCTGATTCTGAACGTGTTTTAACGTTCAGAATCAGGCAGCGTATCAGTAGTGTGAACTTACCCTTACTCTGACACCTTATCATTGGAGAAATTGGCTTGTCTGTTAAAGAAGACCTTTCGTTGTTTGGGGCACAGGCAGTTCTATATACTGATGGAAAGCCAACAGTGCACTGAGTTCAGCGCACTGTCGGCTTTCCCGATGTGTGCCCCAGGTAAAGAGCTATCGGTCCTGGTACTGTAGCTCTTTACAGTCAGGAACAGACTGTCAGGAATGCCCTTCTCTACAGCAGCGCCTATCGTGCTGTACAGTGTGAGCGGGGAGGAACGCCCCCTCCTCTCCTGATAACACTCGTCTATGGATGAGAACTGTGAGCAGAGGGAGGGGGGAGTTCCTCCCCACTCACACTGTGCAGCGCGATAGGTGCTGCTGTGGAGAAGGGCGTTCCTGACACACTGTCAGGAACGCCTTTCTGACTGTAAAGAGCTACTGTACCGGTACCCATAGCTCTTTACCCTGGGCACAATTCGGGAAAGCCGACAATGCGCTCAATTCAGCGCACTTTTGGCTTTCCAGCCATATATAGAACTGCCTGTTCCCAAATCCATGAAAGGTCCTCTTTAAGTGGAGAGCTGGAACAATGCTTATAACTGTACTTTAAGGGGAAAATGGCATCTGTCTTTGGATTCCAAATATTATTGCGCAATATTTAAGGTGCACCCCAACAAGGGACTTAAAGGACTTGTTTCACCTATTTAACCCCTTTCTTGCCGTAGGAATTTTTTGTTTTTCGTTTATTTGTGGGACAAATTGTTCTTCATCATGCTACCATTTATTAGTCTGTACAATGTACTGGGAAGTTGGAGAAAAAATTCAGAGTGGGGTCGATTTGAAGAAAAAGTTAGTTTGTGCGACCTTCTAATGGACTTTGTATTTATGGCGTTCACTCTGCAGCCAACATAACATGTCATCTGTGTTCTATGTTTGAGTATGATTCCGGGATACCAAATTTATATGGTTTTACTTACATTTTAACCCCTTAAAAAAATCTAAAACTGCAAAAATATTTTTTTTTTCTAACAGTTGCCATATTCTGACACCTGTAACTTTTTATATTTATGTGTATAGGGATGTATTAGATATCTGTTTTTGCAAGACCATGTGTACTTTTTAGTTATACCATTTTGGGTAACATCTATTGCCTTGGTCACTTTTTATTAAAATTGTCATCACAGGTGAAACAGTAAAAAAATGACAGTTTTGCATTTTTGATTTTTTTTTTTACCCGCTACAGTCGTAGTTTATCGTACTTGAAAAATATTTTTATAGATTTGTAGACCGGGCATTTTCAGACACAGGGATACCTAACGTGTATGCGTTTTACTGTGTTTGAGTACTTTTATGTGTTCTAGGGAAAGGAGGGGGGGTGATTTGAATGTTTTATTTATTTATTTATTTATTTATTTATTTAATTTTCTTTGTATTTATTAGATCCCCTAGAAGTCTTCAACTCTAGGGAATCTGATCACTTATGCAATGCATTAGAATGCTAATGCATTGCAATGGATTGCAAATTACTGAGGCTTCTATTGCGGGTTGCAGAGAGCAGCACACAATAGAAGAAATTACAGATATATCTGGGAGCCTTAACAAGTCCCCAGAGCTCGCCCTAGGTTCCTATGATCCCTGGTAAAATGGCGGCGCCTGGGCTGCACCGGCAAAATGGCGCCATGGTCAGCTTTGATCGAGATAAGAGGGGGTTCACACTCATAATCAGTACTGCAGATGTTAGGAAGGGGTTAAGTAACTGTGGGAACTATGGGTATAGCATTGGTTTGCTGTAATACTCTGTTCTATATTACTTTGTATGTCTTCTCTGTTTATAGCTTGTTGTATATTTTTCCAGGTCTCTCTTCATTGCTTTGCTTAGTAAATGTTGTCCTCAAAGATCTGTCTCTTAATGTATAAAGCTGGTAGAGACATACCCCGAAAGACTTGCAGCTGTAATTGCAGTAAAAGGTGGCTCTACAAAGTATTGTTATAGAGGAGCTGAATACATTTGCAAGTCACACTTTTCAGATTTTTATTTGATCAAAATTGTGAAAACCATGTATTTATTTTCATTCCACTTCACAATTATCTGCTACTATTAGAGATGAGCGAACACTAAAATGTTCGAGGTTCGAAATTCGATTCGAACAGCCGCTCAATGTTCGTGTGTTCGAACGGGTTTCGAACCCCATTATAGTCTATGGGGAACAGATACTCGTTAAGGGGGAAACCCAAATCCGTGTCTGGAGGGTCACCAAGTCCACTATGACACCCCAGGAAATGATGCCAACACCTCTGGAATGACACTGGGACAGCAGGGGAAGCATGCCTGGGGGCATCTAACACACCAAAGACCCTCTATTACCCCAACATCACTGCCTAACAACTACACACTTTCCACATTCAAAAAAACCTCTATCAAAGTGGGAAAATACCTGGAAACCTTCTTTACTCCCCAAATGGATGGACACAAACCCCAATTTAAGCTCAACAAACAGTAACAACCACCCCTTTAAATCACGTTCCCCATGACAACCACAAATGGAATAGGCAATGGGAATTCCAAAAGCCCTCACCCTTAACTGTCATTTTGAGTGTGTGTGTGTGTGTGTGTGTGTGTGTGTGTGTGTGTGTGTGATGTGGTAAGACCTTCCAAAATTCACTTTTCTAGCCCTTAACATGAGCCCTTCCAAACAAAGTTACATGACCTTAAGCTGAGCTACCAGCAGAGATTGAGGCCCTTGGCATGAGTAGAGCCTTGCACCAGCAGTGTTTTTGGCACTTAGGGTGAGTTGAGCCTTGTACCAGCGTGTGTCCCTTAACATCAGGCGGGCCCTAAGTTCTGCGCTTTGCACAAAAGTTCCACATTAACTAGGCTGAATGGTACAAAGATTAGTAGGCCCGAGAACCAGGAACAGGTCTTGCAATGGCTGTCGGATAACGCTTAAAGCACATTGTCCACCAGCCAGTCAGCCTCTACCTCCTCTTACCCAACAGTCTTGTCCTCCTTCCACCCAAAATTCCCAATCTTCTCAGAACAATAACCCCAACTGTCCCTGCTCCCCAGAGCTGTTCTCCCTTCCTTTGACTGTACCGCAACCTGCCCCTCCATTTCGCGATTCCACGGACCTAACAGACGAGTATCTGTGTCCAGATGCTCAAACACTAGAGTCTCCTCCATTCCATCTCCGGTCGATTTGGTGGCGGATGACCAGCAACCCACCCTCATCGACGACGATGAGACGCAGTTGCTGTCAGGGCAGCCAGTTGACATGCGCATTGTGCAGGAGGAGGAGGCGAGACAGGAGTTGGAAGAGGAGGTGGTGGACGACGAGGACACCGACCCCACCTGGACAAGGCAGATGTCAAGCTGGGAAAGTAGTGTGGATGTTGAGGCAGGTGCAGCACCAAAAAGGGTAGCTAGAGGCAGAGACATGTCCAGAGGCAGAGGTCAGCTGCTTTGCCGAAGCCAGGCCAGACCCGGAATGTCCGAAGATGTTCCCTTTTGTACCCAGCCCAGAAAAACTCCCCCATCGAGGGCACGTTTCTTGAAGGTGTAGAGTTTTTTCAAGGAATGCGCCGAGGACAGATATAGTGTCGTCTACACAATTTGCCTCTCGAAATCGAGTAGGGGCCCTGAGAAGAGCAACCTGTCCACCACTTCAATGCACCGTCATTTGGAATCCAAGCAATGGAATCAGTGGCAGGCAGCAACGGCAGGACAAACGTCGCCCGCCGTTCATGCCACTGCCTCTGCTCACAGTGCTGGCGATGCACTCCAGAGGACGAGCCAGGACATCACTTCATCTGCCTCCGCCACTTTGTTGACTTCTCCCTCATCCTCCCCTGTTTCTGTCTTATCTCCTTCTCCTGCACCATCAAAGGCACCATCAGGCGCTTCTTTACAACAACCCACCATCTCTCAGACATTGGAGCGCCGGCAGAAATACACCGCTAACCACCCACCCACGCAAGCCTAGAACGCCAACATCGCTAAACTGCTGGCCCAGGAGAGGTTGGCGTTCCGGCTTGTTGAAACTCCCGCCTTCCCGGACCTGATGGCAACTGTGGCACCTCACTATGCCGTCCCTAGCCGTCTCAACTTCTCCCGGTGTGGCGTCCCCGCCTTGCACCAGCACGTGTCACTCAACATCAGGTGGGCCCTTAGTTCCGCGCTTTGCTGCAAGGTCCACTTGACCACCGACACTTGGACAAGCGCCTGTGGTCAGGGATGCTGCAGTGCTTATCTTTAATGACAGGCAGGGTGAATGTGGTGGAGTCTGTTCCTCGGGTGCAAACTGGGGTGGCCTATCTCCTCTCCCAAGCCAAAATTCATGGCAGGAGTAGACTGAAACCCTACGACGCTGCAACCTCCACCACAGCTACTAGCGGCAAACGCTAAAACACTGGTGTGGGGAGACGTCAGCAGGCGGTGCTGAAGCTCATCAGCTTGGGGGACAGACAGCACAGTGCCTCCGAGGTCAGGGATGCCATCCTGGCTGAGATGGCATTTTTTTTTCCCTGCTACACCTGGGGCCTGGCATTTTTACGCCTGTGATAATGGCTGGAACCTGGTAGCGGCTCTGGAGCTTGCCAGCCTCCAACACGTTCCATGTTTGGCCCACGTCTAACCTAGTGGTGCAAAGTTTTTTAAAAACATACCCAAATGTACCGAAGCTACTGTTGAAAATGCGGCGCTTGTGCGCCCACTTTTGCAAGTGCACAGGAGTCGCTGCTAGCCTAAAAACACTCTAGCAAGGCCTACATCTGTCCAAACACAGGCTGTTGTCCGTCATTCACACACGCTGAAACCCTACAATACCATATCTTGAGCAGGGTGTGTGAGCTGCACAGACCTTTGATGGAGTTCCATCTACAAAACCCAAGGGTTCCTCAAAGTCAGCAACCAAAGTTTCTGCACCATGAGTTTCCAGGGGTGGCAGAGTTATGGCTAGGGGAAGAGGCATGGATAGGGATGATGTCTAGGGGCAAAAGCAGTGTGGATGTGGAGGCAAGCTAAGCAGGAAAAACTGGGGGTACAAGCTAAGGCATGGACTGGGGTGATGTCTAGGGGCAAAAGCAGTGTGGATGTGGAGGCAAGCTAAGCAGGAAAAACTGGGGATACAAGCTAAGGCATGGACTGGGGTGATGTCTAGGGGCAAAAGCAGTGTGGATGTGGAGGCAAGCTAAGCAGGAAAAACTGGGGGTACAAGCTAAGGCATGGACTGGGGTGATGTCTAGGGGCAAAAGCAGTGTGGATGTGGAGGCAAGCTAAGCAGGAAAAACTGGGGGTACAAGCTAAGGCATGGACTGGGGTGATGTCTAGGGGCAAAAGCAGTGTGGATGTGGAGGCAAGCTAAGCAGGAAAAACTGGGGGTACAAGCTAAGGCATGGACTGGGGTGATGTCTAGGGGCAAAAGCAGTGTGGATGTGGAGGCAAGCTAAGCAGGAAAAACTGGGGGTACAAGCTAAGGCATGGACTGGGGTGATGTCTAGGGGCAAAAGCAGTGTGGATGTGGAGGCAAGCTAAGCAGGAAAAACTGGGGGTACAAGCTAAGGCATGGACTGGGGTGATGTCTAGGGGCAAAAGCAGTGTGGATGTGGAGGCAAGCTAAGCAGGAAAAACTGGGGGTACAAGCTAAGGCATGGACTGGGGTGATGTCTAGGGGCAAAAGCAGTGTGGATGTGGAGGCAAGCTAAGCAGGAAAAACTGGGGGTACAAGCTAAGGCATGGACTGGGGTGATGTCTAGGGGCAAAAGCAGTGTGGATGTGGAGGCAAGCTAAGCAGGAAAAACTGGGGGTACAAGCTAAGGCATGGACTGGGGTGATGTCTAGGGGCAAAAGCAGTGTGGATGTGGAGGCAAGCTAAGCAGGAAAAACTGGGGGTACAAGCTAAGGCATGGACTGGGGTGATGTCTAGGGGCAAAAGCAGTGTGGATGTGGAGGCAAGCAAAGCAGGGAAAATGGTGGCTAGAGGCAAAGGGATGTCCATAGGCAGCAAGGGCAAAGATGCAAAACTCTCCCGTTTCAAGAATTTTCCTGACTTGTTTCCCCACAAAACATTCCTGGGAGGAGGGCTGAAACACCACCCTCCTCCTCCTCCGCTGTTAGATTTACCCCAGCTACGAGCTGAAAACGCTGCAACACTGGTGTGGGGAGACGTCAGCAGGCTGGGCTGAAGCTCATCAGCTTGGGAGACGGACAGCACACTGCCTCTGAGGTCAGGGATGCCATCCTGGATGAGATGGCAATTTGTTTATCCCCGCTGCCCCTGGGGCCAGGTTTTTTAGCTTGTTGGAGGGCTCTGGAGCTTGCCAGCCTCCAACACGTTCCATGCCTGGCCCACATGTTCAATGTAGTGGTGCAATGATTTTTAAAAACATACCCCAAATTAGCTGAGCTAAGGGTGAAAGTGCGGCACTTGGACACCCACTTTCCCAAGTCTACAGTACCTGGAGCTAGCCGCAATACACTCCAGCAAGGCCTACATCTGCCTGAAGCACCTACTGTTGTGCGAGGTCACCACACGCTCTAACCCTAGATACCGTATGTTCAGCAGGGTGTGTGAGCAGCAGAGACCTTTGATGGAGTACCAGCTACAAAACCCAAGGGTTCCTCAGAGTCAGCTCCCTCACTTTCTGCACCATGAGTTTCCATGGGTGGCAGACTTATGGCTAGAGGCACAGGCATGGATAGGGGTGATGTGTAGGGGCAAAAGCAGTGTGGATGTGGAGGCAAGCTAAGCAGCAAAAACTGGGGGTACAAGCAGCCGGTGACATCATCACTGACAAGCACAGCTGTCTGTCAGCTGACAGGCTGACTTTCACCAAAATGAACAGACAATGGATAGACTCATCATATACATGTCAGTTACATGACAAATTTAGTGCAATTTGCAAGTCCAAGATGGTTTGGAGATCTGCGGAGAGGAATCTCACCACCTCTTGCGGGTGCCATCATTTGGAAGGCAAGCCCTGGGCTGGGGTGAGAGCAAGCGCAGGATAATCGTCGTTTGGCCTGGCGGCCACTGCCTCTTCCACTGTTGACAGGGCTGGCGCTGCAGTCCAGACCAGGAGCCAGGACACCTCCACATCTGCCTCTGACACTTTGGGGAGTTCACCCTTATCCTCACCTTTTCCTGCCATTTCTCCTTTTGCCCGCGCCATCATGCGCCTCTTCCCAGCAACTCCCCATCTCCCAAGCCTTTCATTTCATGCTAAAGTACAGCGCAACCCACCCACATGCCCAAGGCTTCAACGGCCTCATCTCAAGAAATCTGGCCCAGGAGATGTTGGAATCCCGGCTGGGGGACACTCTGCCCTTTTTGGGCAGAGTGTCTACTGCGCCACCGCACTGTGCCGTCCACACCAGCACTTTCCCCCAAACATGAGGCGGTCCCTAAATTCAGCGCTTAGCCCTAAAGTTCCATGTGACCAGTTACGAATGGACAAGTGCATGCGGACAGGGACGCTACCTTTCAATTTGGGCACAGTGGTTGAATGTAGTTGAGGCGTGGACCGGGTCGCAAAATGTGGTGGCCTGACTTGTCTCCCCACACAACATTCCTGGGAGGAGGGCTGAAACACCACCCTCCTCCGCTGTTAAATTGACCCCAGCTACGAGCTGGAAACGCTGCAACACTGGTGTGGGGAGACGTCAGCGGGCCGTGCTGAAGCTCATCAGCTTGGGGGCCAGACAGCACACTGCCTACAAAGTGAGTCATGCCATCCTCGATGAGACGGCAATGTGGTTTTTGCCACTGCACCTGGGCCCAGGCATGTTGTCATGTGTGATAATGGCCGTAACCTGGGATTGGCTCTGTAGCTTGGCAGCCTGCAACATATTCCATGCCTGGGCCACGTTTTTAACTCATTGCTGCTAATCTTTTGAAAAAGGTACCCCAATGTTCCTGAGCTACTGGTGAAAGTGTGGCGCTTGTGCGGATAGTTTTTAAAGTGTATAGTTGCCGCTGCTAGCCTCTATGCACTCCTACAACGCCTGTACCTGCTGGAACAACGGCTGTTGTGCGACGTCTCCACACTGCTGGCACTAAACATATCATGTGTTGAGCAGAGTGTGTGAGCAGCACAGACCTTTGATGTAGTTCCAACTCCAAAACCCTCGGGTTCGTCAAAGTCAACTCCCTCAGTTGCTCAACCATGAGTGGCCATGGGTGGCAGACTTATGTGAAATCCCATCCCATCCATTGCACTGGACACGAAACATTAGCATGCGCTCAGCACAACTTCGGATATGGCAGATGCGTTAAGCAGGGTGCAGGGTACAACACAGACCAGGCCCGAGCACCAGGAACAGGTGTTAGAAATACTGCAGCATCTGCCATTTCCTTCCAATTTTGGGGTTTTGGACCCGCCACCGACTTGTCTGGACCTAAGTGGGGATCATGAGACACAGTTGCCATCAAGGCAAGCTGTGGTCATGTGCGGTTTGCAGTAAGGGGGCAGTGCGCAATTGGAAGAGGAGTTGGTGGATGACGAGGCCACCGACCCCACATGGACAGGGGTGATGTCTAGGGGCTAAAGCAGTGTAGATGTAGAGGGAAGCTAAATCAACAAAAAACCTGGGTAGAAGCAAAGGCATAAACTGGGGTGATGTTTAGGGGTGAAAGCAGAGTAGATGTGGAGGGAAGCTAAGCAGCAAAAACAGTGGGTAGAAGCAAAGGCATGCAAAACTCTACCCTGTTGGAAGACTTATTCCTAGGTCTGGAACACGTTAATGGCCCCCCTGGACAAATTACTGCCACTCAGGGGCCTAGTGTCACCAGGAGGGACAAGTATAGGCGCATGTTGTGGGAATACCTGGCCGACACCAGCTCTGTCCTCTCCGATCCCTCTGTGCTCTACAGCCTAAACTTATTTTCTCATCTTTTTTTCTGAACTGCACATCTCTTGCCTGCTTCCTTTGGGATCTTAGAAATGGTGGTCCACTTCCACAGATGGTAACTTCAATAGACAGTGTAACGGGAGTAGCTGAGGGATCGCTGTCTTAACCACTTTTTGGCACAAAATTAACTTCCAAAGCCAAATATGGTGCAAGTATATGATGCAAGGACACCTACACACCTATCTCTGACACATTGGGGAGTTCACCCTCATGCGCCCTTTTGGCCTGCACCATCATGCGCCTCTTCCCAGCCACTCCACATTTCCCAAGCTTTTCATTGCAGGCAGAAGTACAATACAACCCACCCCCATGCCCAAGCCTGTAACAGCCTCATCGATAAACTGCTGGCCCTGGAGATGTTGGTGTTTGTTTATGCTTCTGGAGACCCAGGCCTTCCGTCAGCAGATGGCAGCTGGGGCACCTCCCTATGCTGGGCCTAGCCGTTACTACTTCTCTTGGTGTGCTGTCTCTGCCTTGCGCCTGCATGTGTCCCATAACATCAGTCGGGCCCAGAGCTCTGCGCTTTGCTGCAAGGTCCACTTGACCACCGACACATGGACAAGCGCCTGTGGTCAGGGATGCTGCAGTGCTTATCTTTAATGACAGGCAGGGTGAATGTGGTGGAGTCTGTTCCCCGGGTGCAAACTGGGGTGGCCTATCTCCTCTCCCAGGCCATGGCAGGAGTAGACTGAAACCCTACGAAGCTGCAACCTCCACCCCAGCTACTAGCGGAAAACACTGTAACACTGGCATGGGGAGATGTCAGTAGGCCGTGCTGAAACTGATCAGCTTGGGGGACAGACAGCACAGTGCCTCCGAGGTCAGGGATGCCATCCTGGCTGAGATGGCATTTTTTTTTCCCTGCTACACCTGGGGCCTGGCATTTTTGCGCCTGTGATAATGGCTGGAACCTGGTAGCAGATCTGGAGCTTGCCAGACTCAAACACGGTCCACGCATGGCCCACGTTTTCCAACTTGTTGGTGCCATGTTTCTTTGAAACCTACACCATTGTGCCTGATATACAGGTCAAAGTGGGGCCATTTTCGTAAGTGAGAACTAGCCTCTGCTAGGCAGAAAACATTCAGAGCACACTCCTCTCATCTTCGCACCGTTGGCTGGCGGAGGAAGACGAGGGGGTTGGAGTGGCATCTGATGTCCCTATCCCACACGAGGCTAGAGGGTGCACTTCAGTGCATCCCATTGCTTCACCACAAATGGTGTGAAGGGGAGTGGAAAATGGAGGAAATGGAGAGTGACCCTTACAGTTGGGGCCAGCAAAGGCATGCCAAGTAACACACTGGCACACATGGCTGACTTCATCTTGGGTTGCTTTTCAACACATATTTCACATCATGAAGAACAAATAATACTGGATTTTTTCAAGCCTCGAACCCCGGTCTAGGTCTAATGTCTGTTCCTTTCTTATATTAGGGGAGAGGGAAAAAAAATTACTTCAGTGATACGTTTAGCGTACATAGACTGACTATTAATGTGTATCCCACTTAGTGTTGTTAGGGTTACACACCGTCACAACCTGGCTAAAGCTTCTATAGCTGTTAATAAAGTCAACATAACTTTACGGTATCCAAAAAGACAGCTGGTACCGACAGAGAGCAAGACAAATGTCACCCAAAGCTGTGAGCTCTGAACACCCACAGTGACTTTGGCGTCATCATCATTATAAGGGAGTGGGTGGTAATAAATAACTTGGCAGTGCCTAAAACCCAAAAAGCTTATACAACTATATTTACATTAAGATACACAAATGAAACTTTTCAGTAGCATGTCATGAGACAAGCTGATAAGCTCTTCCTTTGTACAGTGCTATTTGAAAGTTAAACGCTGCCTTTATTTTAATTCTGGAGAAGGTGCAGACATTAGATTTAGAACATGTTGTCTTCATTGTCCAAATCCTCTATATAGGTAACGCGTTTTTCGGGCCGAGCTGTCTGGGAACGAGCTGGTGCAGCACTGACAACCTGGGTGAATATGGCAAGAGCCTGAGATGTAGGGTGAATGAATCCCCAAATTATTTGTGGAATTCCCAGTGAGACAATGGCACTGTATACCAGTATTAAAAATTGTGGGTGCACATAACCCCCATATATTCTTTGAATTCCCAGTCAGACAATGGCACTGTATAGCAGTATTAAAAATTGTGGGTGCACGTAACCCCCATATATTCTTTGAATTCCCAGTCAGACAATGGCACTGTATACCAGTATTAAAAATTGTGGGTGCACGTAACCCCCATATATTCTTTGAATTCCCAGTCAGACAATGGCACTGTATACCAGTATTAAAAATTGTGGGTGCACATAACCCCCATATATTCTTTGAATTCCCAGTCAGACAATGGCACTGTATACCAGTATTAAAAATTGTGGGTGCACGTAACCCCCATATATTCTTTGAATTCCCAGTCAGACAATGGCACTGTATACCAGTATTAAAAATTGTGGGTGCACATAACCCCCATATATTCTTTGAATTCCCAGTCAGACAATGGCACTATATACCAGTATTAAAAATTGTGGGTGCACATAACCCCCATATATTCTTTGAATTCCCAGTCAGACAATGGCACTGTATACCAGTATTAAAAATTGTGGGTGCACGTAACCCCCATATATTCTTTGAATTCCCAGTCAGACAATGGCACTGTATACCAGTAGTAAAAATTGTGGGTGCACATAACCCCCATATATTCTTTGAATTCCCAGTCAGACAATGGCACTGTATACCAGTATTAAAAATTGTGGGTGCACATAACCCCCATATATTCTTTGAATTCCCAGTCAGACAATGGCACTGTATACCAGTATTAAAAATTGTGGGTGCACATAACCCCCATATATTCTTTGAATTCCCAGTGAGACAAAGGAACTGTATAGCAGTATTAAAAATTGTGGGTGCACGTAACCCCCATATATTCTTTGAATTCCCAGTCAGACAATGGCACTGTATACCAGTATTAAAAATTGTGGGTGCACATAACCCCCATATATTCTTTGAATTCCCAGTGAGACAAAGGAACTGTATAGCAGTATTAAAAATTGTGGGTGCACGTAACCCCCATATATTCTTTGAATTCCCAGTCAGACAATGGCACTGTATACCAGTATTAAAAATTGTGGGTGCACGTAACCCCCATATATTCTTTGAATTCCCAGTCAGACAATGGCACTATATACCAGTATTAAAAATTGTGGGTGCACATAACCCCCATATATTCTTTGAATTCCCAGTCAGACAATGGCACTGTATAGCAGTATTAAAAATTGTGGGTGCACATAACCCCCATATATTCTTTGAATTCCCAGTGAGACAATGGCACTGTATACCAGTAGCAAAAATTGTGGGTGTATATAGCCCCAATTCTATTGCTAGGGGACTTGCAGGGTATTTCTGGGGTGAAGGTGGGGGGGCACACCGTTGGAACGGGGATTTGGGGTGTATATATGGGGTATACGGGAATACACTGTCAGTGTGTTCCATTCAGGATCCTGGGAAAGCTGGGTTGCGGCGATTGAGCCCGTCAGTGCCACGTTACACTGACAAGCTTCTCCCTGGAATTGAAGTTATATGTAAGCCCAATATATTCTTTGAATTCCCAGTGAGACAATGGCACTATATGGCAGTAGCAAAAATAGTGGGTGTATATAGCCCCAATTCTATTGCTAGGGGACTTGCAGGGTATTTCTGGGGTGAAGGTGGGGGGGCACACCGTTGGAACGGGTATCGGGGGTATATATCGGGTACACGGGAATACACTGACAGTGTATTCCATTCAGGATCCTGGGAAAGCTGGGTTGCGGCGATTGAGCCCGTCAGTGCCACGTTACACTGACAAGCTTCTCCCTGGAATTTAGCTCTTATAAGAGCTGTTGGTTGTCTTCTCCTTCCTATCCTAGCCTGTCCCTGCCTACCCAGAATCTAAGCCCTAGCTAGCTGGACGGAAACCTCCGTCCTCGGTGAATTGCAAGCTCAGAATGACGCGAAGCTGGGCGGCGCTGTTCTTTTAAATTAGAGGTCACATGTTTTCGGCAGCCAATGGGTTTTGCCTACTTTTTTCAACGTCACCGGTGTCGTAGTTCCTGTCCCACCTACCCTGCGCTGTTATTGGAGCAAAAAAGGCGCCAGGGAAGGTGGGAGGGGAATCGAGTAATGGCGCACTTTACCACGCGGTGTTCGATTCGATTCGAACATGCCGAACAGCCTAATATCCGATCGAACATGAGTTCGATAGAACACTGTTCGCTCATCTCTAGCTACTATGTGTTGGTCTATCACTTAAAATTTCAAATAAAATACATTTAAGATTGTGGTTTTAAGGTGACAAAATGTGAAAAAGTGTGTCTATCTATCTATCTATCTATCATCTATCTATCTATTTCACTTTGTGCATCTTTAGACGTTTAATCGTCATTACTAACACTTTGCTTTATTGTTGCGGTTTTGTTTTGCATTTAATTTTTTTTCTGCACTTTTCTTTGTTAGATAATTATTGCACTCTGTTGCGCTGCGCACTGGCACTTTATATTCACTTTATCTCTTAACCTGGTCATTTGCATGTATGTCCTACGTGGAAAATTAGCTCAGTAGCAGCAGTAGAGCGGACCCAAACAGTCAGAGATAGGGGCACAGAGTCTGGTGAAAACAGACTGTGTTTTTATTATGTCATTTTTTTGTCTTTGTCTTATTCCATTACATATTGCACTTTTTTGGCACAGTAAAGAAAGTCCACTCCAGCAAGTGTAGTGCAACTGGCCGCAACCAGTTTTAGGGCCCATTCACACGGAGTAACGTGGCGCGTGACCTGGCACGTACACGCCGTGTGAGATTTTGCGGGCTGTATATGATCCCATTGATTTCAATGGGAGTGTGGATCGTAAACGCTGCGTTATTATGCGTCCGTGATTTTGGGAGTCTCCTCTTCACCTCTCCTGTACTCAGCGTCCTATCTGGCCTGCTTCCGCCATGTGACTGAGGCCACACTGAGGCCTGTGATTAGACTCCAGAAGTCACATGGGGTGCGGTGGTGTAATGACATCAGTTCGCCCCACGTGACCAATGAGGTCACGCCGGAGACAGTAGGACAAACTGAGGATGCCCAGGGGCTACTTTGAAGCATATAATACTGGGTAGGGGACACTGTGGGAAGCATATTTTAATGTGTGGGACCATTGTTGAACATATAATTCTATGTGGAGACACTGTGGAGCATGTTATTCTATGTGGGGCCCCGTAACAATCACTATCAAGAATTTGCTGTATGGAGGGAGTAGGGGACCCTGGACAAAGGTTTGCACTGGAGTGTACAAGACTTTAGTTATACCACTATATCCAAGTGAGTCCATATTGGTGCTTTCAATAATATATTGGGATGTATTGGACATTGTTTGTTACTTACACTACTGTTTACATTATGCTGCACTTTAGTTGCAGATTTGCACATTGTGCTTGTACCATTGATATTGTAGTTTGTATAAGGTATTGGTTTTACTTAGTCCTCATTTCCCTATATATTGAACATACATTTCTTCATATTGCCTCCTACTTTGAGTTATTATTGTGATATTTCACTGGTTCCCCTTTTTCCCAATTTTAAAAAATATAAAAAAATCAATTAAAAAAATAACCACTAAATTGAAACTTGCCATGAAGACCATTTACTCTCAGACCCTCTACTCCCTACTCCCTGTACTTAAAGAGGACCTTTCATCAGATTGGGCACAGGCAGTTCTATATACTGTTGGAAAGCTGACAGTGCGCTGAATTCAGCGCACTGTCGGCTTTCCCAATCTGTGCCCCGGGTAAAGCGCTATCGGTCCCGATACCGTAGCGGTTTACAGTCAGAAGGGCATTTCTGACAGTCAGTCAGGTACGTCCTTCACAGCAGCGCCTATCCCCCTCCCTCTGCTCACACAGCTCGTCCATAGACAAGTATTATCACGAGAGGGAGTGTTCCTCCCCGCTCCACAGTACAGCGCGATAGGCGCTGCTGGGAAGAAGGGCGTCCCTGGCTAACTGTCAGAAACGCCCTTCTGACTGTAAAGTGCACTGTCAGCTTTCCAGCAGTATATAGAACTGCCTGTGCCCAATCTTATGAAAGGTCCTCTTTATGATTGAACTTTATACTGAGGTCTTTTCAGGATACAGTAACAATAGATGGAAAAAGTCTTTATAAATGTAATGCAATCACCATGGAAGATAAAATGGTCTGGATTTGTAGACTAGAAGGTGAAATTCAGCATACTAAAATTAGTCTGCAAAGCTGAAATAAAGGAGAACATTTGCCTAATAAGTACAATTCAGTTTAACCTAATTACTGAGTCTAAAATGAACCGCACACATTATATAAAACATCAAATAAGACCAAATACACCTGTCATTACAGTCCAGCATCTCACTATTAGAGTCAGTTCACTGAAAATACACAATAGCAGCTTATTTATTGCTGCCAGTTTACATAAAATAGTTTAGTTATAAGAACTTTCCCATAGCATTTCTAAAGAAAGCCATTTTACTGTGCTAATATGATAGTCTTTCAGTTTGTTTTGCAGATATCAATGATTTTTGAGGTACACTGAATAATACAATGAATAGGATGCATATCAGAAAAAGAGTTTTATTCAAAAATGGCTTAGCAGAAAAGAAGAAGAAAGGTAGGACTACAATAGCCTTTCTAATGTCTATTCCCACATATGCTTAGTGTAAAATGCGCTCATCCAATGATAGATTCACTCTAAATGCTCCTCTGCTAGGATTCTCTCCCCCAGCATAGCAGATCCTTTCCATTCAGGTGAAAGCTATCTTTGGAAAACAGCTTGTACCTCAATGAAAAGTCAGCCCAGTGCTCTAGGAACACAAATCCTTCTTTCGTGCACCAAAAACTTGAGCCATGCATTTAAGTTCCTAAGCTACTGCTGCCTTTCCTGTGTTGCCAATGGCACATACAGTATTCCTTGGGGGTCCTTCCCTTTAGCTTGGAGACTAGTTCTCCAAAATTATTATAATGGAGCCATCACCTACCATTTGTTCTGTCAATGGTACCAATATGGACCACAACAGCTAGGTCCTGCCCAGCCCCTCCTAGCAATTTGTCCATCCATTCCACCACATGCTGAATCCTGGCACCAGTGAGATGTCAAACCATTTGGTTGAGGTGGTCTTGTTGACAAATTATTCTATACACTCACCGGCCACTTTATTAGGTACACCATGCTAGTAACGGGTTGGACCCCCTTTTGCCTTCAGAACTGCCTCAATTCTTCGTGGCATAGATTCAACAAGGTGCTGGAAGCATTCCTCAGAGATTTTGGTCCATATTGACATGATGGCATCACACAGTTGCCGCAGATTTGTCGGCTGCACATCCATGATGCGAATCTCCTGTTCCACCACATCCCAAAGATGCTCTATTGGATTGAGATCTGGTGACTGTGGAGGCCATTGGAGTACAGTGAACTCATTGTCATGTTCAAGAAACCAGTCTGAGATGATTCCAGCTTTATGACATGGCACATTATCCTGCTGAAAGTAGCCATCAGATGTTGGGTACATTGTGGTCATAAAGGGATGGACATGGTCAGCAACAATACTCAGGTAGGCTTTGGCGTTGCAATGATGCATCAGACCAGGCAACGTTTTTCCAATCTTCAATTGTCCAATTTCGATGAGCTTGTGCAAATTGTAGCCTCAGTTTCCTGTTCTTAGCTGAAAGGAGTGGCACCCGGTGTGGTCTTCTGCTGCTGTAGCCCATCTGCCTCAAAGTTCGACGTACTGTGCATTCAGAGATGCTCTTCTGGCTACCTTGGTTGTAACGGGTGGCTATTTGAGTCACTGTTGCCTTTCTATCAGCTCGAACCAGTCTGGCCATTCTCCTCTGACCTCTGGCATCAACAACGCATTTCCGCCCACAGAACTGCCGCTCACTGGATGTTTTTTCTTTTTCGGACCATTCTCTGTAAACCCTAGAGATGGTTGTGCGTGAAAATCCCAGTAGATCAGCAGTTTCTGAAATACTCAGACCAGCCCTTCTGGCACCAACAACCATGCCACGTTCAAAGGCACTCAAATCACCTTTCTTCCCCATACTGATGCTCGGTTTGAACTGCAGGAGATTGTCTTGACCATGTCTACATGCCTAAATGCACTGAGTTGCCGCAATGTGATTGGCTGATTAGAAATTAAGTGTTAACGAGCAGTTGGACAGGTGTACCTAATAAAGTGGCCGGTGAGTGTACATCTTCTGCATTATAGAGTTCCCTATAACCACTAACTGCCTTGGCCTACCATCCCTATTGTTCTATTGACTACTAGCTTTGCTGTCCTCCCAGCTGTTAGGAAGAGCTGCCATTACTGACATTGAGATCCTCACCTCATCACCCAACTTGGCAAGTTTGTTTGCTAGAACTGAAACACAGTTGACTGAACTGAATTCACAGAGAGAAAAGGCCCTAGTCTAGTCCTGGTTTTAAATTGTGCACACAAAAATGAAACTTGCTAGACTCAATGTGCAGGTTCAGAAATAGGGTTGAGCGATCGTGTTCAGAAAAGATCAGATTTCGATCAGCGATCGAGAAAATTTCACGATCGCGATCGAAATTCCGAACACGATTCTTTTAGGTGGAATCGAGATTGGCACTATTTCCCACAATACTTTGCTTAGCCTTCGCACTGAGTATACGCTCCGCTCATTCTGAGTGGAGTGTATACTCAGTGTGAAGGCTCCGCTGCAGTTCCATAGGAATGAATGGAAGCAGCCGGCACACAGCCTTAATCCCCTGCACGCCGGCTGCCTCCATCTCCTAATGGGAGACTAAACTAACATCTCTAGTAGCTACTTACCTCCAGAGATGGCTGCTGCGGTGCCCGGTGTTCTCCTTCTTCTTCGCCTCGCTGCCGCTCCACGATGCTGTTCTCGCCTCGCTGCCGCCGCCTCCCAGATTAGTGTTTAAAGAGCTAGGAAGGCAGGGCTTGTGGCCTAGGAAAGTGTGGGCGGGTACTGGGAGGGGAGACGTCACGTCTCCCCTCCCAGTACCCGCCCACACTCTCCTAACCCTCCCACACTCTCCTAATCTGGGAGGCAGGGGGCAGCAAGGTGAGAAGAGTAGCATGGAGTGGCAGCGAGGCGAAGAAGAAGGGGAACACCGGGCACCAGAGCAGCCATCTCTGCAGGTAAGTGGACACCAGGGGGGACTAAGTAGCCAGAGGATTCTACTACTTAGTGATTCATTACACAGCATGGATTCTAACAAAGCGTTCAATTGTTAGATTCCATGCTGTATAATGAATAGGATTGCTTTTAAAATCCGATCTCCGATTAATAAAAAAATCCCATTGACTTGCATTGGGATCGAGATCGGGTTCGAATGAAAAATGATCGGAAATCAGATTTTAAAATCGATCCTGAAAAGTCAAGATCGGCTCAACTCTACTCAGAAATAGTCCACCATATTAAACACAAAACCAACTCTGCGTTTATACTTCACTTAGTGAGCAGCCACTCAGTGAAGCTGTTCCTATACTTCAAGTCATGTGGAAGGTCCTACTCAGTGATTGACAGCTATCTATGAGTGCACAGTCATAAAGGGAAGACTGTCCAACACTAAATAGAGCTGTCTATGATAGAGTATATAATAAATATATCTTAAATAGAAAGGGCAGTTACAAAATAATATACTGCACTACAGAAAACATTATATATTACACCAGATGTCAATGCTTATAATATATAGGTTGCTATTTCATACAGCAATGATGGTATTTCAGTTTGTAATCCATTCGTAATTGAGTTTGTCCTTCTTCTATTGTACTTTACAGTATGTCATTGTTTTCACTCTATTGGACTTTTGAGGGTCACTTCAAAATCATTTAATTTTTCCACTACATTAATCCCATCATTTCAGGTGTAGTAATAAATCTTACAATGATATTCTAATAACACTATAGTTGTTTGATTGTCTCATTTTCACTATCCCTGTCATAAGATCAAACTGTAAAAGTTAGAAATGTTAAAAATTACAATTTACAATTACATTACATGCTACAATATAAAGTAATTCACAGTTATCTCATATATAGAGCCTTAATGACTTTATATATGTAATCAATCAATTTATTGAACTTGATGTTTCCATCTCTATTATGTGTTTAAGGAGAACTGCAATTTACCAAAAGGATAAAAAGTATGTGGTTTGGCTGATGGTTATATAGTATGGTAGGAATATACATATAGTATGTCCTTCAAGTTTAACAAGGGGATGGAAGAGAACATAGATGTGGGTAAACTTTAGAATCTTGTTTCCAAGTACTACTCTAAAGGAAGGTATGAACCAACCTGGCATAAAAAGCTCTATATATTTTATATATAAAGTACACACATTTATATCTATCTGTCTATCTATCTATCTATCTATCTATCTATCTATCTATCTATCTATCTATCTATCTATCTTACATATTATTAAAATAATAATATAATGTAATAATATAATGGTATAATAAAATCTCTCCTAATTCCAAATGTTGATCAGACCGGATCAACATTATAAAATTAGAATTCTATACATATCTATAAGCACTGATTTTTATTTTTTTTTGGTCTTGAATATTGTCTTCTTTTGAAGTCACCGCCTGATATGACTATTCTACAGATTCACATCTCTTAAAATAATGTAGCTTTGTGTTTGTCAAGGTGGACATTGTTATTGATAACCCAACAAAACACATGTAATCTTCAGGTTGTCTACTTTCAAGAAATATGTAGGGTTTGGGGGTTCACTTGCTTTCCATGATGTGTAATCTCTACATTTTATAAGCTCATACTTTTTTAACTTTTCCAACTTCAAAGTAGATTTTTGTTCCTTCCAGTTCTGGTGATTTTACAAAGATATGTGCATGTAGATGTAGGCCTTAGTGATATGAATTAACTTTGCACTTGTTGAACTCCTATTTTAAGGAGGTTTGGTGCATTTAACCTTTTGTTCGATTTCCATATTTTAACAGCTAATATAAATTTATTTGCTTTTTTTTTTTTTTTTTTTTTTTAATAAAACATCTACTTTAAACCAAAATTTCATGAAGGTGCCTGTCCATATACAATACCAAGTGACACTTTGACAATGTTGCATGTGTCTATTCTCAGAAAATATATAGCTTTGGGAATTGATATATTTTTTTTAATGTTGCAACTTATTTGATTTATTTGTTAAAACTGTGAAAATTGTCCTGGCTACCAGAGGTGAAAAATATCTCAAAGCTCCTGGCAGCAAAAAGGTTAAAGAAATGATCACTAATCAGTTAAAAGGAGACGTTTCTTTTCTTTTTCTGACAAGTCACAGTTAGGTCTATAGGGACAATAGTTCAGTCTCAATAGTTTTTTTGTACACAAACAGTTTAACTTGAGTCAGACCCATATTAACTTGACAGTGCCAATGAATCTGTGTTACTGTCACAACTAAACATAGTTTAGCTTCAGCTTGCAACACAACATAAAACGCTCAGCATATTTATTTTACTCAGTAGGACAATCAATCTATACAGTAGAAACCTACAGTAGCTCTATATCCTCTTAATAGACACCTTCAACCATTCCTGGTCCATGAACTCTATAACAGAACTGAACTCTTCAGACAACACAGTAGGCTTCAAGCCAGACAACTTTTTGTTAAGAAGTATATAAGTTGTAGCCTACCCTCCTATGAGTATAACATGATGGAAAAGTTCTCTCCAGTTTTCAGTTCAGCAACCCTCCTACAGCTATGAAACCCACTTTGTCCTCTAGCTCATTGATATACCTGTAATGGACAAGATTTAACCCCTTTCCGACATCCGCCATAATATTACGGAGGATTCCGGGTGTTTAACTATGGCAGCCGCCCGGGAGTCGGGCGGCCGCCATAGCTGCCGGGTGTTTACTGTTTTACACAGTAGACACCCAGCGCTGATGCCCCCAGTTGGTGCCCGCACCAATCGGAGGCATTAACCCCTCCGGCGCCTCGGTCAAAGCTGACCAAGATGCCATTTTCCCGGCGGCTCATGGGTGACACCATTTTGCCGGTGATCACTGGCACCTGGTGCATGCTCCAGGGCAGATGTCTTGTTTCCATGACAGCTGGCAGCCTTGTACAGGCTCCCCGGCCAGTCTGCAGTGCTTTTTTTTTTTTTTGCAGGCTGCTCTATGCAGCCTGAAAAAGAAATGATTTTTTGCAATGCATTGCAATGCATTAGCATTCTAATGCATTGCATTAGTGATCATATCCCCTGGGGTTCAAGACCCCTAGGGGGTCTAATAAATGCGAAAAAAAAAAAGTAAAAAAAAATTAAAAAATTAAAAAAGTATTAAAAATTCAAATCACCCCCTTTCCCTAGAACATATATAAAAGTAGTTAAATACTGTGAAACACATACATGTTAGGTATCCCTGTGTCCAAAAACGCTCGCTCTACAAATCTTTAAAAATATTTTTCCTATACAGTAAACACCGTAGCAGGAAAAAAGTCAAAAGTGCCAAACCGCCATTTTTTCACTGTTTTGCCTCTGATAAAAATTTGAATAAAAAAATGATCAAAGCGATACCAATTCCCCAAAATGGTATAACTAAAAAGTACACCCGGCCCTGCAAAAAAAGACACTAGTGTTGGCGGTACAAATTTGATTAGTTTTTGCCTTTCTTGCTATTAACATGTATAACTTACATATAGAACATCCATGTTTTTTTTTTTTTTTTTTTAAAGAGTGTTTTTAAAAAACAAAACAAAAAAACACTGAAATTTAGATGTGGCTTTTATATCTCTTTTTTGGGACTAACATAAATTATTATTGAACAAAATGATATTTATGAACCAATTTTCTATCAGCAGTTCAAGAACATAAAGCCAGTAAATTCTAAATCTATAAATTTAATGTGTAAGTATACTTTTATTTTGCATATTTTGGTCATGATTGCTTGGTGTGCCCAGGTCACTGCTAAGGTTCAATCACAGGCCTCGGTGCTGAACCTGGGCTGATGACGTCACCAGGAGAGAGCCGGACGCTATAAGGAGGCCCAATGGAGGTAACGAAAGGTGAGTATAATTTTTTTTTCACTTTTGTCACCTTCCCTGGGCCCTATACTATGAAGTATTAAAAGACCCCAAAGTATAATAATGTCACTTTCACATAACTTCAGCTGTGTTTTTCTTGAGTTTATAAATCCTGGATGAAATAAATAAATAAATATGTGGGGATACCTAATATGCTTGTTTTAATTATTTATTTTTACATGTGTTGTAGGGAAAAGAGAAGTGATTTGAATTTTTAGTTCTTTATTTTTAGAGCCCCTAGGGGCCTCATCATTAGTCCAGAGTACTTCAATGCTAATGCTGCCAATGCAGCCTGTAATAGAACTGTACTACCAGCTGTGTTGGCAATGTATCACCACCTCCTGATCTTATCACGTTGAATGGCAATCTTATACAAAATGGTAGTAAAATTGTGTCTCAATCAAGTTTGATCGAGGTATTTGTAGGGTTAAGATCATTGGAGGCACTGATTTCTGGTATTGCCTCTGGATCTCCACTCTACTACAGTAAAGATCAGGTGGATGCCATGTGTAAAGATCGACATCTGCCGTAATAGTAGAGGAGATGTAGGAAAAGTGTTAAAATAAAGGGAAGCATTACATAAAAGTTTAGCTTCTGTTTTAGCCTAAATTATAACTTATTTGTAGATAGGTAATTTAGCACATGGTATATTGCCACAGATTTACAACTAGAAATGTGCCAGAATTTTGGTACAATTTACACCAAAAGCTGTCAAACACGTCTTAGACCCCATTTATGAATGGTTTTTGACAGTATCTGTTTTCTGTGGAACAATTGCATGGATGGATGCATCTTAATGATAAAGAGCTCTAGCTTTATGTGAGAAACCTTACAGAAAAAAATGTGCTAAAATTTTGGTAGTTTTTTGTCAGAAACTAAGCCAACTCATACATTCTCCAGATATATCATCCGAATCAGTCCACATGTTATAAATCTTGCACATTTTGAAACTGCCTAGTCTATTTGCACTGTTTAATTATCTACCCATTATATTTATACATAATTAATGTATACAGAAGCATTCTGAGACACAAAAGCCTCCCACATATGAGACACATTATAGGGATAAGATAAGTTTTATTTAATTTCCCCTGAAAACAAAGAAGTACTTTGAATAGGAGCAGTTAGCCACCCTTATCTCATGACTTTCAAGTCCTGAATGGGCAACAGAGGTTACATTCTGATATATGGTTGGTTTCTACTGTGCTTAGAGATATCAAGAAAATTGATTTGTGGCCACTCAAGTTTTTCCTGTACAGTAGCCAGTGGCAGAAGGAATCTATAGATGTAGTTTAGCATTATCTATACCCTATCACTGTTTGATGCCTCCCAGGGAAAAGCACAGAAAATACCAGAGATTCTGTATTAATCAAACAGAAGAATAATGGAGAACATTATAGACAAACACTGAAAATTATGGTGTGAATAAAGCACTTAGGGTGACATAGAAGAAGTACTGTTAGCTGCAGCAGCAGGTCTTTGTATGTGTCTTTGTTTCTTACATTACTTATCCCCCCTCCTTTCCCCTCTCCATATACTTTTTGGGTAGTTGTGGTATGATTCCTTTGTTAGGTGACAGTCTACATTAGGCGGTTAAGACAGATTCAGAAGTGATTTCGGGAAAAGTTATGAATTTAACAGTGAGGAGCAGGAAAAGAGCTTGATGAGTGAAGAAAGAGGCATGTTTCCCTGATACAAGATATATTACAAAGTTTCTTTTAGTCTTTACGTATTTTGTCAAATAGTTAATGACCATTTAAATTATATAGCAAAATCACTGGAAAATCATTTAATACTTGCAGACATTGTATTATTGTCTGAAGATTGAGTCACTTTGATGTTTTTCTTCATTTTATGTCTTCCAGAATCAAGCCCTTCTTTGAAGCAACTTATGTAAGGCTTTTTCACTGATAGTATATGATGTTTTAAAGGATTTTGGGATCTATAATGATTTAGGGATTTGTGATGATCACACTGTCTTGTTCTTTTTATCAATGGGAAGATGCAATTATCAAATTAATAGCATTATCTCATCAAAATATGAAACACATTTGGTATTAAATAGTAAAAATGTCATTGTCTATTTTTCAGTTGACAATGCTATTATTGATATTTGTATTTTTACCTTCATGTGTTGTTGTTTTGCATAACTATGGCATAGCAATCAAAACGTAATGAGCCTTTTATCTAGGAGAACATCTGCTGGAATATTTCCTTCAATGCAACTTATTTGGTTCTTAAAACCAGTTTACAAAGGCTTTCAATATTACAAAGACTTGTGCAAGTACGGTAGAGAAAGAAACAAAACCATGCAGAAACAAATGAACTCAAGTTAGTTATCTAATAATTTTCTGAAGAGAAAGACGCTTGAACGGTGCTAATTTATCATAATTTAAGTAAAATGGCCTTTTTTTTTCCCAAAAATATTATATAAGACACAATATGTCAAATAATTATTTTCTCAGAATTGTTTAATGTGAATGGTATAATAGACATAATAAATCTAATTTGTGTACACAGAACATAAATAGTACATTTAACCATCCAAATAATTGAATAAGAATAAGAAACAGATGATAGCAAATGTGCAGTGTTGGAAATCACACTTTCTGTTACGTGTTTGGCTTAAAGCTAAGGCCCCATGTAGTGAGACTAACCTAAAAAATGCTTCAGAAAAAACACAGCATTTTTTCTTTCCCTATTGAATCTGTAGGGAAAATGCTAAAATTAAAATACTGCTTTTATCAGAAACTCACACGGTTTTGAAAACTCTGATTTTTCGCAGTTTTTTTCTTCTGCAATGTGAGGAGAGGTCAATGAAATTTCATTCACTTTTCTGATACTGCAAAAGACAATATTTTTTTCTGCGGCATTTCCATTGCAGCCAAAAATGCTGCGTTTCTGCAATACAGGGCCTTAACCAGTGCCGCACTAGGAATGGCGGGGCCCCATGGTGAACTTTTGACATGGGGCCCTCCCTGACCAATACCAAAGACCTCGACCGGCCGACCAACCCCCCCCCCCCCGCATTCCTGCGCGCTCCATTATTCCCCATAGTGGCCCCTGCACACAGTATTATGCCCCATAGTGGCCTTTGCACACGGTATTATGCCCCATAGTGGCCCCGGCACACAGTATTATGCCCCATAGTGGCCCCTGCACACAGTATTATGCCCCATAGTGGCCCCTGAACATACTATTATGTCCCATAGTGGCACCTACACACAGTATTATGCCCCAAAATGAACACCCATGAACAATTATTATACTCTGGGGTCTTTTCAGACCCCAGAGTATAATAATCGAAGACCAAGGGGGGATACAAACATAAAAAACACTGTCACTTACCTATTCCCTGCTCCGCTGCAGTCCTCGGTGGTGTCTGCCATCTTCAATGACGACAGGACGTCACATGACCTGGGACAAAGGTCCCAGTCAAGTGACGTCAGGGACGTCACACAACTAGGCCCAATGCCTGTATGGAATGCGGAGAGGCCCTGTGGCAGCTGCTGCTCCTGCTACCCTGGTAGATACGCCTTAACCTAAATATGCATCTAGCAAAAATAGAATCAGTCAAGAGTGACTACTAACAGTATTATGCACCCAAAGAATCAGATAATACTCAGAGGTTCCTCATTATATCCACATTAGGTTTTTCTCAGCAGTCAAAATTAAGTCCAACCAAAAAACAATATAAAGAGAAGAAACTGCGGAACTCGCCAGAATGTAAAATCTCTTGTTTACTCCACAACTTTTTATGATGCAGTATACTTTCCCTCCCTGAAAGTTTTAAAGTGATGGAATAAACTATTGATTTTACATTTTGGTGAATGCTGCAGTTTCTTCTCTTTACATCTAAGTAACCTACAAAATGCAGTTTAAAAATGCTGTACAAAAAAAAGCAATGAAAACACAGATTTTTCTGTTTTTTTTTTTCATTTTTCCCCCCTATTAAATCAAAAGTGAAAACACTCGCAATTCTGCAATTCTAAAATTAACATGCTGCATTTTTTAAAAACAGACACATTTTTGAAAATGTAGCACTTTTTTTGCTATGTGTACATGAGTTATATTAAATCTCATTCACTTTGATGAATTTGCCCTACTGTGTTTTACAGTAGTAACAATCTCTGTATGCCAGAAAACTAGGCACTTTATTGGGCCAAATCTCAAGCTCCATTCTGAGCTTCACCCACCCCATTGAGTTAATATGGGCATAGGGGAGGGCTATGGTGTCTGCACCTTGGTGCAACAGGTTTCCTATAACTCACGCCAATCTTCTAGTGTGAATCACAATTGAAATATATACCAGTTTCTATATGGCATAGAGTTCCTCTGGCACTGGAACCGCAGACAGGATTTATAAAGAGGCCAACTCATAAATTTCTCGGTCCCTGTGCCAGTTGGCCATTTATTAATTGGAAAAAGATTTGTGGAACACAGCCCAACTTATATCAATGGAGATATAAGGTCTTGCTCCAGTGCTTGGATCCCTACCCTTCAGTGAAGGGTGGTAAAAATACAACAAGAAGTAGTAAGGAAAGTTGTTTCTGAAATGCGTGAGCCTAGTTATGCTTTACCTTAACCCTTAGCGTTTTGTATTTTTGTTTCACCATGGATTTAATAAAAGTTGAGTTTTAATTAATTGAGATACTCCTAGGCCATTTATTATGTCTGGTATACAATTTGCCAGTCATAATTATGTTTCTTTTCTGCTGAAATTTCACAACAGCCAAAAACGCTGGGTTTCTTCAGTGGAGTGCCCTACCCTGAGGCTAAAGCCCCACAATGCAGAAAATAATCTTTTTGTTGCGTTTTTTTGAGCCAAGTCAGAAGCAGATTTAACAAAAGGAAGAAGTATAAATTTGTTCATTGTATTTCCTATTTCTTTACAAGCCACTTTTGACTTCAGCTCACAAAAAACAGCAAAATCTGCAAAAAAAAAAAAACTTTTCCACAATGTGGAGCCTTAGCCTGAGGCCCGTGCCCCTACAGAAAGGCCCGTGGGCAGAAAGGCTTCAGTCTAGCAAACCCCATCCACACTTTGTGCAAAAATATACGCGATGGACACGCTGAAAATTCCAAATCCATTGCAGTTTTGGAGATTGTAGCATCACAATTATACTGTGATTTTTCCTGCAGCGCTTTTTTGTTATGGATTGCTAGATGGGGCCTTAGCCTAAAATAGTTTTCTTATCTGCTTGATGATCAGCTGTCAGTGCTGGTAGCCAAAATAAAAATCCTGGCAATCCACTGTTATTCCAGGAAGAAGCTGCTGCTTGAGAAATGATTCAGATCTCCACTTTGGCAAAAAGAGAAGATTCCAGCAAGGGAACAATCCCCCCTTTCCCTTTATGATGTTGATATGTTCTAATAGGGGATTGAAGACGGGTTGTCTGTTCCCATTAGCCACATGACTTCAAACATAAAACACCAAGCTGAAATAATATTTTCTAAAGATTGTTTCTAAACATTGAAACCATTGCTCCTCATTACCTGTGCAATTATTTTTGGAAAATAGGCCACATACAGGATTACATATTGAAAGATTGACTTGATTCTGACTGACAGTTATCTGACTTTTTCAGTATACTATATGTTTTAATAGGATATAAAGAGATACCTATTTTTGCTATGTTCCTCGGTGTCCATATACTGTAAATACATAAATCCCAATGATCATGGCAGTGATTTTACATAGCATATGGGAAGTTAACCGAAATAGACATTAATTTAGCATAATTAGGGATAATTAGATTGGTTTATGTACTGTACATTTATGTCTGGGTTGCTCATTTTTCCAAGCCATTACTATTAATAATTTTACAGAACGTGAAATAGTTATTGCTTGTGTAAATCAATAATTTCCGAGGTAGTCATTTGCATATTATACACGCTGTCTGTTTATATAGTAATGAGTTTCATCTCCCACCAAAGATTCTTTGGCATCTTCTTCACTTATTAACAATAGGTTTTCTTCTCCAAATGGACATATGTGAGATACGAGAATATGGTATTAAGTTCTGCCGCAATACTCTTCCATAATTATATTTACTTCTTGATGTGGAAGTGTGTGCAACTAATTTCCTAAACCGCTTATCATCATGTGGGCAAATACCGGTGATGAAAAACGTTATTTTCCTTTTCATAGCATGTTGCATTATCTCTCTGTTTCAGGCTGTTATCCAATTCCCCTTACTGCTGGGTGCCAGTAGAACCTGTATGGTGAAAATAAAGATAGAAAGTGCTTGGAGAGAATACAGGTTTTACTTGAAGAATGAAACAACATTTAAGATGATAAGATTGCCAATTTTAAGAAGGAATGTGGTAAAAAATATCTTGTTTTCATCATCCAAAACACTAATAAAATATAAGGAATTTGGGAAATAGTTGTGAGATACCTGTAAATCCTCAGCGGCTGGATTAAGATATATACCAAGTAATACCAAGCTAAAATCCTTGCTTTAACTCACTCTTCATAGGATTCTTCCATAATATGATATATATCACAATATAGTTGAACTTTCTCTAGCACGTCAACACCTTTACAAAGGTTTGATATAACTGCCCCTACCTACAGTATGCCCCTTTTTTTCTTTCTTCCCTGCTTTATCTACTTTATACTTTTATTTCTTATTATATGTGATATAATAAGTAATGAGTATACATGTACAATGTATGTACTGTTATAAATAAAAAGCTCCTCTACCATGTGACTTTTGTGCTTTTTTTTTAACTGATTTAATTTACTGCAATTTAATCTGGTAGAATATGAAGGAGTAACTGTCCCAATGGAGTACCCCCCAAAGTAGTGGTCACTTATAAATATTATTAAAATAAGGCTTCATTTGGAGCTTTTCTCAACAATTTTGTAATGGCCTCCTCAGTTGTCTCCTCGTGTAGTATAATTGCCCCCTCAGAGCTCCCAAATGAAATATACTGACCTTCACATGTAAATTAAAGGCCCCCACATGTAATAAAATGGCTTCCACAGTGCTCCCACACATAATAGTCCCCATACTTAGTGATATTTAAGGAGTGGGTGGATTAAGGGAACCACAGGCCTAAGTCTGTTAAGAAAGTGAGTCCCACCAACCCCCCAGGTCATGTCAATGATCCCTGGGACTGAATAATGTCCCATAGCAACCTAAAATATAATATAATGTCCCATAGCGGCCCTCCATACAGTATAATATATCATAGTGGCGCCTCCCATAAAGTGTAACGCCCCATAGTGATTTAGGGGTTTTAGAGGTGATTAAGGGGACCCAAATGCTGATATGCAAAAAAAACCATCATTTTCCAGTGGCAACCCCTATAATAATGCCTTTGTTCTACTAACAAAAAAGTAATAAGCCCCATTTTCCCACACACAATTCAAATAAGCACCTTTGTACCGCCTAATAGATTTAAACAGTTATCAGTTATTATAGCACCTCCTTATAAATAGTCCCTGCTATTAATTAGTAATAATATTACACCTTTATAAGTAATAGTGCCTTTATAAATGATAAATAGTGCCCTATATCAGTAATATCCCCCCTTATCTGTAATAGTCCCCCCTGATCAGTAACAGTCACCCTGTAATAATAATACTGATACCTTATCAATAGTTCCCTCTTATTAATAATAGCCCTCTCAGAAATAATAGTTACCCTTATAAATAATAGTCCTCATAATCAATAATAGCCCCCTCCATAAATAAGCCCACTTAACAATTATACCCCCTTTATAAGTCCTATATCCCCTCTTATAAATAATAGCTTCCCCTTGTAATAGATGCCTTATATCAGTGGTTCTTAACCTTGTTTGAGGTTCCAAACCCACCAGTTTCATATGCACATTCACAAAAACCTTTTTTAGTGATAAATCAAATATGATTTTTTTCCAAATTCAAGACACAGGAATATGTTTTTTACTGGTACACAAAATGAACCGTGCATATCGCCTAGATTTCGATCGAACCCTGTTTAAGAACCACTGCCTTATATACTGTATAATAATTTCCCCTTTGTATAGTCCTCTTATAAATAGTTCCTCCTTTATAAATAATAGCCCATCTTATAAATAATAGCTCCCCCTTATAATAGATAACTTATATATAATAGTGTCTCATCTATAGGCCTCTTATAAATAGTTCCCCCCTTATAAATAATAGCCCATCTTATAAACAATAGTTCCCGCTTATAATACCCCCCATATTTAACAGATTCCCAATGATATATAGTAACCCACCGTTATATACAACAGTTCTTACTTTATAAATAAGAGCCCCTTATATATAAAAGTTCTCCCATTATAAACCGTCGGACTGAAGGGCCTTAGACCTACCAGTGGAACTTGTTCTTGGGCCCCAACAGCTTTCTGCTAATATTCTACACCATGGCTCCTTCACTGAAGTCTTACATATGTGCTGACTATCTGGTGTTACTGAGTAAGTTCCCAGTATAGTCAGCCCCTATAATAGTACTGTGGAGGCTCCAATAACTTTTTGGCGAGTTTATGCACAGTACTGTATAGAGAATGACATGGTCATGGAGCTCTACATGTATGCACAATTTCTTTCATAGGGAATCATTTTAGTCATGTGAGTCATGAAGAAATTTTACTTCTGATTTCAGTCAACGCTGTGTCACTGTGGAGTCCTAGCCTAAGGGCCCGAAGATACAGTAACTAAACCCTGTCAGGGTCCGAAGATACAGTAACTAAACCTTGTCAGGGCCCAAAGATACAGTAACTAAACCCTGTCAGGGTCCAAAGATACAGTAACTAATCCCTGTCAGGGCCTGAAGATACAGAAACTAAACCCTGTCAGGGCTGGAAGATACAGTAACTAAACCCTGTTAGGGCTGGAAGATACAGTAATTAAACCCTGTCAGGGCTGGAAGATACAGTAACTAAACCCTGTCAGGGCCCAAAGATACAGTAACTAAACCCTGTCAGGGCCCAAAGATACAGTAAGTAAACCCTGCCATGGCTGGAAGATACAATAAGTAAACCCTGTCAGGGCCCAAAGATACAGTAACTAAACCCTGTCAGGGCCCGAGAATGCAGTAATTAAACCCTGTCATGGCTGGAAGATTCAGTAACTAAACCCTGTCAGAGCCTGAAGATACAGTAACTAAACCCTGTCATGGCTGGAAGATACAGTAACTAAACCCTGTCATGGCTGGAAGATACAGAAACTAATCCTTGTCAGGGCCCAAAGATACAGTAACTAAACCCTGTCAGGGTCCAAAGATACAGTGACTAAACCCTGTCAGGGCCCGAAGATACAGTAACTAAACCCTGTCAGGGCCCAAAGATACAGAAACTAAACCCTGTCAGGGTCTGAAGATACAGTAACTAAACCCTGTCAGGGCCCAATGATACAGTAACTAAACCCTGTCAGGGCCCGAAGATACAGTAACCTAACCCTGTTTTTCTCTTTCACATTAATATTTCATATTCCAAAATGAAATGACGAGGTTTATTCTGTGACTTGATGTAACCTTTGCTTCATCCAAAACATACTCAAGCACATTTACAAAAAATAAGTTCTTACATCACGGAAAATAAAATGTTTAAGTGATATGGATCGGCTGCCATCCATAACCATAACTGCCACAACTACACTCATCTCACAAAGGAACTTATTATTTGCTTTCCTCCATCTCCTTTGCTTAGAAGCTGTGTAAGACAGACACAATGTCCTGACAGTGCAAAGCGTAATTAAAGTCTCTTGCTTTGACAGTAGGTTACCATAAATGTTTCTGAATCAAGGTGAGAAGAGACGCCTACTTCACAGATGAAAATGGAAAAGTCAGGAAATTCAGCTTCTCATTTTCCTCTCATAAAAGTGAATAATGCTTGGTGTCAAGAGCCAAAGGCAGCCAGATCATTTTCTTCCAGCTCTCTGACAGAGGCACTTCATATATTCAACTCAGATATTCATGTATAATTTGGGGTTATTTGTTTAAAGTGAGCATCGGTAATCCATCTCAATCACATTGTTAATCTAGTAATGAGAAACTTAGTTAATCAAGCTTACATAACGAGGCGAGAGAAATGGAAGCAGTCATGTACCTTTGTCATATTAATGAACATTATTATACATGGAGGCCTTGCCAGAAATGCACACATTAAAAAATAAATAAATGAAATAAAGTGAATCCGGCAATTCTAATTGTCAGGAGAAAAGCAGTCTGATATAAAATATCTAAGATGAAACTAACGGTGGCGTTTAAAGTACCTCTGCCATTCATAGTGCTTTGCAGAATATATTATGGAATTGCTTATACAGCAGTTCCTCAATATAAAGTTATTAGCTGTTGCTCCTGTCAGCCGCTGTAGGTATCTACAATAGAGCAGGACAGCCGTAAAAATGACAAACGCCTCGTGTTCCCCACTCTCCGTAAAAAGGCTGTAAACATTGTTTTAGTGATATTGCATAGGATTTGTAAAAATGAGTGGAACAAAATGAGCATTAAAACAGGAAAACTTCTCCCAAGGCTTGGAGCTGTGTCCATACTTGTCCTTTGCTCTAAACATACTGCTATTGTATAGAATGCAAAACTGGTCATACTCATAAGGTAAGGGTTGAATAAACAATTATTTGGCTAACAACTAGCTTTCCCATAAGTGTGACTTGCCATTGAGATGAGATTGTGCAGCTTTATGTGAAATGCCCTTATTCATTAGTAGATTAAAGAAGCACTCCTGCATTTTTGGCATATAATGCTAACTTAGTGTGACATCTACACTGTCCTATTCTGGTCTATCATAGGATAACTAGAATAGAAAAACAGACAGCAATGAATCTCAGAGATGCCGGACAGAAAAGGATCCCATTGACTATAATCCATCGGGTGTTCGTTGGGTGTTTATATATATATATATATATATATATATATATATATATATATATATATATTTTATTTTTTTTTACTGAAACCTGGACGAAAAATTTGGAATTGCAGGACTTTTTCGCCAGTTGTTTTTGACATACTGTCAGGACATGGAGTCGCCGCGGTCTCCTTGCTGAGACGTATTAAGAGTTCTGTTGGTTGCGCTTAGGTGATTAAGGGTTAATCTTTACTTACTCTCAGTGCCCTATGTCTTTAGCCATCACAGGTGTTTTTGGTGTGTTTTTCTCTGCTGCTATTTAAACCCCACCCAGGCATGGATCCTTGCCAGCCATTCACTTTGTGTTTCCTGGTCTTCAGCTCTGTCAGATATCCTGTCTGTTCTTTGCCTTAGTTATAGTATACCCGGCTTGTTATTGACTTTTCTTTGTCTCCTGATTTTGTACTTTATTCTGATCTCCTGGCTTGACCTCTTGCTCATCCGACCTCGCCTCCTCTAGTGTGTTTTCGCTGGGACTGGTTGTCCTCCCTGGTTCCATGCTATATAGTCTTTTGTTTTGCATTGCATTTTACACTGTGCTTTCTGCTTAGGTGTGACCCCCGTACTCCAGCCCCTAGCACTTTCAGGGCTTCCTCTTCCTTCACCCTAGCCACCTGGACAGAAGCGTAGGAGTCGTGGCAGGCGCACTTCAGTTAGGAAGTGCATTGGTCTGCCTCATCTCAGATATTACAGCATAGTTATAGCCGCAGGGCCTACAACCCCTATTGTCATTAGTTGCACAGTGTTGCATCCCAGCTGTGTCATCTCGCACCGCCTGACCCTAACTCCAATCCTTACACATACACTTTTATTTTAGACATGTGATCTCATTTATGACCACCAGTCCATACCTTGCTTTCCTATGTAAACCAGAAGGCAGTCTCCACTGTACCCCATATATTAAATCCCGCACATGGCAACACTCACACATCCCTTCTCTCCAACATGCATCAGTCTATCCTATGAGGAGCTGCTTTACACTGCCTCTTGTTTGTAAGAGCTATGGAAAGTCTATTACCGGGCAGAGGAAAGCGTTGTGATGCAGAATCTCATAGGATACACTGGAGACTCCCTAGGCTCACACTGTTCTCCAATGTTACTTGCTTATAGTTATTAGAGATGAGGGCAGTGGGAAGCAGCGTTTCTTAGAATTTACTGGAGATACTGTAGTATGAGTCAGAGGCAGCAATTCCTTGTCAATGCGCTTCATCATTTGTTGCCCATAGATAGGACTCCTAGCGAGAACAGAGTCATGAGATCTGACCCCCTCTGCCTCTGAAAAATGTAGTCTGAAAGTCAGCACATGACTATACTAAGAGAACTATATCAGAGGAGAAGAAGGAGCCAAGATGGTAGAATGCCCACATATGATACATCATCTCAAACAGGCATGCACAAAGTATTCAAGAAACCTTTACATTCAACTGTACTTAAAGAATATTTTATGCTGCATGTCAAGCCATGTTTAAAGAGACAGAAGACAGTGAATGGGGCAAAATCATCATTGCATCTATGCCAGAAAACTAATGTAAAGGGATGATATTGATTCTTGTGCCAAACGTGCGCTTCAAACATAGATCTGAAGCAGAATACTAGGGACTTATGAGCTCTTTCAGTCTGTAGTATCATGCAGAAATACTTTCATAAAGGATTATATCGCCATTCTGACACGGACTTCTAAAGTAAATACAACAGCCTCATCAGTTCTAAGATTTAGTATTGTGAAATCTGGTGACAGATCCTCTTTTAACTGTCGATTTATATTGGATAAGTGTCAGTCAAACAGGTTGATCATTGTTTTCCCTGAATCTTGCCATCAGGCCACTACTAGGTTAGTCTTGTCACATTACATAATTGGCTGATCCCACTGAAATTGGCAGGTTTACCTAACTTTAATCCTGCTGTATACAGACTTGAAACTTTTACGTGACAGCTTCAAGTGCAGCACATCTTTGTGTAACCTTTTCACTCTGTATATCTTTCAGTTGCATGTAAAAATATGGAAAGCAGCTATTCAACGAAACGTGTGTGTATGCCGGCCAAGAGGTTTTCATGAAAGTCTTTTTCTATTGATGAATCTGTAAATAAGTAGTGGCAAATCTGAGATTTTCTTCTGCACTGTATGTCATTATAGAAACACTTATGTGCCTAAAAGGAAGAATACGGATACATTAGGGAATCTCTATTTATAAACACCTTCATATAGCCTGTAAAATGGCTCCAAGGTAGAGGACTATTAAAAATACTTGATGTGATTACTGAGCCCTGTTGGTGTAACAGTAAAGGTTGTGTTCCCTAGGGGTATAATGAAAGACAATATTGTGAGTTATAATTATCATGACATTCCCACAATGATGATGATACTTTTTAAATTAGTATATATCCATGTCATATAAAAACACTATGAATTCTGTCATATTATAGCAAAAATGATATGACATAGATGACTTTATAACTTATTAGCTAACACATGTCTAACTAGTCACTTGGTTCAATCTCAGATCACTGTGATTCATACTAATCAACCATTCTGAGCTGCTACTTCTACACCACAAAGGAGTTAATAAGCTAATTAGAAAGTTGGACTCCAACTAAAATTAAATCTATTGCTCAATAGATATTTCTTACTGATAAAAAAAATTCTGTATTTTGGAGAACAGCATATGTTAGAAGTCATTTTTAATTGAAGTCCAGATCATTATATTTTTTTTTTACTCTTTTCAACATGTGTCACTCCAAACAAAGCTCACAACTTTAGCAAAGCTCCTGTAATACTTATCATACAGTCATTTAGGGAATCCACTAAACTTCCATTTCTTATATATTATTGAAAAGAATTCAATATGAAACGTGATACCAAAACTTTACATAGTGTAAAAGATGTACAATTGTGTAACTCTAACCTAAATAAAAAAACCTTTGGAGGTTCTAACATGCCCCCATTGCCCTTGATCCTCATTTTCATATGTATTCAAGTGCATCTATTGAGCTATCTAAAGGTATGATGGTGCTTAGTATAATGTGCCCTACAATACAATGTGGTTGGTTTAAAGGGATTCTATCATCAGATTTCCCTTTTTAAGCTAAGCACTTGTCAGAATAGACTTAAGAAAGGCTATTCTTCTCTTATCTTTATTATTCTGATACGCTATAAGGCAATTGCAATAGGAGCAGCAATTCCCCAGTAGTTGCTGGAAACCCTGGGAAGGGGCACAAGAGACAGTGAGTTCTAAGCTGAAGCCCCCCACTGTCCCTTCCTGCTTGCTTAGTTCTATCCTATGTAATAGGCGGCAACTTGGAGATGGCGTCAGGGTACGGACCCTCTTCCACTCAATCATCATGGTGGCAGAATATTTTTTATCGGCTGTATGATGATACAGAATAAAAGTTAAGTTTTATACAAACAACCATTGTGGAGTGCCTCGTGCTGGGAAAACTTGAACTTTGGCTTTTCCTTACCTCCAGAGATGGCTGCTCTGCTGCTGTTCACCTCGCTGCCGGTCCAGCTGCAGTCTTCTTCGCCTCGCGGCCCCCTGCCTGCCAGGTTAGGAGAGTGTGGGCGGGTTAGGAGAGTGTGGGCGGGTACAGGGTGGGGAGACGTCACGTCTCCCCTCCCAGTACCCGCCCACACTCTCCTAACCCGCCCACACTCTCCTAACCTGGCAGGGAGGGGGCCGCGAGGCGAAGAAGACTGGCAGCGAGGACAAGAAGAAGGAGGAGCAGCCATCTCTAGAGGTAAGTGGACACCAGGGGGGACTAAGTAGCCAGAGGATTAAAAAAAATCCTCTTGCTACTTAGTGATTCACTACACAGCATGGATTCTAACAATTCTTAGATTCCATGCTGTATAGTGAATAGGATTGCTTTTAAAATCCGATCTCTGATTAATAAAAAAAATCCCATTGACTTGCATTGGGATTGGAATTGGGATCGAGATCGGGTTCAAATGAAAAATGATCGGAAATCGGATTTTAAAATCGATCCTGAAAAGTCAGGATCGGCTGAACCCTAGAAGCAAGTTATCAAACTGCACACACCTCCTGCGCTGCAGCATGCGAGAAGAGGGTGGCGCAGAGAACAGAACAGGCAGAGATGTTACATACGCATTGCTGTTCCTAAGAAATATCTTCTTTCTTCCTTATGTATATGAGTCTTCTCGCAGCACTTGGGGCATCCCCAGCGCTCAAACAGCACTGGAGGCATCTACAATGCTGCTTGAAAACTCTCTAGTGACGCCTCTGTCTTCTTCACTGCCTCTGTCTTCTTCACTGCCTCCACCTCTTCTCTCACGCTCTTCTCTTCGTACAAAAGCGCCGACTGCGCATGTATTTTGGCCATTGTATGTGGCATTAGACATAATGTATCACATAAGGCCTTCTTCACACTACCATTTTTCATGTGTCAAAATTCCTTGAAAAACCTATGTGAAAACGGATTGTCCTCCAAGAGACACTTAAAACAATATTATAATGTTTATCATTGTGCAGTATATTTACTTTGATTGCTTCTTGATGAATGAGATCCTATTTTTGCCTTTTTGGAGCCTTGCACTAAAACAAGACAATAGCATTGAGAGTCTACTGAAATATTCTCTTCAAGCATTAAAAAACTTTCAGACATCAGAAAAGCTATTGAAAGGACAATTGCAACATCAAATGTGCTGCAAATGTCAATGACTGCAACACAATATAATAAACATGGCTTAGCAGTCTCAAAAGCATTCAGAAAAAAATGGTTCTCCTGGGATAGCCTTGTCTGCAAAGACACAAAGAAATCATTGCAGGACAAAGACGTGACAGTCATGTGGCAGTTAAGGGTAGAGTAAGAGCTTCTGACTTGAATGCTAAGTAGAGATGAGCGAACAGTGTTCTATCGAACACATGTTCGATCGGATATCAGGGTGTTCGCTATGTTCGAATCGAATCGAACACCGCGTGGTAAAGTGCGCCAAAATTCGATTCCCCTCCCACCTTCCCTGGCGCCTTTTTTGCACCAATAACAGCGCAGGGGAGGTGGGACAGGAACTACGACACCGGGGGCATTGAAAAAAATTGGAAAAAGTCATTGGCTGCCGAAATCAGGTGACCTCCATTTTAGACGAATAGTGGATTTCAAATCCGGGTCATATGAGAATGTGAACTTTGTGACTATGAGACAGGGATAGCTGTACAGGCAGGGATAGCTAGGGATAACCTTTATTTAGGGGGGAATGTTATTAAAAATAACTTTTTGGGGCTCTATCGGGTGTGTAATTGTGATTTTTGTGAGATAAACTTTTTCCCATAGGGATGCATTGGCCAGCGCTGATTGGCCGAATTCCGTACTCTGGCCAATCAGTGCTGGCCAATGCATTCTATTAGCTTGATGAAGCAGAGTGTGCACAAGGGTTCAAGCGCACCCTCGGCTCTGATGTAGCAGAGCCGAGGCTGCACAAGGGTTCAAGCGCACCCTCGGCTCTGATGTAGGAGAGCCGAGGGTGCACTTGAACCCTTGTGCACCCTCAGCTCTGCTACATCAGAGCCGAGGGTGCGCTTGAACCCTTGTGCACACTCTGCTTCATCAAGCTAATAGAATGCATTGGCCAGCGCTGATTGGCCAATGTATTCTATTAGCCTGATGAAGTAGAGCTGAATGTGTGTGCTAAGCACACACATTCAGCTCTACTTCATCGGGCTAATAGAATGCATTGGCCAGCGCTGATTGGCCAGAGTACGGAACTCGACCAATCAGCGCTGGATCTGCTGGAGGAGCTCCGTACTCTGGCCAATCAGCACTGGCTAATGCATTGTATTGGCGTGATGAAGCAGTGCTGAATGTGTGTGCTTAGCACACACATTCAGCTCTACTTCATCGGGCTAATAGAATGCATTGGCCAGCGCTGATTGGCCAGAGTACGGAATTCGGCCAATCAGCGCTGGCTCTGCTGGAGGAGGCGGAGTCTAAGATTGCTCCACACCAGTCTCCATTCAGGTCCGACCTTAGACTCCGCCTCCTCCAGCAGAGCCAGCGCTGATTGGCCGAATTCCGTACTCTGGCCAATCAGCACTGGCTAATGCATTGTATTGGCGTGATGAAGCAGTGCTGAATGTGTGTGCTTAGCACACACATTCAGCTCTACTTCATCGGGCTAATAGAATGCATTGGCCAGCGCTGATTGGCCAGAGTACGGAATTCGGCCAATCAGCGCTGGCTCTGCCGGAGGAGGCGGAGTCTAAGGTCGGACCTGAATGGAGACTGGTGTGGAGCGATCTTAGACTCCGCCTCCTCCAGCAGAGCCAGCGCTGATTGGTCGAGTTCCGTACTCTGGCCAATCAGCACTGGCCAATGCATTTCTATGGGGAAAAGTTAGCTTGCGAAAATCGCAAACTGACAGGGATTTCCATGAAATAAAGTGACTTTTATGCCCCCAGACATGCTTCCCCTGCTGTCCCAGTGTCATTCCAGGGTGTTGGTATCATTTCCTGGGGTGTCATAGTGGACTTGGTGACCCTCCAGACACGAATTTGGGTTTCCCCCTTAACGAGTTTATGTTCCCCATAGACTATAATGGGGTTCGAAACCCATTCGAACACTCGAACAGTGAGCGGCTGTTCGAATCGAATTTCGAACCTCGAACATTTTAGTGTTCGCTCATCTCTAATGCTAAGTAGTATGTATATTGTAAATCAATAAGTATAAGTTTGACTTATAAATCTACTTCTACTGTACATGGTTTTATTTTTAGTAATAAGGACTGTTGTCCTGGGCAGGAATAGGAGACAATAAGATGCTTGCAAACAAAGATTTTCTAAACAAAACCATTCAGACTATTCTGAGAACAACATTTACATGATATTACTCCATGGAATAACCGGTGCATATACTATAGGAATTCGGGACCTCCAATAATCACCAGTATGAGAAGTCATACAGTCCTATGAAAAAGTTTGGGCACCCCTATTAATCTTAATCATTTTTTGTTCTAAATATTTTGGTGTTTGCAACAGCCATTTCAGTTTGATATATCTAATAACTGATGGACACAGTAATATTTCAGGATTGAAATGAGGTTTATTGTACTAACAGAAAATGTGCAATATGCATTAAACCAAAATTTGACCGGTGCAAAAGTATGGGCACCTCAACAGAAAAGTGACATTAATATTTAGTAGATCCTCCTTTTGCAAAGATAACAGCCTCTAGTCGCTTCCTGTAGCTTTTAATCAGTTCCTGGATCCTGGATAAAGGTATTTTGGACAAACAATTCAAGTTCAGTTAAGTTAGATGCCAATTTTTTTTTATTCTTCCACTTAAAGGGCTGTATTTAAAGCTTTTGTTTGGTTGGTCCAATTGTATCTCATGGCATTACCATTTTAATCATGCATATAATGTACTGGAAGTTGTAAAAAAGAATAAGAATGGGGTGAAATTAGAAAAAAACTGCATTTACACAATTTACTTACGTTCTTCACTGTCTAGCCAATATAAAATGCCATATTCTGTGCATCAATACAATAACTGTGATACTAAATCCATTTGCAGTTTTTATTATGCATATTTTTGTGTGGAGGAAGTTATATTTACTATTTGTACCATTTTGAAGATTAATGCTTTCATCACTTTTTATTCAATTTTTTTGCGAGGGGGGATGACACAATTTAAAAAAAACGCCTGTTTGGCAATTTTAACCATTTCACTGTAAGGAATAAATAATTTTATTTGTTTATAATGCCAGCATTTTTGTTTTATGTTTGACTTTCTTATATTTTTTATTTATTTTTAGTTCTGATCTAGATAATGGGGGTGTTTTGAAATTGAATTTAAAATAAAAAAAAATGTAAACTTTTTTATTAACTTTAAAAAAGTTAACATATCTGAACCATAGGTTGTGCGATCACCAGCACAACATACTGAAATACAACTGTATTGCAATATATTGTAAGTTGTATTTACTTCTATTATTGGCTGTCTATAGCAGATCCACTATTTTTTGTCACTGCCACCAATGTAAACTGCTTGTTATTACTGTACTGGGACATAATTGTGTCCCAGTACAGGGATAATTGAATATATTGAATAGATTTAGATTTTTTTTTCTTTTCCCTTTCATTCACTTAATTATGTTCACTGACAAAAATAAACTAACACTTCTCTTTTAGAAAATATTCTTAGAGTGGGTTCACACTACTATTATTTAACCCATTCCCAGCATCCACTGTAACAGTATTATTAGTGGTAGAAGTCTCACTAATTCAAAAGATAGGTGATACTTTGTGATGACTATAAGGTGTTTATTTATACATTTTTATGCAGGGTACGGTACAGAAATACATTAAACAAACATTTTAAGGTTTGGCATGTGCTATTTGTTCACTACAAGGCATGTACAGATGGGAACACACTTTTTTAAAACCTAAAAAAGAAAAGCTTTTCTTCTAAATGAAAGTGCTTAACATCAACACTGCTGTATGGTGTAATGAGCTAGGGAATATAGGGTATAATGTATAATGTTATTCATAGATGCACACACATATATAGTATTCATATATATATATATATATATATATATATATATATATATATATATATATATATATATATATACACACACATACATCTTTTTCAGCAAAAAAGCTTAAATGGAGGCAGAGAAATAAATAAGAGAAAGAGATAAAATACACTGTGTCCCATTTAATGTAATAGAGTTAAGCATTATGAGAAAACATCATCCTGTAATGTATCATGGTGTAACAGCATATATTTTGAGGATGGCGGCACTTTAGTAAAACAATTTATTGTAGGACAGAGCCGCAAGAACAAGGAAAGGATGTAATGCCTTTCCTTTACTCCCTGTGTTTTTCAATTTTAAATCTTATTTTTTGGCTTGCTTAACCAACCGATAGATTACTGTTTCCTTGAAGCAGTGGGTGTGATAGGGATAATTAATCTCTTGCTCTGTGCCTTGACTTTCAGTCAGCCTGAAAAGATGCATATTGTCACTCATTCTCAGACCTGCAGATGAAGTCATCCAATCACAACTACATATTGGACAAGTATATAATACACTCTATAGTATACGTTCAGGGAAATGTCCTCTGTACTCTTAGTAACCAAGTTATAGAATAAAAATGTTATAATCATTATTGCAGATGGGCTATTTTTTTTTAAGGAAATATGCCACCAGAAAATGACTTATTTTTTTAAACCTATTTTTTTTTAAACTTAAAGAGATGTATATTACTACAAATATTACACATGACGTTTTGTTACCTAAAAAAGACAATCCATCAGTTGCCTTGTGCAGTAATCTGATCATGGAAATTCTCAATCATTGCTAAAATTCTTGCTAGAGTGGAGTATAAATTATTCGACTAACAATATATTTTACAACAAAGTACAAAAAATGTTGTGGACTACCCCTTCACAAGTGGCAAATAGGTCCTTACAATATGGTAAGATGTTAGGAAAATGTAGTTCAGACATGGCTGTTATTAAATTCAGGACAATCATTTACAGTTTACACAACCAGACTGTTATTTGTTTGAGATAAACAAGACTACACAACTGAGCTACTATCAGCTATTGAGCTGATCCTGTCACTCTAGTCACAATGGAGCTTCTCCAGAACAAACAATTTGATTACTGTTAGGCTAAGGCCCTATATAGTGAACCACAGCTGAAAAATGCTACGGGAAATGCGTCACGTTTTTCCACGCAGTGCTTTGTACAGAAAGTCTGCTGTGCTTTCCTCTGATGACTTTCTGCTTCAATTATAGCTATAAGATAAGATAATCCTTTAATAGTCCGACCATCGGGGAAATTCAGTGTGTTACAGCAGCATGATAATACAATAATAATACAAGAATACAACATACAAAAAAGCTCAAATAAAAAGATAAAGGGAAAGAAATTCAGGATCTTTCCGTTCTCGTTATGGAGTGATTTAGCATGGTGTTGACTGTACAACCTAACTGCATTAGGGAGGAAAGACTTCCGATTGTGCTTCTTCTCACACTTAGGGTGAAGCAGTACTGTCCAGTGCTGTCATGGTCTCATGCATTGGATGGGAGTTATTCTCCAGCATGGAGCTCACCATGGACAGTATCCTTCTGTCACCCCCTGGACAGAACTGGCCCTTCTAACCAGCTTGTCAAGTCTATTTCTATCCTTCCCTGGTTGGTATACTACTCCCCCAGCAGGCCACTCCGAAGAAGATTGCTGAAGCCACTACAGAGTTGAAGAAGGCCCTAAGAAGAGCCTCATGGACTCCAAAGTCCTCAGCCTCCTGAGCAAGTAGAGCCTGCCAGCGTTCCCATAGGTATAATTGACATGCTGAGTTTTCCGAAAATGTGATGCTTTGGAAATTGCAACATTTCAGTTGCAAGTATTTTTCTGCAATTTCGGCTTTGCATGAGAAGGTACAGAAATCTACTCCAGTTGGCTCTTATAGAAATAATCCAGACTACTTAAAATATTCTATAGACTTCACAACCACATTGCTGTTAATGAAAGCAATATGGGATGGTGGTAGCGGATTATAAAACAGAAAGTAGTACATAATAAAAGCATCTGCTTTACAGGGGACAGCCTGCACACAGCTATTCTGATGTGACAACTAGAGATGAGCGAGTAGTATTCGATCGAGTAGGTATTCGATCGAATACTACAGTATTCGAAATACTCGTACTCAATCGAGTACCACTCGCTATTCGAATGGAAAAATTTGATGCAGAATCAGCGTTGATTGAAAGAATGCTATACAGTTGGCCAATCAACGCTGGTTCCTCTCCTACCTTTAGAAGTCTTCTCCGCAAAGCATCCCCGCAGCGTCTTTCGGCTCTGAATTCCCTCTGCCAGGCATCGTACTGGGCAGAGCCGACTGCGCATGCCCGCGCTACAAGAAAATGGCCGCTTTGACTGTAAGTGGCCATTTTCTTGTAGTGCGGGCATGCACAGTCGGCTCTGCCCAGGCCCGATGCCTGGCAAAGTGAATTCAGATCCGGGAGATGCCGCCGGGAACCTGCACGGAGAAGACTTCTCTGAGAATCCAGCCCGACTCTCACTCGTGGACTTGGTAAGTTCAATTTGATCGAATGTTGCCTACCCCTGAAATGAGCATTTTTCCCTCATACAGTATAATAGGATTCGATATTCGATTCGAGTAGTCGAATATTGAGGGGCTACTCGAAACAAATATCGAATATCGAGTATTTAACTACTCACTCATCCCTAGTGACAACCTATTAATATTAATTAATGGAAAGCTGAAAGACTAATTAAATTAGATTACATTTTTGTATTATTACCTATTTGTTAAAAATACTGCACTTTAAAAGTAAACCTTCACTTTAGCTTGTTCTGATGGAGCCAGTGTGAAAAAAGAAATTATATGTGATACAAATATCAATGTAATATGAAGAGTCATTTTTCTGAATTCATTTTCATTAAATTAACTTTTTTTTTTATTTCTACCCTACTTCTGTTTTTATATGAATTTCATTACTATATATGTTGAGGGAAACACATTTTCTTTTAATGTTCCAGTATTTAATTTGAAAATCAGATGAATGTCTCTGTTTTGGAGAAATTTATTTCTATAAGGTCAGCTGTGATCCTTTGAACCTCTTGAAAATGTCTCTGATGTTTTATATTCTTTGAAGTCCCGTACATCAGCTGGATTATTTTAGTCCTAATCTAGTATCTGCTCATTATTCAGTAACCAAGTAGACTACAGTTTAAGTAAAGTAGCATTGTATACTAGATAATGGATAAAGTAATTTTTTCGCATATTTCTGCAACCATAATGAACAACATAGTATTGATCTCTCAAAACCCGCCACAGGCTAAAAGCTCACATTGCAGAAACACAGCATTTTTTGTTGCAGATTTTGCTGTAATTTTTTTTTTCGCTTGAAAGGAAGCACTTAAACCTTTCCATTCTGTTAAATACATTTTTGACCTTGTCTCAAGAAATCGCAGCAAAATCTGCAAAAAAAAATTAAAATGCTGCATTTCCGCAATATGGGACCTGAGCCATAGAATATATAATTCTTTTGTTAAAGGGGTATTCCCACCTCACATACTCATTAGTCTTCACTGCTGTAAAATCTTCTTTCTTCCTGGTTTCTTGCATCATTTGGTGGGCAGGGTTTCACATGCAACCTGCTGTTTAGCTCCGCCCCCAAATTTGTGTATAGCTCCGCCCACCCATATTGGACTATGAAGTACAGGCAGCAGCAACTCCATTCTGTGTTACATACAGAGACTGCCTGTCTCTGCCATAATTAACATAATTGAATTAGCTAGCCTGATAACTGGGAGAACAGAAGAAATGAAAGCAGCTCCTCTCCTCTATCTGATAGCAGGAAGCTAGGTCACGTGGTGTAGACACAGGAATAGCTAGAAACACAGGCTCGCTCCCGTGCACTTAGCCCCTCCTCCCTCCCCCCTGAGAGCAGCAGCTACATCACTTGACTCATGAGCAGCTAAGTCAGGGCTGTGGCCACAAAGAATTGAATAAAGTAAGATAGTGGACAAACAAAGCAGTTTTGCTGAAGCATTGTATTTAGGAAAAGTCTTACATTCACATTAACAAGCAGTATAGATAGGATCCTTGTGATGGGACAACCCCTTTAACCTCTTCCCAACCAACCCACGCAAATTAACGGGCTACAAAGCTGATCCTTGATCCTGCAGCCTATTAAGGGCTGTCATAAAACTTCACATTGCCATCCTCTTCTGCACTGCATCTCTCAGAACTGACTGCTGCTAGCAATCTAAGTACTGAGACAAGACATCTGTACTTGATGGTGTAACTTTGTGTGTCCTCCCTCTCTGTCAGATTGTTCTGCAGGTGCAGATAGATAGAAAGCTGCTGTAGCCTGTTTGTCATAAAGACATAAAAGCAAATAATACTCCTTATTACCATCCATGTAAGTGTAGGAAGGCATACTTAGTTTGTTCACTTTGTTAACCCGTTAGGATTTTTACAAAAATTAAATTAAACTTTCTAAATAGTGTTTTTAATCCTTGCACAGTGCGTAATTTTTTAAATAGGGTGATTTGTGTTTCTGATGTTTAGGCTCCCAAATCCACTTTAGGCCCCCATGTGTGATGTGCTGCGATACAATGCATTACATTACATTGCACTGGGGATCAGAGATCCCAGGTTCAAGTTTCCCTGTGGGACAGGTAAAAACTAAAAAAAATAAAATAAAATTCACATTTAATAAACACATAACATAAACAAAAAAAAATTAAAAAGCATGGTAAGAATACATATAAGTCCGCACTATCCTACAATAGCATCATTTATCCCATACGGTGAAGGCCGTAAAAAATTATACACCGCAATACGCAAATTACCAAATTTTGGTCAACTCGCTTCCCCCAAAAAACTGCAATTAAAAGTGATCAAAAAGTGATACACACCAAACATTTATAGCAACTACTTACTTATCTCCATCAGCAAAACAGTAAAAAAAAAGATAAAGGTGACCCCTGGACAATAATTTTCAAAAAAAGTAACATTTTATTTGTAAAAGCGGTAAAACATCATAAAGACAATATGGTATACCCATAATCCTAATGATTCGATGGACAAAGTTGCCATGTCATTTTTAATGCTGAGTGAATGCCATGGAAACAAAATGCAAAAAGTAATGATAGAATTGTGTTTTTTCATAAGGATCCCCCCAAAACATTAATAAGATCTCATCAAAACAGTATATGCACCTCAAAATGAAAATACAACTTGTCATGCAAAGAATAAGCTATAAGCTCACATACAGTGGCATGCAAAAATTTGGACACAATGTTCACAATGACTGTTAAGTGAACATTTCATATTTTACATTTTCTTGGGGCCAGTTCGTAGCGAACAATATGTGTCCATAGCTGAGCATTAGGGGGAATGAGGGGATAAGGGGGGGGGGGGGATGGATAGAGGGGTGAGGGAGTGCAATGGAAAAGAATGAATGAATAGTTGACCAGGTATGACTACATGTCCATGGCTGGTAGGTAAGGTATAGACTCACATGTCCAATGAAATGGGGAATTCTGAGGTCTCAAAACATTAACGAAACCAGGACTCAATCTTCGTCTTGTAAGCACTGTTTGCCTGTTGATCTCTTAGATTTCGGAGACTTGTCAACGGCTTTCTTCACGCTGGTTAGGTCCAGCAGCTCTGGAAGCGATGCGATATCCTCAGGAACAGACAGCCATGAAGATATAGGGATTGGAGGTATGTCCAGGACAGTCCAGACTGCGTCCAGATCATCGGTGTATGAACAGTTATTCTCCTTCCTTGCTTCAGAATTGCCAGACCGAACGGAAAGAGCCAGGCATAAGGAATGCCTTTCTCTTTGAGGGTTTCTAGAATAGGACGTAGAGCTCTCCATTTGGCAAGTGTGGAGGGAGTGACGTCCTGGAAAATTTGTAGTTCGTAGAGGAGAGGACGCTTGTCTCTTGCAGCGGTAAGTATGGCTGTGGTGTCTACTATGGTTAGCAGACCACAAATGATATCCTCCTTCCTTGCTTCAGAATTGCCAGACCGAACGGAAAGAGCCAGGCATAAGGAATGCCTTTTTCTTTGAGGGTTTCTAGAATAGGACGTAGAGCTCTCCATTTGGCAAGTGTGGAGGGAGTGACGTCCTGGAAAATTTGTAGTTCGTAGAGGAGAGGACGCTTGTCTCTTGCAGCGGTAAGTATGGCTGTGGTGTCTACTATGGTTAGCAGACCACAAATTATATCTCTGGGTGGATCAGTTTCTTTGGGCTTGGGGCATACTGCCCTGTGGATCCTCTTGATGTGAACTGCAGTGGCCCTGTCCTGGCCTGGTCCAGGAGGGAGGAGAAAATGGCCACATCTCTCAAGGCCTCTGGTGCATAGGACTCTGGTAGGGCCTTAATTCGCAGGTTGCATCTCCGGTTTCAATTTTCTAGGTCTTCGATGAGATCATAGGTTTTGTTGAGATGATTGTGGTGCAGTGTGAGGAATTGAGCCAATGAGGCGGCATGCTTCGTGATTGTAGAGGAGGATGTTTCCAACCATTCCACTCTCCTGTCCATTCTTCGCATATCGGCTCTCATTTTGCTAATCTCAGCCAGGACAAGTGCTATGGCTTGTGCCAGGACCTTTTTCAGGAAAGCCCTGGAGATGGGAATCACAGATGAATCCATTTTCTCCAGGCTTGCGGTGCTTTCAGCATCTTAATCATCCACCATTTCTTCCACTCTTGGATCAGCCAGCGCCATCTTGAGCGCCACTGTCGGCGACTGCTGTGATTTCTTGTGGAAGAATTTGTGGACCTCCGCAGGTGGTTGTTTGCTGGACGGGGTACTAGGAGGGTCCCCAGACCTATCTCTCCCATTTCTGCCCTTTTTAGCAGGGTAGCTAGCGTGATGACCAGAATTTTGGCTCTGGTGTGGACAGAGCTGCAGGCTCAGCAATCCATCCAAGATGACGGTTAGGCTCCATTTTACATTTTCTAAATAACAAAAAATGAAAATGGTCTGATGCAAAAGTTTGGACATCCTGCATGGATAGTGCCTAGTAGCACCCCGTCTGGCAAGTATAAAAACTTTTAAACTCTCTTTGTAGCCAGCCAAGAGTCTTTCAATTCTTGTTTGAGAGATTTTCATCCATTCTTCCTTGTGAAATTCTTGGATTGTCTTGCATTTACTGCCCTTTTGAGGTCTTTACATTTATCTTACATTTACTGCTTTTGAGGCCTCCCAAAAATGGCCGCCGGCCATTTTTGGGAGGCCACTCTTGCTCTTGTAGTTCAATACAGGAGCGTACTGTGCAGGCGTCAAAAGTTGGACCAATAGAAGAAGACAGAAGAGGGGGGGGTTGCAGCTAAAGATGGAGGCATCGCTGGAGAGAGCTCTTGGGCAGCAGTGGGGATGTCCCCATCGCCGTTTGAGTGCTGGGGCCCGCCCTCATTGCTGCTGAGAACTCATTTGCATAAAACCGGTATTTCTAAGGAACAGGACCGCGGAGTCCACGTCTAAAGGTAAGAGATGAATAGCCTTTCTTAAGGCTATTCCGATGTGGTAATTAGAAAAAAATTTGATTTATTGGTAGGATCCCTTTAAATTTCATTTGCCAAGTCTTTGCCCAAGCTTCCCCTTGATCCTACTATCCTCCTCGTCTGCAAATATGGACACCCTGCTTTGTAGACCCTCTACTAGGTCATTAATAAAGATATTAAACAGGAGAGAACCCAATACTGCCCCCTGTGGAACCCCACTGGTAACTGTGATATACAAGAAGATTAACTGTCTTTATTTTTGTAGATGACACCAAGCTATGTAGTACAGTGCAGTCTAAGGAAGATGTACACAGGTTACAAGCAGACTTGGACAGATTGAGAGTTTGGGCATTTGACAAATAAGATTCAATGTAGATAAATGTAAAGTTAACATATGTCCTAGGAGGAGAAAGCTGGTAGAGGTACTTTGTTGGTGCGGCTCCAATTGAAATATGTAGGTCAGTTTTGGGCACAGATGCATAGAAAGGATGTCCTAGATTTGGAAAAGGTTCAATGAAGGACCACAAAATTGATAAGGGGCATGAGGGACCTCAGCTGTAATTTGAAGATAAAGGCGTTAAATTTGTTTAGTCTGGAGAAGAGGACTTTAAGGGGAGATATGATAAACCTGTATAGATATATAAAAGGCCCATACAAGAAATTTGGCGAAAGTTGGTCCATGTAAAAGCCCCTAAAAAGAAAAGGGGACATTCTCTCCATTTGGAGAAAAAAAAAGTTTTTTTCTCTAGAAGTGACAAGGCTTCTTCATTGCAAGGACTGTGAATATGTAGAATAGCCTACCCCAGGAGCTGGTGACGGCAGTAACAGTTTCCTTCTTCCAAAAAGGCTTAGATACCTTTATAAAGCAAAACAAGATTGATGGTTATGGATATGTATATATCTTTTTCCTTTTTCCTATATGCCTTTTTCCATCTCCCGGATGAACTTGATGGACAAAGGTCTTTTTTTTCAGCTATACTAACATTTGTAACTATGGCTGACTCATTTTGTGCAAAAACTGCTGCTATGTATTACAGATGTAGTGACAGTTGAAATTTCCAACTTTCCGATATTTCACTTCTTTCACATTGATAGAAAAAAATAAAAAAAAAGGTTAGTTAAAATTAGTAGATAGAAGAAGAAATAGAAATCATTACTGTCATTCTGTGCCATTTTTCTTTGGCACCCTGGTGATTTATAATCACATACTGTATTATCCTCACCTTAAAGCCATAGCGAGTGAACAACAGGGTTGATGCTAATATTACATAAATGCCTGCTTCCCATTTTCAGCTAGCTGATTTGTAATCATAAGTGCTCTGACTCCTCTTGATTAAAAATGGTAACCTTTAATAAATCACATAGGAGATTCGAGACATGAGGACAACTTTTGACCGCTCCTTTGATACTTTATTGTAACATGGTAAAATAATGATAAGGTTCAAAACGGAACATATTCCAGGCTTTATTATTTAGCTAAATGAATAAACAGAGGAACATAATATGACTTGATTAAGCAGATACATCAGACATTCAAGAGCATTTCATTCAATATGGAGACATTTGTCTTTGCTGTTGTTTTATAAATGCCCATTTATCAAACCATCTTACCCAAATGAGCAGCTGGTATAACGTTTGTTGGCAAGCTGAAGTTTATTATGTAAACTAATTAAAGCCATTTCCTTATTTGAGATGCAAAAGTATTGGCAATAACAGGTTCAATGAGTTTTCGTGTTCAAGATTTTGGTAAAAAAAGATATAAAGTATTTCAATATGACAACACAGTACGTCTTCATGCACTCCCTATACACATGGAAATATCAGTACAGTAGGATTCTGTCATGCATTTGCTTTCTGTGAAATTAGCACTAGTCTGGTCATATTTCTATAAAACAGAGAATTTATTTCCTAGTGACTATATAGTAATAACATATTCTGCATTGCGTGGCATTGATTATCGCTGCTTCATAATAATGCTTACAGTCAAACATACACATCAATAATGACAATTGCATAATCAAATTAATCTAATTATCCGTAAGCTTTCAAAGTATGCCATAAAAGTATCTAGAGGAAATCATAGGTTGAGCATTCAAACATCATGCAGATGCTATTTGTCACATTTGAACCCATTGCTGCAAGGCACAACACAGATCGGGCCAGTGATGGGATTCTTCATATAATACTGTTGAATTTGTCAACACCATATAACTGTTAAATGAGAAAAAAACCTCTGGCATTTATTAAAAAATCATGTAGAAACTCTGTTCCTGAACTTTATCACCCTCATTCATTATTATTGACTAATGTGCTTCCTTGTATCTTTCCCCGTAAGAGATATTCTTATTTTATTACCTAATTATAATACCACACAAAGCAATGATTATAGCCAAAGTAGCACTTATAAAATAGTAACTACAATCCAATAAAACATTACAATGCAGGAAAATGTAACTATACTTTAAAGTAGTTTGAACTTTGATTGGAAGTAAGTAAACAAAAATGTATTTAATGGCTTATTCATCTGTTAGAAACTTGCTACAAATGTTTGTTCTTTTCAAAGAGGACCTTTCATCATCTCCACCTATTCATCTTCTTAGTATGTGTAAATAGGCACAGTTAGAATTTTTTCTCTAATCCCCACCATTCCAGAGGAACAAAAGCTGGTAGTTTTGGTGCCTGATGTGCTATTTAAGGGATCCTATCTTTCAACCCCTTTTTTTTTTTCTAATTAACACATCGGAATAGCCTTAAGAAAGACTATTCTTCTCCTACCTTTCATTGTCTTCTCCACGCCGCCATTTTCTTCAAAATTCATTTTTTGTCAGTATGTCCAGTGCTGTCTCCATCTTTGTCTGGAACAAGGTCTTCACCGCGTCTTCTTCCGGCGGTTTCTTCTAACTTCTAGGCCTCGGGCCTAGGGAAAAGCCGACTGCGCATGCTCGTGGCCACAAGAAAAATGGCCACTTACACAGTAAGTAAGTGGCCATTTTCTTGTGTGGTGGTGAAGACCTTGTTCCAGACGAAGATGGAGGTGGTGCTGGAGAGTTCTCTCGCAGCATTGGGGACTCCCCAAGTGCTTTTTGAGCACTGGGGCCCGCCACCAGTGCTGCGAGAGAACTCATTTAAATACCGACAAGAAACTGATTTTCAAGCAAACGGCGGTGCGGAGAAGACAACGAAAGGTAGGAGAAGAATAGCCTTTCTTAAGGCTATTCCGACATGTTAGTTAGAAAAAAAAAGGTTTGAAAGATAGAATCCCTTTAAGCTCTGTACTGTTAGAAGGGCGATGTCAGGCATGGGGAGTGATTCCGAGCTCCAATCAGATACAGTCAGTATCAGAGCTCAGAATCCTCCACCTTGTCTGTTACTGCCTCACACCGCCCTTATGACAGTACAAAGTCTCAATAGCAAATCAGGCACTAAAATTAACAGCATTGATTGATTTGGAATGGTGAGAGCTAGAGAAAAAGATCATACTCTGCTGGAAAAAGTGGAGCAGCAGCTATTAATTCACGTAAAGAGTTGGACTTGTTTGAGGGGGTAAAATGACCTGTTTAAAATCCACTAAAATTATTAATAAAATTAAGCAGTAACTCTCTTCTAATTAGTGCAGACACTATCTATACAAATGACTTTTTCTCTTCATATTAACCCTTATGTGACGCAGACATTTTTTAATTTTTGGGTTTTCATTTTTTACTCGCTGCATTCCAAAATCCATGACTTTCTCATTTTTTACACTTATTCATATGAGGGCTTGATTTTTATGTGACAAGTTGTACTTCAAAATGGTACCATTTATTATTCTGTGCAATGTACTGGGAAGCGGGAAAATTCTGAATGAGGTGGAATTAAAAAATGCAGTACTGCCATTTAAAAAAAAATAGAAGTAAAAATTCTATGTTCACTGTATTCTTTGGGTCAGTATGATTATGGTGATACCACATGTATACAGTTTTTTATGTTTTAATAACTTAACAAAAATTTTAACTTTTGAAGAAAAAAAATTCTTTGAATCACCATATTCTGACCCCTGTAACTTTTTAATATTTCAGTGTATGAGCTGTGTAAGGTGTCTTTTTTTGCAGGACAATATGTAGTTTTTCTTGAGGAATGCATGGTATTTTGATCACTTTTTATTCCCTTTTTTTAGGAAGGCAAATTGGCAAAATAATTTAAACTCAGCCATTTTATTTCTTTTTCCTGGTATGGCATTTACCAAATGGGACAAATATTTTATATTTTGAAAGTGAAACTAACCACTCAGATGTCTTGGTCGCATTTGAGTATGACATCTTTTTTTTGTTTGTTTGGTTTTTTTTTTAAGGTAGATTGTGAGCCCCATATAGGAATCACAATATACAATTTTTTTGCTATCAATATGCCTTTGTAGAATGGGAGGAAATCCATACACGCATGGGGAGAACATACAAACTCCTTGCAGATGTTGCAGCTGGCAGGATTCGAACCCTGGATTCCAGTGCTGTAAGGCTACAGTGCTAACCACTGAGCCACTGTGTTGCCCCACATTTGAGTATGACATCTGAGTTAAATGCCCAAGATGAGAATCATCTCTAATAACAAGCAATGTTGCCAGACCTCTGCTCTATGAAACGCCCCAGACCCAACAGATTTTATGTCCACTTTGTTTTGCCATATTTAGTCACGTGCAACAGGATGTACATGCACATCCTGGTGCACAAGGGGGTTGTCTACTTTTAGACCAATACTGTGAGATAAATATTATTTTTTGTATAATGAAGAGTTACACAATTTTTCAATGTATTTTTTGTAGCAATTCTTCATGGTTTTCTAGATTTCTACTTGCTATTATGTATTCTGTTTACTCCTAGTGGATTAACCACATGAGGACCGCCGTACGTAAATTTACGGCCTCATGTGCTGGTACCTAAAGACCGGACTATTGCTGAAATACGTCCGGCCTTTAGGTACCTTTCTGGCGGGGGGAGGGGTGCGGGGGGGGACAGGGGTTAGGTGTTACTAACACCTAACCCCTTCCTCCATAACGTCCAGTCGGAACTGAGTCCGACTGGAAGTTTTAACCCTTTCGATCGCGCCGTGAAACATCACGGCGCGATCGAAAGGCATCCGCCGACAATTAAATCAGATCGGCACCCCCCGCGGCGAGATCGGAGGGTGCCGATAGCAGTAAAAGGTAGTCTGGGGTCTGGCCAGTGACCCCAGACTGCCCGAAGCCCCCACATACCTGGTGATCCTGCCAGGACCTTCTGATGTCAGGCTGTGCGTCTACACAGCCTGACATCCTGCTACGGAATGCCATGTGGGACACCTGCAGGCTGTGTCTCACATGGCATTCTATATCAGCAAAGTATTGCTGATTGAAGTGTCCTAAATGGACACATGAAAAAGTAAAAAAAAATGTAAAAAAAATAAAATGAAGTGTATGAAAAAAATTTATAAAGTTATAAAGCCCAAAAATCCCTTTTTCTCAATAGAAAATGAATTATATAAAAAAAGAACTCAAAAGTAATAAAAACAATGCATATTTGGTATTGTCGCGTCCGTAACAATCTGTACAATAAAACTGAAATAATATTTAATGTACACGGCGAACGCCGGAAAAAAAAAACGGAAAAAACTCGCCGGAAGTAATGATTTTTCGCCATCTCACCATACAAAATATGCTATAAAAAGTGATCAAAAAGTCATATGCATCCGACAACAGTACCAATAAAAAGCGCAGGTTGTCCCGCAAAAAATAAGCCCTCAACCAACTCTGTCAACCGAAAAATAAAAATGTTACGCCTCTTAGAAGATGCGATGCAAAAAACATTGATTTATGTCCCCAAATGTGTTTTTCCTCTGCAGAACTAGTAACACATAAAAAAATACTATAAATGAGGTATCGCCGTAACCGTACCGACCCGCAGAATAAAGGGAACATGTTACTTATACTGTACGCTGCATGGCGCAAAATTAAAAAAGTAAAACTCAATGCCAGGATTGATTTTTTTTTTTTAAATCCAGCAAAAAAGGGTTAATAAAATGTATTCAATAAGATGTAGACACCCAAAAATGGTGTCATTACGAAATGCATCTCATCCCGCAAAGAATAAGCCCTTATATGGCCACGTCACCAGAAACATAAAGAAAATATAGCATCTCACAATGTGAAGACAAAAACCCTCAAAAATCGCCAAATTATTAGAACACAACTGGGTGCGTCATGTAGGGAATATATAAGCTGTGTGAGCGGATATCAGGGGACACCCCAGATTTACAGCTTATGAGGGAACAGACACCAGAAGTGACCCCTAAAGTGACCCCCAGAGTGACTCCCCCAATCATAGGAGCTACGGGGACATAGTAGGGAATTTGGTGTTTGCAATGTCCTCCGCACAGCTTATATATTCCCTCTTCGCCATCCGCTGTGCAGTCACGTCCGGGATACTAATACTCACTACACCCCCTGATAAATTCTTTGAGGGGTGCAGTTTTCAAAATGGGGTCACTCCTGGTACCCCATGGAATCCACTTTTCTGGTACCTTACAGGCTCTACAAACATGACATGGCGTCCAGATACCAAACATCTGAATCTGTGCTCCAAAAGCCGCATAGCGCTCCTTCCCTTCTGCACCCTGCTGTACGTCCAAACTGCAGTTTATGACACATGTATGACACATGTATGACACTGGTGTACCCCCGGATAACGGACATAATGTCATATGTGGTTATAAACTGATACTAGGGCACAGCCGGACACAGAAGGGAAGAAGGGTCATTTGGTTTTTGGAGCACAGACGGTTTGGTTTTTGGATGCCATGACACTTTTGTAGAGCTGAAACGCCAGTAATTTGGAATCCCCTGATAAATTACCTTATTTTGGAAACTACACCCCTGAAGGATTTATCCAGGGGTACAGACAGCATTTTTAACCCCCAAGTGTTGCTATAACTTTATATATATAACTATAACTGTAGTGGATTGTGAGAGGTGAAAATGACCATTTTTCCAGGAATACGTCCTTTCAGTGCGTAATATGTTGTGCCCACCTTGTATCAGAGATGAACGCTCTAAAAGCTGTTGTGCCTGGGATACCCGTTTAACAGTTTTTGGAGTGTCTCTGCTGACATAAGTCGGGCACAACATGTTGCACACTGAAATGGCAAATCTGTAAAATTTTCATTTTTAACTTCTCTATCAGTTGCGATTTCATTTCTGGAAACTAAATAAATGCAACACTCAAGGGTTAAAAATTCTCGCTACACCACTTGATAAATCCCATCAGTGGGGTAGTGTCCAAAATAGGGTGACATGTCTGCGGATTCCACTTTATTGGCAATTCAGGGGCTTTGCAAAAGTGGCATGGTGTGCTCCAAAAACCAATATAGCGCTCCTTTCCTTCTGTCCCCGGCTGTGCCCAAACAGCCATTTCTACCCACATATGGCATTAAGTACGTTATCCGGGGTACACCAGTGTCATACATGTGGGCATACACTGCTATTTGGGTACCCAGCAGGGTGCAGATGTGAAGGAGCAATATGTGCTTTTGGAGTGAAGATTTAGATTCTTCGTTTTTGGACACCACGTCACATTTGCAGAGACCCTAAAATTGCCCCTACAAAATGGGGTCACTTCTTGGTGAATTCCAGTTTACTGGAACCTCCAGGGCTCTGCAAAAACATCATGGCGCCCAGAGGGTCCCTCTAAATCTGTACCCCAAAAGCTAAAACGCACAGTGGTCCTTCCCTTCTGAGCCCTGCTGTGTGCCCAAGCAGCAGTTTACACCCACATATATAATTTTTTGACCCCCGGGATGGCCCACTTAATAGTTTTAGGAGTGCAGGTCTCTGACAACACAAAGTGGGTGCAACGTATTGGGCACCGAAATGGCATATTTTTAAAAATTTCAATTTTCATTTTGTACATTAATTTTTGGGAAGCATTTTAGGCTCAAAATGATAATACCCCTTGATACATTCCTTGACAGGTGTAGTTTCTAAAATGGGGTCACTTTTGAGGGGTTTCCATTGTATTGATACTTTAGGGGCTCTGCAAATGCGACATGGCACCTCAAAACTATTCCAGCAATATATGCCCTCCAAAATCCAAATAGCGCTCTTTCCATTCTGAGCCCCAGCATGTACCCATACAGCAGATTTTGGCCACATATGGGGTATTGCCGTGTTCAGAAGAAATTGTGTAACAAACTGTGGGGGGCTTTTAATTCTTAAACTATTTGCAAAATTAAAACTATGGCGCTAAATGGACGATTTATTGGGAAAAAAAGTAATTTTTCATTTTCACGTCCCAATGTTAATAAAATCTGTGAAACACCTGTGAGGCCAAAATACTCACTCTACCCCTAGACAAATTCTATGAGGGGTGTAGTTTCCAAAATGGGGTCACTTATAGGGGGTTTCCACTGTATTGGTACTTTAGGGGCTCTGCAAATGCGACATGGGACCTGAAAAATATTCCAGCAAAATCTGCCCTCCAAAAGCCAAATAGCCCTCTTTCCATTCTGAGCCCCGCCATGTTCCCATACAGCAGATTATGACCACATATGGGGCATTTCTGTGTTCAGCAGAATTTGTGTAACGAACTTTAGGGAGCTTTTTCTCCTTTATCCTCTTGTGAAAATTAAAAATTTGGGGCTAAATTGACAGTTTGTTGGAAAAAAAGTAATTTTTCATTTTCATGGCCCAATGTTAATAAAATCTGTGAAACAGCTGTAGGGTCAAAATGCTCACTCTACCCTTTAATATGTTCTGTGGGGGGTATAGTTTCCCAAATGGGGTCACTTTTAGGGGGTTTCCACTGTATTGGTACTCTAGGGGCTCTGCTAATGCGACATGGCACCTAAAATTATTCCAGCAAAATCTGCCATCCAAAAGCCAAATAGCGCTCCTTCCATTCTGAGCCCCGCCATGTTCCCATACAGCAGATTATAGCCACATATGGGGTATTGCCGTGTTCAGGAGAAATTGTTTAACAAACTGTGGGGGGCTTTTACTCCTTTATCCCCTTGTGAAAATGAAAACTTTGGAGATAAAGTGACATTTTAGTAATTTTTCATTTACACATCCCAATGTTAGTAAAATCTGTGAAACAACTGTAGGGTCTAAATGCTGACTATACCTCTTGATGAATTCTGTGAGGGGTGTGGATTCTAAAATGGGGTCACTTTTGGGGGGTTTCCATTGTTTTGGTACTCTAGGGTCTCTGCAAATAAGGCATGGCGCTGAAAATTATTCCAGCAAAATCTGCTGTTCAAACACCCAGTGTCGCTCCTTCCCTTCCATGCACTGCCGTGTGCCCAAAAATCAGTTTACACCCACATGTGGGGTATTTCTGTGCACGGGAGAAATTGCACAATAAACTGTCAGATGCATTTTCTCCTTCAACCCTTTGTGAATGTGTTAATTTTGGGTCTAAATGAATGTATTAGTGAAAAAAAATGAAATGTCTAAATTTCACTGCCATATTATTTTTATTCTTATGAAATGCTTAAAGGGTTAACAAACATCCCAAATGCTGTTTTGAATAATTTGAGGGGTGCAGTTTTGAAAATGGGGTAATTTATGGGGGTTTCTATTATACAGGCCTTTATAATTACTTTCAGAACTGAAGTGGTCCCTAAAAAATTGGTTTGGAGAATTTTCTTGTAAATCTGGAAAATTGCTGTTACACTTGTAAGCCTTGTGACGTCCAAAATAAATTAAAAGACAATCAAAATATGATGCCAATATAAAGCAGAGATATGGGAGATAATATTTATTCATGTATTTGGATGGTATGACTATCTGCCTGAAAAGCAGATAATTTCACATTTTGAAAATTGCAATTTTTTTCAAATTTCCATCAAATTTCCTAGTTTTTTTATAAATAAATGCAAAAATATTGATTAGTGTTTACCACTAACATGAAGTATAATGTGTTACAAGAAAACAATCTCAAATTCATTTGTGTAAGTTAAAGCGTCTCAAAGTTATTGCCATTTAAAGTGACACATGTCAGTTTTGAAAAAAGAGGCCTGGTCTTTAACATACTTTTGGGCCTGGTCCTTAACCGGTTAAATCTATCCATGGTCATGTGATAAACTTCTGATGCCAGTGATTGGCTTCAATGATCACATTGGGAGTCTGGGAGAAATCACCAGAGTAATGGCGCTGTGAAAAAGCTAAAAGTCCAATTAAATCTATCAATAATTAATTTTGCGTAGTTTATTTTCACAACTTCTTTTTATTCATTAAAGCAAGAGTGGCATGTTTCGTGTTATTTTGCTAGAGTAGACAGATTTGTCTGCCATATGGGAAAGACATGTTTGATTTCTTCATATCCCTTGGCCAAATTCAGAGGTTGTTGCTTTAAATGATTATTTTTTTCTAAAATAAGATGACCCAATTATATGGTGATGCTTAAAATTCAGCTAAAATATAGACACTGCCTGTGTTCATTAATTTATGATTCATTAAAATTTCCAGTGAAAGTTTTTATACAAGATTATATTTCTTTGGACCCACTGACAACCATCTACTTGATTCTGTTGACTCTTCTCATTAAAAAGAAACAACCTATCATATAACCTCAAATAATCATGATCTTGAGACTCTAGAGATTAATGAGCCCTGTATCTAAATATTATGTCCCTAAGACACGCTGTGCGTTGACAAAAGGCCAACACATTGAAGCGATTGCTAAGGCTTTTCATACAGAGATAAAAATTCCAAACAGCTCTGAATTCTTTATAAAATGACTTAAATATAATAAAATTGACAGATAAATGTATTTGCACACAAAAGATGAATAGTTCCTGGTGGGGTTAGCATGGAATAATGAGTGGCATATATAACTATGAATTATTTTCTAATGATCTTTAATAAACTGCAAAGAATGTGACACAGGTTTGTCTACTGAGAATTATAAAGTGACACATTATATTAATGACTAGAGATGAGCGAACAGTGTTCTATCGAACTCATGTTCGATCGGATATTAGGCTGTTCGGCATGTTCGAATCGAATCGAACACCGCGTGGTAAAGTGCGCCATTACTCGATTCCCCTCCCACCTTCCCTGGTGCCTTTTTTGCTCCAATAACAGCGCAGGGTAGGTGGGACAGGAACTACGACACCGGTGACGTTGAAAAAAGTAGGCAAAACCCATTGGCTGCCGAAAACATGTGACCTCTAATTTAAAAGAACAGCGCCGCCCAGGTTCGCGTCATTCTGAGCTTGCAATTCACCGAGGACGGAGGTTTCCGTCCAGCTAGCTAGGGCTTAGATTCTGGGTAGGCAGGGACAGGCTAGGATAGGAAGGAGAAGACAACCACAACAGCTCTTGTAAGAGCTAAATTCCAGGGAGAAGCTTGTCAGTGTAACGTGGCACTGACGGGCTCAATCGCCGCAACCCAGCTTTCCCAGGATCCTGAATGGAATACACTGTCAGTGTATTCCCGTATACCCGATATATACCCCCGATACCCGTTCCAACGGTGTGCCCCCCCACCTTCACCCCAGAAGTACCCTGCAAGTCCCCTAGCAATAGAATTGGGGCTATATACACCCACTATTTTTGCTACTGCCATATAGTGCCATTGTCTCACTGGGAATTCAAAGAATATATTGGGCTTACATATAACTTCAATTCCAGGGAGAAGCTTGTCAGTGTAACGTGGCACTGACGGGCTCAATCGCCGCAACCCAGCTTTCCCAGGATCCTGAATGGAACACACTGACAGTGTATTCCCGTATACCCCATATATACACCCCAAATCACCGTTCCAACGGTGTGCCCCCCCACCTTCACCTCAGAAATACCCTGCAAGTCCCCTAGCAATAGAATTGGGGCTATATACACCCACAATTCTTGCTACTGGTATATAGTGCCATTGTCTGACTGGGAATTCAAAGAATATATTGGGGTTACGTGCACCCACAATTTTTACTACTGGTATACAGTGCCAGTTTCTGACTGGGAATTCAAAGAATATATTGGGGTTACAAATACCCTCATTTCTTGCTACTGCCATATAGTGCCAGTTTCTGACTGGTAATTCAAAGAATATATTGGGGTTACGTGCACCCACAATTTTTACTACTGGTATACAGTGCCATTGTCTGACTGGGAATTCAAAGAATATATTGGGGTTATAAATACCCTCATTTCTTGCTACTGGTATATAGTGCCATTGTCTGACTGGGAATTCAAAGAATATATTGGGGTTACCTGCACCCACAATTTTTACTACTGGTATACAGTGCCATTGTCTGACTGGGAATTCAAAGAATATATTGGGGTTACGTGCACCCACAATTTTTACTACTGGTATATAGTGCCATTGTCTGACTGGGAATTCAAAGAATATATTGGGGTTACGTGCACCAACAATTTTTGCTACTGGTATATAGTGCCAATTTCTAACTGGGAATTCAAAATGCGCAAGGCTCCCGGAAAGGGACGTGGACGAGGCCGTGGGCGAGGTCGGGGGAATGGTTCTGGGGAGCAAGGTAGCAGTGAAGCCACAGGGCGTCCCGTGCCTACTCCTGTGGGGCAGCAAGCATTGCGCCACTCCACAGTGCCAGGGTTGCTTGCCACATTAACTAAACTGCAGGGTACAAACCTTAGTAGGCCCGAGAACCAGGAACAGGTCTTGCAATGGCTGTCAGAGAACGCTTACAGCACATTGTCCAGCAGCCAGTCAGACTCTGCCTCCTCTCCTCCTATTACCCAACAGTCTTGTCCTCCTTCCTCCCAAAATTCCCAAGCTTCACAGAACAATAACCCCAACTGTCCCTGCTCCCCAGAGCTGTTCTCCGCTCCTTTCATTGTCCCTCAACCTGCCTCTCCACGTCACAATTCCACGAACCTAACAGAGGAGCATCTGTGTCCAGATGCTCAAACACTAGAGTCTCCTCCATCTCCGTTCGATTTGGTGGTGGATGACCAGCAACCCACCCTCATCGACGATGATGTGACGCAGTTGCCGTCAGGGCATCCAGTTGACCGGCGCATTGTGCGGGAGGAGGAGATGAGACAGGAGTTGGAAGAGGAAGTGGTGGATGATGAGGACACTGACCCGACCTGGACAGGGGGGATGTCAAGCGGGGAAAGTAGTGTGGATGTTGAGGCAAGTGCAGCACCAAAAAGGGTAGCTAGAGGCAGAGGCAGAGGTCAGCAGCTTAGGCGAAGCCAGGCCACACCCAGAATCTCCCAAGATGTTCCAGTTCGTACCCAGCCCCGAAAAACTCCCACCTCGAGGGCACGTTTCTCGAAGGTGTGGAGTTTTTTCAAGGAATGCGCCGAGGACAGATATAGTGTTGTCTGCACAATTTGCCTCTCGAAATTGATTAGGGGCTCTGAGAAGAGCAACCTGTCCACCACTTCAATGCGCCGTCATTTGGAATCCAAGCACTGGAATCAGTGGCAGGCAGCAACGGCAGGACAAAGGCCGCCTGCCGTTCACGCCACTGCCACTGCCTCTGCCACTGCCTCTGCCTCTGCCACTGCCACTGCTGACTGTGCTGGCGATGCACTCCAGAGGACGAGCCAGGACACCACTTCATCTGCCTCCGCCACTTTGTTGACTTCTCCCTCATCCTCCCCTGTTCCTGTCTTATCTTCTTCTCCTGCGCCATCAAAGGCACCATCAGGCGCTTCTTTACAACAACCCACCATCTCTCAGACATTGGAGCGGCGGCAGAAATACACTGCTAACCACCCACATGCGCAAGCCTTGAACGCCAACATCGCTAAACTGCTGGCCCAGGAGATGTTGGCGTTCCGGCTTGTTGAAACTCCCGCCTTCCTGGACCTGATGGCAACTGCGGCACCTCGCTATGCCGTCCCTAGCCGTCACTACTTCTCCCGGTGTGCCGTCCCCGCCTTGCACCAGCACGTGTCACTCAACATCAGGCGGGCCCTTAGTTCTGCGCTTTGCACAAAGGTCCACTTGACCACCGACGCGTGGACAAGTGCATGCGGACAGGGACGCTACATTTCACTGACGGCACACTGGGTGAATGTAGTTGAGGCTGGGACTGCTTCCCAAACTGGCCCGGTGTACCTCGTCTCCCCGCCTAACATTCCTGGCAGGGACACGAGAAGAACACCCCCCTCCTCCTCCTCCTCTACCGCCTCCTCCTCCGCCACCGCCTCCTCCTCCGCCACCGCCTCCTCCTCCGCTGTTAGATTGACCCCAGCTACGAGTTGGAAACGTTGCAGCACTGGCGTTGGTAGACGTCAGCAGGCTGTGCTGAAGCTGATCAGCTTGGGGGACAGACAGCACACTGCCTCCGAGGTGAGGGATGCCCTCCTCGATGAGACGGCAATATGGTTTGAGCCGCTGCACCTGGGCCCAGGCATGGTCGTTTGTGATAACGGCCGGAACCTGGTAGCAGCTCTGGAGCTTGCCGGACTCCAACATGTTCCATGCCTGGCCCACGTCTTCAACCTAGTGGTGCAACGTTTCCTAAAGAGCTACCCCAATGTTCCAGAGCTACTGGTGAAAGTGCGGCGCATGTGCGCCCACTTTCGCAAGTCGACAGTAGCCGCTGCTAGCTTAAAATCTCTCCAGCAACGCCTGCATGTGCCACAACACCGGCTTTTGTGCGACGTCCCCACACGCTGGAACTCAACGTTTCAGATGTTGAATAGAGTGGTTGAGCAGCAGAGACCTTTGATGGAATACCAGCTACAAAACCCTAGGGTGCCACAAAGTCAGCTGCCTCAGTTTCTCATCCATGAGTGGCCATGGATGAGAGACCTTTGTGACATCCTACGGGTGTTTGAGGAGTCCACAAGGAGGGTGAGCTCTGAGGATGCGATGGTGAGCCTTACAATCCCGCTCTTGTGTGTTCTGAGAGAATCCCTGATTGACATCAGGGATAACTCAGATCACAAAGAGGAGTTAGGGATAGCATCCGATCCGTCACAGCTGGAGAGTAGGTCCACACATCTGTCCGCTTCACTGCGTTTAATGGAGGAGGAGGAGGAGGAGGAAGAAGAGTTGTCCGATGATGTGATGGTGATACAGGAGGCTTCCGGGCAACTTCGAATCGTCCCATTGTTGCAGCGCGGATGGGTAGACATGGAGGATGAGGAGGAAATGGAGATTGAACTTTCCGGTGGGGCCAGAGGAGTCATGCCAACTAACACTGTGGCAGACATGGCTGAGTTCATGTTGGGGTGCTTTACAACCGACAAGCGTATTGTCAAAATCATGGAGGACAACCAGTACTGGATCTTTGCTATCCTTGACCCCCGGTATAAAAACAACATCTCGTCTTTTATTCCGGTAGAGGGGAGGGCCAATCGCATCAATGCTTGCCACAGGCAATTGGTGCAGAATATGATGGAGATGTTTCCAGCATGTGACGTTGGCGGCAGGGAGGGCAGTTCCTCCAGTAGGCAACCAAGTTCTCACCGGTCCACACAAACGAGGGGCACACTGTCTAAGGTCTGGGACACCTTGATGGCACCCCCTCGCCAAAGTGCCGCCACGGAGGGTCCTAGTGTCACCAGGCGTGAGAAGTATAGGCGCATGTTGCGGGAATACCTTTCCGACCACAGCCCTGTCCTCTCCGACCCCTCTGCGCCCTACACGTATTGGGTGTCGAAGTTGGACCTGTGGCTTGAACTTGCCCTATATGCCTTGGAGGTGCTGTCCTGTCCTGCCGCCAGCGTCCTATCTGAGAGGGTGTTCAGTGCAGCTGGTGGCATCATCACTGACAAGCGCACCCGTCTGTCAGCTGAGAGTGCCGACCGGCTCACTTTGATAAAAATGAACCACCACTGGATAGAGCCTTCATTTTTGGGCCCACCTGTGTAAAGCACCCCAACATGAAACTCCATGTCTGTACTCAACCTCTCCAATTCCTCCGCATCCTCATACTCATCCACCATAAGCGTTGCACAATTCTGCTAATACTAGGCTCCCTCCACCCTGATTTCCCCCAACTCTGCTGGTTAGAGGCTCCCTCCACCCTGCTTTCCCACAACTCTGCTGGTTAGAGGCTCCCTCCACCCTGATTTCCACCAACTCTGCTGGTTAGAGGCTCCCTCCACCATGAATTGGTCCAAACTGGGCTGTTTAGCGGCTCCCTCCACCATGAATTGGTCCAAACTGGGGTTTTTAGAGGCTCCCTCCACCATGAATTGGTCCAAACTGGGCTGTTTAGAGGCTCCCTCCACCATGAATTGGTCCAAACTGGGGTTTTTAGAGGCTCCCTCCACCATGAATTGGTCCAAACTGGGCTGGTTAGAGGCTCCCTCCACCATGAATTTGCCCAAACTGGCCTGTTTAGAGGCTCCCTCCACCATGAATTTGCCCAAACTGGCCTGTTTAGAGGCTCCCTCCACCATGAATTGGTCCAAACTGGGGTTTTTAGAGGCTCCCTCCATCATGAATTGGTCCAAACTGGGGTTTTTAGAGGCTCCCTGCACCATGAATTGGTCCAAACTGGGGTTTTTAGAGGCTCCCTCCACCATGAATTGGTCCAAACTGGGGTTTTTAGAGGCTCCCTCCACCATGAATTTGCCCAAACTGGGCTGTTTAGAGGCTCCCTCCACCATGAATTTGCCCAAACTGAGCTGTTTAGAGGCTCCCTCCACCATGAATTGGTCCAAACTGGGGTTTTTAGAGGCTCCCTCCACCATGAATTGGTCCAAACTGGGGGTTTTTAGAGGCTCCCTCCACCATAAATTTGCCCAAACTGGGCTGTTTAGAGGATCCCTCCACCATGAATTGGTCCAAACTGGGGTTTTTAGAGGCTCCCTCCACCATGAATTGGTCCAAACTGGGCTGGTTAGAGGCTCCCTCCACCATGAATTTGCCCAAACTGGCCTGTTTAGAGGCTCCCTCCACCATGAATTGGTCCAAACTGGGGTTTTTAGAGGCTCTCTCCACCATGAATTGGTCCAAACTGGGCTGTTTAGAGGCTCCCTCCATCATGAATTGGTCCAAACTGGGGTTTTTAGAGGCTCCCTCCACCATGAATTGGTCCAAACTGGGGTTTTTAGAGGCTCCCTCCACCATGAATTGGTCCAAACTGGGCTGTTTAGAGGCTCCCTCCACCATGAATTGGTCCAAACTGGGGTTTTTAGAGGCTCCCTCCACCATGAATTGGTCCAAACTGGACTGTTTAGAGGCTCCCTCCACCATGAATTGGTCCAAACTGGGGTTTTTAGAGGCTCCCTCCACCATGAATTGGTCCAAACTGGGGTTTTTAGAGGCTCCCTCCACCATGAATTTGCCCAAACTGGGCTGTTTAGAGGCTCCCTCCACCATGAATTTGCCCAAACTGGGCTGTTTAGAGGCTCCCTCCACCATGAATTGGTCCAAACTGGGGTTTTTAGAGGCTCCCTCCACCATGAATTGGTCCAAACTGGGGGTTTTTAGAGGCTCCCTCCACCATGAATTTGCCCAAACTGGGCTGTTTAGAGGCTCCCTCCACCATGAATTGGTCCAAACTGGGGTTTTTAGAGGCTCCCTCCACCATGAATTGGTCCAAACTGGGGGTTTTTAGAGGCTCCCTCCACCATGAATTTGCCCAAACTGGGCTGTTTAGAGGCTCCCTCCACCATGAATTGGTCCAAACTGGGGTTTTTAGAGGCTCCCTCCACCATGAATTGGTCCAAACTGGGGTTTTTAGAGGCTCCCTCCACCATGAATTGGTCCAAACTGGGGGTTTTAGAGGCTCCCTCCACCATGAATTTGCCCAAACTGAGCTGTTTAGAGGCTCCCTCCACCATGAATTGGTCCAAACTGGGGTTTTTAGAGGCTCCCTCCACCATGAATTGGTCCAAACTGGGGGTTTTTAGAGGCTCCCTCCACCATGAATTTGCCCAAACTGGGCTGTTTAGAGGCTCCCTCCACCATGAATTGGTCCAAACTGGGGTTTTTAGAGGCTCCCTCCACCATGAATTGGTCCAAACTGGGGGGTTTTAGAGGCTCCCTCCACCATGAATTTGCCCAAACTGGGCTGTTTAGAGGCTCCCTCCATCATGAATTGGTCCAAACTGGGGTTTTTAGAGGCTCCCTCCACCATGAATTGGTCCAAACTGGGGTTTTTAGAGGCTCCCTCCACCATGAATTGGTCCAAACTGGGCTGTTTAGAGGCTCCCTCCACCATGAATTGGTCCAAACTGGGGTTTTTAGAGGCTCCCTCCACCATGAATTGGTCCAAACTGGGCTGTTTAGAGGCTCCCTCCACCATGAATTGGTCCAAACTGGGGGTTTTAGAGGCTCCCTCCACCATGAATTGGTCCAAACTGGGGTTTTTAGAGGCTCCCTCCACCATGAATTGGTCCAAACTGGGGTTTTTAGAGGCTCCCTCCACCATGAATTTGCCCAAACTCTGCTGGTTAGAGGCTCAATCCACCCTGATTTTCAAAACAAATGTTGGTGCCAACCTCAACTTACTACAAGGGCCAAATTCACTGCTGGTGACAAGCTCTCCTCACTGCAAGTGCCAAATACACATGTTTCAAGGTGTTTTCCTACTGTCAGAGAGGTGGTATTGAGTGTGTAAAGTGTGTAGTTGTTAGGCTGTGATGTTGGGGTAATAGAGGGTCTTTGGTGTGTTAGATGCCCCCAGACATGCTTCCCCTGCTGTCCCAGTGTCATTCCAGAGGTGTTGGCATCATTTCCTGGGGTGTCATAGTGGACTTGGTGACCCTCCAGACACGGATTTGGGTTTCCCCCTTAACGAGTATCTGTTCCCCATAGACTATAATGGGGTTTGAAACCCGTTCGAACACACGAACATTGAGCGGCTGTTCGAATCGAATTTCGAACCTCGAACATTTTAGTGTTCGCTCATCTCTATTAATGACATTTTGGATTTAAAGGCAACTCATAAATGTTGATACCTGGTTCTCGTGGCATCACACATTTCCACTGAATGACATTTCAGTTAGTCAAAAGCCTAGTTTTCTATGTTGTTAAACAAGAATGATCTTTTCCCCTCTAGCTGCAGTATTGTAAGCTATAGAAAATGACCAATAAAGTGCTTCTGTATAGCCTGAGGATTGTGTGGTTATGTACAACATCTCATCCTTGGTGGAAATAGTTGATATTTTTTGTACTGCACTGAAATTGCATTTTCATTCTTCTGTCTTCTCTTATCTATTAACTATCACCGTCCAGTGAAGTAGTGCATGCTAAAATGTTCTGAATTATGGAACATAATAAAGTATAAACTCACAGAAGAATAAAGTTAATAAGCACTATAGAGAGCCTGGAAGAACACTGGTACATCATGATTGGCTTAAAACAGAAATCCAAGAGAATTTATCATAGTAATGACCAACAGCATAGTGCCTTAGAAAGAAAATATCTGTCTTGTAATATTAAAAGGCAACTGGAATGATATGTACTAGATAAAATATACATTTAAGAAAAAAAGACATTGATGTTTAACTATTGCTTCTGATGCTTTCTTCAACCCTAACCTAAAAGGGATCACAAATAAAATATACAGCTTGATATCAATAGCAAGAATGTTCCTACAATAGGTAGAATTCTGCTCAGAAACACTTCATCATATATGAGGCTTTTTATGAGGAATTCAGAGGACATAAGGACATAATTGGATTAGTTTTGTTTTTTTGACAACTATAATCTTTGAAATGCAAACAGATTATGTATCACTAGCCCCATTCTAGCAATGAAAAATGAAATAAATTATTTTTACATATATATATATATATATATATATATATATATATATATATATATATATATATATATATTAGAGAGCTTTGCTTTCTCTTCTTAGGAACTGACATCATGTCAGTTGGCACATAGCGATTCTACAGTTCAGTCCTATTCAAATGACACAGTGCTGCCTTATGATGTGTCATGCCCCGCATGACTGATAAGACCCCATCACAGGCCTTATCGGTAACATCCACCCCTAGGGAGCATGAAATCATTCAGAAAGCTAGAAAAGGATGCTGAGGGAGTTTGCCCAGGAGAGTGGGAGTATAACAGTATATTATTAGAGATGAGCAAACAGTGTTCTATCGAACACATGTTCGTTCGGATATCAGGCTGTTCGAGATGTTCGATTCCATACGGACACCACGTGGCAAACTCCAAAAAAATTTGATTCCCCTCCCACCTTCCCTGGCACTTTTTTTGCACCAATAACAGTGCAGGGGAGGTGGGACAGGAACTACGACAACGGGGGCATTGAAAAAAATCGGAAAAAGTCATTGGCTGCCAAAATCAGGTGACCCCCATTTTAGACGAATAGTGGATTTCAAATCCGGGTCATAGGAGACTGTGAACTTTGTGACTATGAGACAGGGATAGATGTACAGGCAGGGATAGCTAGGGATAACCTTTATTTATGTGGGAATGTTATTAAAAATAACATTTTGGGGCTCTATCGGGTGTATAATTGTGTTTTTTGTGAGATAAACTTTTTTCCCATAGGAATGTATTGAGCAGCGTTGATTGGCTGAATGAGATACAGAAGACGTGCAGAGACTCAGCAGTGTTGAGCCAGTTCTGCTCAACTACACCGTGTGCCGGTCAGCTCTGCTATGCGAGCTCGGCACACACTCAGCTCTGCATCACCGCTGGCATTGGCCAGCGTTTATTGGCCAGTATACAGAATCAGTATACAGAATCAGCAGAGCTGAGTGTGTGCCGAGCTCGCACAGCAGAGCCGACCGGCACACGGTGTAGTTGAGCAGAACTGGCTCAACACTGCTGAGTCTCTGCACAGCAGAGGTGAGTGTGTGCACTTGCTCATTTCGGCTGCATCACCGCATACCCATAGGAATGCATTGGCCAGCGTTGATTGGCCAGTCTCCAGCTAATCAGCGCTGACTCTGCCGGAGGAGGCGGAGTCTAAGGTCGGACCTGAATGGAGACTGGTGTGGAGCGATCTTAGACTCCGCCTCCTCAGGCAGAGCCAGCGCTGATTGGCCAAATTCTGAAGACTGGCCAATCAATGCTGGCCAATGCATTCCTATGGGTATGCGGTGATGCAGCAGAGCTGAGCGAGTGCACACACGCACCTCTGCTGTGCATAGACTCAGCAGTGTTGAGCCAGTTCTGCTCAACTACACCGTGTGCCGGTCGCCTCTGCTGTGCGAGCTCGGCACACACTCAGCTCTTCATCACCGCTGGCATTGGCCAGCGTTGATTGGCCGGTATACAGAATCAGTATACAGAATCAGCAGAGCTGAGTGTGTGCCGAGCTCGCACAGCAGAGCCGACCGGCACACGGTGTAGTTGAGCAGAACTTGCTCGACACTGCTGAGTCTCTGCACAGCAGAGGTGAGTGTGTGCACTCGCTCATTTCAGCTACATCACCGCATACCCATAGGAATGCATTGGCCAGCGTTGATTAGCCAGTCTTCAGACTTCGGCCAATCAACGCTGACTCTGCCAGAGGAGGCGGAGTCTAAGGTCGGACCTGAATGGAGACTGGTGTGGAGTAATCTTAGACTCCGCCTCTTCCGGCAGAGCCAACGCTGATTGGCCGAATTCTGAAGACTGGCCAATCAACTCTGGCCAATGCATTCCTGAGGGAAAAAGTTAGCTTGCGAAAATCGCAAGCTGACAGGGATTTCCATGTAATAAAGTGACTTATATGCCCCCAGACATGCTTCCCCTGCTGTCCCAGTGTCATTCCAGGGTGTTGGTATCATTTCCTGGGGTGTCATAGTGGACTTGGTGACCCTCCTGAGACGGATTTGGGTTTCCCCCTTAACGAGTATATGTTCCCCATAGACTATAATGGGGTTTGAAACCCGTTCGAACAGTCGAATAGTGAGCGGCTGTTCGAATCGGATTTCGAACTTCGAACATTTGGGTGTTCGCTCATCTCTATATATTATGTTGCATCATCTCCTCTGGGCTTCCACTTACTATACTCTGGGATCTGAATAGAGTTTTTACTATTATTATGTAAGCACTGTACTTTTATAATAATGTTTAAACCTTTAATAGGTCTGGTCTTTGTATACTCAAATGATTCCTTGTGCTTTCTTTCAGAGTTTTAACCCCTTGACTGTAGAAGAAAAGTATATCCATGCATTGGATATTTATTTGCCTAGAAGGCAGCTAGCAGAGGGTTGTATATTTGGGAAGAGGGTCAGTGGGGTAAGTAACAAAGACTGGGCCCCCAGGAAACTTTTGACTTGATGTCCCCCGAAGGCATGGAGCCCCCTTTTCTGGCTCCCACACAGTATAACACCCCATTTAGAAACACTATAAAGTCCCACAGCAGCCCCTCCACACAGTATAATGACTCACCATGGTCACTGCATGCGCAATTTTATGCCCCACAGTCGTCCATGCACACACACACTTTATGCACCATAGTAGCCTCTGCACACACAGTATTATGTCCCATTGTGGCCCCTGCACACAGTATTATCCCCATAGTGGCCTCTGCACACAGTATAGTGGCCCCTGCGCACAGTATTATGCCCTATAGTGGCCCTTTATACACAGTATTATGCCCCATTGAGGGGAAAATTTCAAATCCTTATCAAATTAAGACTGATTATCACTGATTTTCTAAAACAAAATAAGATTAGTCTTATTTGTTAACAAATAGGAACACACAAATACGCACATGCACACACAGCATACAAGCTATAGTGTGTCTTTCCACAGACTTCCAATATACACCAATTTTTATACCTTACTGGTCAAATGATTTTGACTTTTCACAATATGCGGAAAAATTTGCTGACATCATATGGCATATATCAAACAGGAGACAGACCAAACTTAGAGAAAAATAGAGCAACTTATTCATTCGCTATCTTATCTTTTTATAACTATGTGTTCAATATATATAAGTCACACAACTAAGTCTACAGACATGAGGGGACTTTTCCAACCTCTGTAAGATTGATTAATTATTGTCTCATTCTAATCCATAATATCAATCACTACTAACACTTATATGATATAATGTAAAACTAAACATTCCCAACACCCATAGTGGCCCCAGCACACTATTATGCCCCATAGTGGCCCCAGCACACTATTATGCCCCATAGTGGCCCCAGCACACTATTATGCCCCATAGTGGCCCCAGCACACTATTATGCCCCATAGTGGCCCCAGCACACTATTATGCCCCATAGTAGCCTGAGCACATTATTATGCCCATAGTGGATCCTGTGCATAATATTATGCCCCATAATGGATCGACCATGAACAATTATTATACTTTGAGGTCTTTCAGACCCCAGAGTATAATGATCGGAGATCTAGGGGAGGATACAAAAAATGCTGTTACTTACCTCTTCCTGGCTCTGGCGCACTCCTCACTTTCAGCCCTTATCGATGTTGGACGAGATGTGACATGAGCTAGGCCGGTGTCACAAAGCATAATGACGCTGGCCTGGCAGGAGAGTGGATCAGTAAGTGAATAGGGCCCATTACTTGCTGGGGTTACTCCAGCAGGTAACGGTGTATTAATAAAAACAAAACTTGAGGACTGATGTTTCGGGGTTTGTGGCAGCCGCTACTGTTACTACCCTGGTGTTTATGCCACTGAAGAGGGTTTAATCTGCAGGGACTGATTTATGCTCAAACTGTATTCTGAGTGAACAGTGAGTGCAGAACTGAGTAAGTAAAAATACAGATGTGCCTATCCTTGAATTATTATAGCTCAGAATTGGGTAGTGGCTCCAATTTATCATGAAAACAGTTAAATGACAAAAGTGACATGCTAGCAAAATACTGGCAAGGGTGCAATTAACAAAAAAACTGACTAGCCACACAATTTTGATACAATATCATGAATCAGTGTTGTATCAAAACTCTATCTTGCAATGCCTATGTATGAACATCTTCTGCTAAAACGACAGGTAAAGGAGGACACATCTGTAGATTAATCTCTTACTTTCACACATACATCACACGCTGTGAAGGTGCGTACTTGACACAGCCTGTAATATTAAGATAATGAGTAGCCAGACAACAAGCCTTAACAACACAGATAGTCAAAGGTTTTAATGATTAAACTCAGCTATTGAAATATTGATTTTAACAGCGAAGTAACTATATGACCCAGAAATGAAAGCATGAACCATTTTTAAGGGAAGAAATGAATAGCTCAAATTCTTAATTTTTAGTCTATTTAAAAAATATGTATTATAGTTATTATCCTACATAATGTAGTATTAACAATTGCGGTTTGAGAATGTTAAATTCATAGTTTATTGCAAACATCTTTACCTTCTATCTCAGGGTTGACTAACATAACATCTAGTAGTCTAAAGAGACAGTATAAAAGACAAAGTATTAGTAAAACCACAAAAGCTTTCAAGGTACAATGTAAGAAGATATCTATCTTAATGCAGTAGAAATTTGAATAGCTAAAATGGTCACACATTATATAGTATCTGATAAATTCAGCACAACTGAAGATATGGTGGAATTACTTGTAATTTTAATATGAAAAGTACTTAAAATGGAATAAGCTGAGACCAAAAAGGTGGTTGTTTGAGATATTGCTCATATAACAAATAGTTTGCTGATGTCATGAATGTGTTAATGAATGATCGAAAAGCCACAAAACTGTGCTGCTATTAAAATGGTAGTAAGAAACAAGATATACAGGCCATCCACATAGACCAGGAGACACTTGGGGGGGACCACCGACTTAGAAACCTTTGTAGAGCAATGTAAGAAGCAAAGAGGTGAAAACATAATGTATAGCATTAAAACTTTGTTTCCCTGTCGTCCCTACCAGCGGCACAATGTGGGGTATTTCGTGCCCCTGTGTGCTGGTAGGACAGGCGGAATTTTAATTAGCCATGTATTAATTTCACATGGCTTGTTCCCTTTAAGAGGGCACAGATACCTCCCCCCTGTGCGTTTTTTTCTGTCCTGTGTAAAGGATCGGACAGGTGGGGAGGACTCTGTGTCCTCCTAAAGAGAAAGAGTAAGAAGAAGTTTCAGGTACTTACCTGCTCAGACCTGTTCAGGTGTCTTCAATGATGCACTCTGCCCCTTTGGACTTCTGTCGGTCCTGCAAAGAGAATAGGTAAGATTAAAGTTACCTATTTTGCCCACCTCCCTCACGCAATCCTACCTCCTGTTCCCCGGCATCCAGTCCTGCTGGGCTTCGGAGCCGCGCGCAGCCAGCCGGCGTGTTCGCGCGGCTCCATGAGGGGAACTTCCGGTTTTCGCGGAACCTTTCCTCTGTGTAGGAGGGTTCCGGCCGGTCGTTTAGAAGTGTAACACCGGCAACTTCCGGTTTTCGGCATTCGCCGCTCCGGGACCACGCGAACAGCAGCGTTGGACACTGGAGGTCCTCAGGAGATTAAGGTACGTGCCAATGTAGTTGGCTCAAAGGGGGAGCGTGACTTGAAGGGCTAGGAGTGTTATGAAGGGCAAAGGAACGGAGCTTTTGACTAAGGCCACGCCCCTTCCGGATATGGGGCTGTAAAAAAGGGGGCAGGTTGCATCCCTCATTGCCTGCTAGTCTAATCCCTAGCTGGTTTCTCCGCTGTGGCTTGTGGTTACCGCTTCAATCTGCATTTATTCTACTGCAAACTCTGCTGAAGGTTGGTAAGTGGCCTGCAGAAGCTGGGTGAGTCTCCTCATATGGTTCCTTGAATGTACTCCTCTGATGTTTCATATTCCATGCTTAGGTATCGCTGAAAGCTAGCTTCTATTTGTCATGTCTTCCTCTTCTACCCCTCCCGGGGATCAAGTAAGACGGAAGAAGTCTTCTAAAAGGAGACACCTGGCTTGCATTGATTGTGACGTTCCACTACCTGATGGTAGGTGCGGTTTTTTCGTCTGCTAATTCTCCCAATGGTGGGAGTATCCTGAATGTCATTGTTTTGCCTTTAGGCTATGACTGGTCACGCTGCCAGCAATGCAGGGGACCTCTGCGGGAGGAACCCGTTACCAGTGATATGGTAGCATGGGTCAAGGAGTACATGGTGAGTACGGTTGCCGCAAAGAGGGGAAGGGTCCCCTCCGGCTTCTAAGTATCCTTGTGTTTTTTGCAGGATGATTCTTTAAAGGATATCCGTACTTCACTGGCTCAGCTCACCAAGAAGCAGCGCGTGGAAAGGCGTTCTGCTTCACTGCCCTCCCTGGAGCGCCTCCAGGTGGAGGAGGTGTCCATATCATCGGACGATCAGTCCTCCTGTACCAGCAGACCAATTTTCCATCGGGAAAAGACTAATAAACTGCTGAAGGCCATCCGGTCGTGGGACCAGGTTGGCGAGGGGGAAGCCTCTGCGTCCACCTCTGGGAAGCGGAGGGTTTTCCAAGTGGACGCCTCCATGGCCAGCCTAATGGAACAAGAATGGAAGCAGCCGGAGAAGGCTTACGTCACCACCAGAGCTTTCAAAGCAGTGTATCCGATTGATCCCTCCCAGCTGGATCGCTGGGGTCCGCCACCCAAGGTGGATTTAGCCATCTCTAAGCTTTCCCGTCGCACTGTCGTGCCCATCGATGACGGGTCAAATCTTCAGGATTTGCTTGATAGAAGAGTGGATTCAACGCTCAAGAAGGCGTATTCGTCTGCTTCAGCCCAGGTGACGGTGGGCATCGCCTCAACGGAAGTAGCTGATAAGCTTCAAGCCCGGCTGGACCGCCTGGAACGGGATATCGACTCCGGGGTTAACAGGGACGACATCCTGGCATCCATGGGGGAGATCCGTCTCGCTACGGATTTCCTGAGAGAATCGGCAAGACAGCAGGTGAAGCTGGCTTCCAAGGCCATGGCCCTCAATACCGCCGCCAGGAGGCCCTTGTGGCTCAAACCTTGGCGGGCTGATGTCGCCTCCAAGTTTTCTTTGTGTTCCCTCCCCTTTCAACCTGGGAAGGTTTTCGGCCAAGGGCTGGACGATCTGATGGAGGGATTGGCTGATGGTAGAGGGAGATCACTACCACAAGCAACCAGAGAAAGAAGGCCTCCCCCTTCTAGGGGTCGAGGCTCCACGTCTCAATACAGGCCTCAACAAGGAAGCCAGAGACGCCCCAGATACCGTCCGAAAGGGGCGGGTCGCGGGATCCCCAAGGAGGACCCTAAGAAGAAGGGGTTTTGAGGAGACGCCGCTCTCTGTGACCAGCTCTCCCGTAGGAGGGCGCCTTTCGAATTTCCTTGTGGCATGGCATCTTCACATTCTGGACCCATGGGTCTTTCAAGTTGTTCAGCGAGGATACGCAATAGAGTTCTCCCATCCTCCGGTGGATCGTTTCATCACTACGCGGGTCTTACCAGCCCTACAACAAGACTGCCTGGAGGCTTCCGTCGCAGAATATCTCTTAAAGGGGGCCCTGGAAAGGGTCCCTCCTCCCGAAGTGGGTCAAGGAGTTTATTCACCCGTGTTCTTGGTTCCAAAGTCCACAGGAGGGTGGCGGATGATTATAGATCTTCGGTTCCTCAACCTCTTCATAAAGAAAAAACCTTTCAGGATGGAGTCCATAGACTCAGTAACCAATTTCCTATTGCGCAACGAGGTCATGGTCACCCTGGACCTGAAGGATGCCTACTTACATATCCCCATCTTCCCGCCACACAGGAAATATCTACGTATAGCCGTTCTTATGGCTGGTCACAGAGAGCACCTACAGTTCACTGCTCTGCCATTCGGCATATCGTCAGCTCCGTATGTATTCACCAAGATGGTCGCACCAGTTGCCGCCGCTCTCAGACTTCAAGGCCTCTTCGTGGTTCCCTACCTCGACGACTGGCTTATAAAAGCTCAGTCTACTTCAATTCTCCATCACCACCTCCAGATAGCCATCGCCTTCCTCCAGGAGTTAGGTTGGCTGATCAATTGGGAGACGTCAGAAATAGTGCCATCCACCCGGAAGAAATTCCTAGGGTTTGTTCTGGATTCCCAGATCATGCAGATTTTCCTATCTCGTCCAAGGCGAGCAAAAATAGAAGCTTCGGTTCGGGGCCTCCTCAGGTCCCGATGGATCACCATTCGCACCGCCATGCGGGTCCTAGGCCTGATGTCTTCTTCAGCCAAGGCGGTCCCTTGGGCTTTATGGCACTTGCGTCCCCTTCAGATGGAAGTGTTGAGAGCCTGGAACGGATCTCCACGGGGACTGCACAGGAAGATCTGCCTTTCTCCCGGTACCCGTCTTTCCCTCAGATGGTGGAGACACCTGAAAGACGGAAGGTCCTCGGTTCAACCTCGTTGGACCCTGTTGACAACAGATGCGTCCCATTCGGGATGGGGAGCCCACCTGGACGGCAGGACTGTCCAGGGTCTGTGGAGGAATCCAGAGGTAGGAACCTCCAACCTGAAGGAGCTAAAAGCAGTGTATCTGGCGCTGAAGTACTTCGCCCCCTTTCTCGAAGGGAAGGCAGTCAAGGTCCGGTCAGACAATATGACGACGGTAATATACTTGAGCAAACAGGGCGGCACCAGGGTTCCAGCCCTACTGAGAGAGGCGAACTTGATCTTCATGTGGGCAGAGAAGAATCTGACCCACCTATCCGCTGTTCACATCAAGGGCTCCCTGAACATAGTAGCGGATCAGTTGAGTCGGGGTATCCCTGTATCAGGAGAATGGTCTCTCAATCAAGACATATTCCATCAGATTGTCCAAACATGGGGCCTTCCGGATGTCGACCTCATGGCAACCCGACTCAACGCCAAGGTGGAAACCTTCTGCTCTCTGTACCAGGAGGACAATGCCTTGGCAGTGGATGCCCTGTCCATCCCATGGAGGTTCAGGCTGATATACATTTTCCCTCCAGTTTCCATCATACCCAAGGTATTGATGAAAATCAGACAGGACCAAGTCTCGGGAATTGCCATAATCCCGTTCTGGCCGAAAAGGACTTGGTTTGCCCAGCTCATGTGGATGAGTCAAGGCAGGTATTGGAGGCTTCCCCCCCTCCCAGATCTGGTGACACAAGGAGAGCTGAGACACCACGATCTGAGGAGATTCAATCTGACAGCCTGGAGGTTGACCAGTCCCTATTAAGGAATAGAGGACTGTCTCAAGGCGTCCTAAGGACTTTAGCCAGCGCCAGAGCCACCTCGACCAATAAGAATTACCGTAGGATCGGTAATATTTTCCAGGCCTGGTGCACGGAACACGAAGTGGACTCCTCCGATCCCCCTGTGAGGGCGATCCTGGATTTCCTGCAGGACGGCCTAGACAGAGGGCTTGCAGCTTCTACCCTGAAGGTACATGTAGCCGCTTTGTCCGCCTATCTGGGGAGGCGGTTGTCTCAGGATCCTTTAGTGAGCACCTTTATCAAAGGGGCAACTAGGCTGAGACCAGCAGTTTCTGCTCCTGTCCACCAATGGGACCTCAGCAAGGTCCTAACGGCACTTTGTGTTGCTCCATTCGAACCTCTGGAGGAGGTGGATCTAAAGTGGCTGACCTATAAGGTATCTTTTCTCCTCGCTATCACCTCGGCAAAAAGAGTAGGGGAGCTTCAAGCACTCTCATCGGAAGCTCCTTACATTGCCTTCTTTGAAGACCGTGTTCAGTTGAGATTTCTGCCAGGATTCAGGCCGAAAGTTTCTTCTAGGGCGAATGTGAGTCAGCTCATTTGCTTGCCAACCTTTTTTCCCGTGCCCACTTCCCCTGAGGAGGAGAAGTGGCATACCCTAGATTTAGTCCGGAACCTGCAGATTTACCTTCAGCGCACACGCGCTTTCAGGAGATCTGAGAACTTGTTAATAAATTATGTAGGGGGCCATAAAGGCCGCAAGGCTTCTAAGGTCACCATCTCTCGCTGGGTGAAGGAAGCAATCAAGTTGGCGTTTGTGAGTCAGAACTTACCTCCGCCGACCGTCCTAAGGGCCCATTCGACGCGGGCAGTATCGACCTCTTGGGCAGAGGTCAAGGCTCTCACCTTGGACCAGATTTGTGCAGCAGCATCCTGGTCTTCAGAATTGACCTTTGTGAAGCACTACCGACTTGATCGGTATGGCTCAGAAGCTACTGCCTTCGGGCGTACTGTATTACATTCTGCTTGTGTTTAATCTCCCACCCTTATGGGGATTACTTGCTATTTCCCCACATTGTGCCGCTGGTAGGGACGACAGGGAACAAAGGATTATGTAGATAATCTTGTTTCCCTTAGTCCTAACAGCGGCACAAGGATTCCCCCCCTATTGTTGTTTATTTTGGAATGTATGTATTATTACTTGTTATTTACGCACAGGGGGGAGGTATCTGTGCCCTCTTAAAGGGAACAAGCCATGTGAAATTAATACATGGCTAATTAAAATTCCGCCTGTCCTACCAGCACACAGGGGCACGAAATACCCCACATTGTGCCGCTGTTAGGACTAAGGGAAACAAGATTATCTACATAATCCTTTGTTCAAAACTCATGAATCAAAATGAATCATACATTCAATGGCTTTAATTAGTTTAATTACAAAATTATAATACTTTATGTGCGATGTAATGCAAAAACTTTCACAACTTATATTTGCGTGCTTATGCTTATGGTACATGTTTACTTAAGAAAATCTGAATGTTCTGGTTTTTTTTGTAATGTTCTCTACAGACTCCAGTCAAACAATGTACCTGAATTTGGATTTCTCTCAATACGATAGCAGGGTAATAGCGGGCTTTAAACACTTGAATTTAGGGTTACTTGGAAAAAAGTGATACCAAGTCAGGTTTAGGCTGGTTACAGACAACCAGGGCCGTGTTCATTGTCCTACCAATGTAATGTACTTCATGGATAGCACACTGACCCATTCATTTCAATGGGCCCATATACACGGCCGTGAAGTGCACGGTTCCATGTTTTTTTATGCATTTTTTTTACATGATGCAGACTGATACATTTTTTTGTCGCTTTTTTTGATGCCATTTTTTTACTTCAGCAAACTGCATAGACCTGGAAACTTCAGTTTAAAAAAAGGCTAGTGCTTATTTACAAAAACAGCATTAAAATTACATAAAAAACTATATATGTATAACGTTTTCAATTACTTCCATTTAAAATAATTGGAGGCATTTTTTTAGGCAGATTTTGAGGCAGAGTCTACCTCAAAATCCTTCTGCAAAGAACTTAGTGTGAACACACACTTAAGGTTATTAAAACACACTTAAAAAAAATCACAGGAAAGATTTCTAAGAGACCACTACTGAAAGATTTCTTGGAGACATTAAAAACCACGTTAAAAATCTGCATAGCATTGATTTCAGTGCTGTTGATAGCTCATTTCTTTTTTTTCTTTTTTTTCCCTTTAGCTGGAAATGAATGGGATGCGTTTTTTGAGGTAGATTCCTCCTCAAAATCCTCTTGCAAAAAACTCTGTGTGAACTCACACTTAAGAGTATTAGAAGACGTTTGAAAAAAAAACACAGGAAACATTTCTTGGAGACCATTATTGGGTTGGTGCAGGTTAACTTTAGGTGCAAATTCTAAGATATCCTCCCTTTTGTAAGTCTACATCCCCACAAGAAGAGGTAGACAAACTGGATACAAAATCAGCTTCATATTTGGGAGCAGAAGTCATAATCAAAAGAAATATCCAAGGGGAAGCAAATAAGCCAAGTCAAAAAACAGAAATGCACAAATAATGTGAAGAGACTTAATACAAGTAACAATTAACTATACAATATATTAATGAAACACTTCTTCTTTAAGGTTCAGAGAGTGTGACCTCACACTGTTTTTAAGCCTCCATATTAAGGCTGGAGCTGCAGCATCCCAGAGTGCCACTGCTTTTATTGTTTTTTATTTCCTGTGCCTCTGGTACTGTTATGTATATGTATTGTGTATTTCCTATATGTATTATATTATTTTGCAGCTTACCCTTTGTATATTCCGTTTCCCAGTTTGTCCTACTGTTTGTTCACACTTGGTACAACCCTGGCTAGCCCATCACCTTTCGGTAGCATGTAGGTCCCTCTTGTCGGTGTCTGGCTTAATAGGTGTGCTCTGGGAGATTGGTTGAGGGTACTTAGCCTATCCGATGACATAGTTATCGCCACTAGTACTCCCATCCTTTGGTTCCCTCCATCTGGAGCGTGGAAGGGCTACAACATTCCTTTAACAGAAAGATGTGTGATCATAAGTCACATATTCAATGTGATACCACAACTCTAAACAGACTGTGGCCCACTAGGTAAAAAAAGGACCTCTGCAGCTCTTGATGGCCATGGCTAACGTATTCCTCAGGGTGCTCAGGGTGACAGCGCCTATCAAATGAGCTAAATTATTGGGGTTTTGATTCTCGTTGATATGTTCTCTTTAAAGTGGCCAGCAAAATTTAAAGACAATTCGAAAAATGCTTTGAAGGTTAAATCTGCAAATGGTCTTGATTAAAATAGCCTGCCATTTTGTGTCTACAGGTCCTATGCAGGCATATGTGTTTCTATGGTTACAAACTACTAAAATACATGTGTGGTCTGCTCTTGCAGTCAAATTGCTTTCCATCTGTCCAATATGTCTTGCCAGCCTTTAAAATTGATGTGAACAAGAATCTGGGAATAAATAACAGGGAAAATGTTCACAGAATCTTTCTACACAGGTTTTTTTTTTTTTTTTTTAAATGTAGATTGTGAGCCCCACATAGAGCTCACAATGTAAATTTTTGCTATCAGTATGTCTTTTTTGGAATATGGGATGGAAATCCATGCAAGCATGGGGAGAACATACAAACTCCTTGCAGATGTTTTTTTGCCCTTGGCAGGATTTGAACACCAGGACTCCAGCACTGCAAGGCTTCAGTGCTAACCACTGAGCCACCGTATTATTATTATTATTATTATTATTATTATTATTATTATTATTATGTAGGTCCCTCTTGTCGGTGTCTGGCTTAATAGGTGTGCTCTGGGAGATTGGTTGAGGGTACTTAGCCTATCCGATGACATAGTTATCACCACCACTACTCCCATCCTTTGGGTCACAAAAGTGAAGTTTATGATGAATGTAAGCAATTTTTAATTTGTTTTAGACATAAGCAATTGGAATATAACATTTAAAAGCTGGGAACAAAATTTGTGTTGCATAGTGTAATTAATAGAGATGAGCGAACACTAAAATGTTCGAGGTTCGAAATTCGATTCGAACAGCCGCTCACTGTTCGAGTGTTCGAACGGGTTTCGAACCCCATTATAATCTATGGGGAACATATACTCGTTAAGGGGGAAACCCAAATCCGTGTCTGGAGGGTCACCAAGTCCACTATGACACCCCAGGAAATGATACCAACACCCTGGAATGACACTGGGACAGCAGGGGAAGCATGTCTGGGGGCATAAAAGTCACTTTATTTCATGGAAATCCCTGTCAGCTTGCGATTTTCGCAAGCTAACTTTTCCCCATAGAAATGCATTGGCCAGCGCTGATTGGCCAGAGTACGGAATTCGACCAATCAGCGCTGGCTCTGCTGGAGGAGGCGGAGTCTAAGATCGCTCCACACCAGTCTCCATTCAGGTCCGACCTTAGACTCCGCCTCCTCCGGCAGAGCCAGCGCTGATTGGCCGAAGGCTGGCCAATGCATTCCTATGCGAATGCAGAGACTTAGCAGTGCTGAGCCAGTTCTGCTCAACTACACATCTGATGCACACTCGGCTCTACTACATCTGATGTAGCATCTGATGTAGCAGAGCCGAGGGTGCACTAGAACCCCTGTGCAAACTCAGCTCACGCTAATAGAATGCATTGGCCAGCGCTGATTGGCCAATGCATTCTATTAGCCCGATGAAATAGAGCTGAATGTGTGTGCTAAGCACACACATTCAGCTCTACTTCATCAGGCTAATAGAATGCATTGGCCAGCGCTGATTGGCCAGAGTACGGAATTCGACCAATCAGCGCTGGCTCTGCTGGAGGAGGCGGAGTCTAAGATCGCTCCACACCAGTCTCCATTCAGGTCCGACCTTAGACTCCGCCTCCTCCGGCAGAGCCAGCGCTGATTGGCCGAAGGCTGGCCAATGCATTCCTATACGAATGCAGAGACTTAGCAGTGCTGAGCCAGTTCTGCTCAACTACACATCTGATGCACACTCGGCTCTACTACATCTGATGTAGCATCTGATGTAGCATCTGATGTAGCAGAGCCGAGGGTGCACTAGAACCCCTGTGCAAACTCAGCTCACGCTAATAGAATGCATTGGCCAGCGCTGATTGGCCAATGTATTCTATTAGCCCGATGAAGTAGAGCTGAATGTGTGTGCTTAGCTCTACTTTCAGCTCTACTTCATCGGGCTAATAGAATGCATTGGGCAATCAGCGCTGGCCAATGCATTCTATTAGTGTGAGCTGAGTTTGCACAGGGGTTCTAGTGCACCCTCGGCTCTGCTACATCAGATGCTACATCAGATGCTACATCAGATGTAGTAGAGCCGAGTGTGCATCAGATGTGTAGTTGAGCAGAACTGGCTCAGCACTGTAAAGTCTCTGCATTCGCATAGGAATGCATTGGCCAGCCTTCGGCCAATCAGCACTGGCACTGCCGGAGGAGGCAGAGTCTAAGGTCGGACCTGAATGGAGACTGGTGTGGAGCGATCTTAGACTCCGCCTCCTCCAGCAGAGCCAGCGCTGATTGGTCGAATTCCGTACTCTGGCCAATCAGCGCTGGCCAATGCATTCCTATTGGAAAAAGTTTATGTCACAAAAATCACAATTACACACCCGATAGAGCCCCAAAAAGTTATTTTTAATAACATTCCTACCTAAATAAAGGTTATCCCTAGCTATCCCTGCCTGTACAGCTATCCCTGTCTCTTAGTCACAAAGTTCACATTCTCATATGACCCGGATTTGAAATCCACTATTAGTCTAAAATGGAAGTCACCTGATTTCGGCAGCGAATGACTTTTTCCGATTTTTTTCGATGCCTCCGGTGTCGTAGTTCCTGTCCCACCTCCCCTGCGCTGTTATTGGTGCAAAAAAAGCGCCAGGGAAGGTGGGAGGGGAATCGAATTTTTTTGGAGTTTGCCACGTGATGTTCGATTCGAATCGAACACATCGAACAGCCTGATATCCGATCGAACATGTGTTCGATAGAACACTGTTCGCTCATCTCTAGTAATTAAACCTTTATTAGGTCTGGTCCTTGCATGCTCTAAAGATTCTTTCTTGGTGCGTTTTAACCGTTTGACCACTGTGCATGCATTGGACACTTACTGGCCTAGAAGTCAGTTAGCAAAGGGTCGTGTTTTTGGGGTGAGTGTATTCTGTGGGGTGTGATTTATGCTGAAACTGCAATCTGAGTGAACAGTGAGTGCAAGACTGAGTAAGTGAAATACTTAACTTACTGTATCTTGAGTTTAGGTAATGGCTCCAATTCATCATGAAACCAATTGAATAATGTATTGTGACATACTACCAAAACTCTGACAAAGATGCAATACATAAAGAACGTTCCATCAATAAAAACAACTAATCAAATGACAGAAGGTTCCGAAAGTTCCCAAGTTTGTTGAATTCTTCAAAACTGTTTAGTGGAATTAGTAGGAAAAATTACCGTATTTTCCGGACTATAAGGCGCACATAAAAACCTACGATTTCCTCAGAAATCGTAAGTGCGGCTTATAGTCCGGTGCGCCTTATATATGGATGGAAGCGGCGGCAAAGTCTGCGTGCCGCTTCCATACATACATAAAAGGCACCGTAAGGGTGCATTCACACTACGGAACGCCGGCGTGTATCACAGCCGTACACGCCGGCGTTACAGCAGGGCTGCCGGACACTTCCTATTCATTTCTATGGGAGCAGGCATGCGAGCGCTCCCCATAGAAATGAATGGACAGACACTTCCCATTCATTTCTATGGGAGCCGGCATGCGAGCGCTCCCCATAGAAATGAATGGAAAAAAGCAGTCCATTCATTTCTATGGGGAGTGCTCGCATGCCGGCTCCCATAGAAAGGAATGGGAAGTGTCCGGCAGCCCTGCTGTCACGCCGGCGTGAAACAGAACCCTGAAACAGAACGTGAAACTTACCGAGCGGTGCAGGGCGGGCGGGCATTCAGGCCTCCTCTTCCTCCGATGTCCTGACCACTTCCTCCGGCGCTCGCGAACTGATAATGGCCTGGGCGCATGCGCAATATCATAATGCTTCTACTACGGCTACTGCGCATGCGCCCAGGCCATTATCAGTTAGCGAGCGCCGGAGGAGGAGGACGGAACATCGGAGGAAGAGGAGGCCTGAATGCCCGCCCACCCTGCACCGCTCGGAAAGTTTCACATTCTGTTTCAGGGTTTTATTTTAAAACGGGGGGGGGGGGGGGTAGTTTAATATAACTTTTACGGTTGGGCTCTATCAGCATGATTTTGCTGATAGAGCCCCTCCTCGCCTGCCAAGCGCTTCCAATAGAAGCGGCTGGCACGCGGGGGGTTAAGCGGCCGCTGGCAAAGTCTGCCTGCCGCCGCTTTCAATAACATATAATGCGCACCGGACTGCGCCTTATAGTCCGGTGCGCCTTATATATGAACCGAGACGGACTATAAGGCGCTCATGGGCAATGCGCCTTATAGTCCAGTGCACCTTATAGTCCGTAAAATACGGTAACTGTGTAAACCCTTTAGCTGATATTTAGGACACCCATAGTCTTGTCTTTTATGGTGTAAACACCTTTTGTGAAATTTAAGAACAGTTGTTTCTTTTACATTTGTTAGAATTTTATTGTTTCCTCAAGTGTTTGATTTTCCAGCAAACACCACCTAAACTGTAAAGTCTGACAATTCTATTTTTATGTACGATGCTGAAACAAGATAATTGTCTCTGCAAACAGGATACATCTTCTTGCTTTCTTGCATTATCTTGTTACATTAAAAAATGTATAAAAAAGCATTTAGCTAATTCTAGCAGCTATTGAATTTTTTATGGTACTAAAAGATAGCATTTAAACTCATCCATGCCAATGTAACTAGTCCTAAGAATGTATCACTGCGTATTCTGGACATGTATAAACAAAAAAAAAACCATCAGTGCATTACTGGGAGACAAGACTAAAGGGATTGTTTTGTTCCAGCAATAAGTAAAATGCGTGGTTAGATTGTGTGGAATTACAACTGAGACAAGTATTACATAACATATTTAAAAAGTCCAAACTACTTCACAGTTCAGGGATTGAAGGTTGATATTAAGCAAGCTTTATTGCAAGAGTTTTACTTTATTGAAATACACAAGGTCATTGAAAAATGTCATACAGCGTTGCTTTTTTGTTAAGTCTCACTTAACAGAAGTTTTCACTTGTACCATAACAATATAAGGCTTACATAATATGCAATGATATAAATATATTTTTATTTGCTACTGTAGGATAAATGTTAAGGAAGCATCAAGGGTGTAGAAATAAGGGTTGTAGGTGCAGTGGTTACACACAACAATGTAACCAACATGTCCTTTACCACATAAGGAAACACGAGAAGTATAAATGGTACAAGATAGGGGAGGGGATAATATTATAGATTTTACGTTGGGCCTCTAGAAGCTTAAAGGGGTTTCATCATCTCCCTCTCAGTTTGCCTGCTATCTCTTCTTTTCACTTTCTATATTGTTCAACAAGCTGATGGGTGGACTTTGTTCGATTGACAGGATACAATGAAATATCTCAGTAGCTATAGACACTGCCTTTTACATTAGAGATTTTTTAATATGATTACTGTAAATATTTAATAATGCAAATTAATGTATACATGATTCCATAACTGACAATAGGCTTACAGTAAACGTAATATTAATTTTGTGTTTTCATAAGAGATAACAGACCATATCCAAACCTTTATCAGCAAACTGCAACGAGCTGACATGATTGCCTGGACAAAAGAGCAGGAGACAAGATCTCTGTAAGAAAATATAATCCAGAGATCTCAGCCAGCGCCGCACCTCCCATGAGGCGACCTGAAGCGAGCGCTTCAGGCGGCGCTATGCCAGGGCACCAGGGAGGGCGGCATTTTTTCTTACCTAAGCCAGTCCAGGACAAGCTGTCCTGGACTGGCTTAGCACCGAGCAGTGGTTTGGGGAGGCCACTGAAGCAGCACTGCTCCAGCAGCCTCCCCTCATGCTCAGGCAGAGAGCAGGTCATCTCCGTGCCTGCTCTCTGCCTGCGAATGGCGCTAAGCCCCGCCCCATTCATTCGGTCACGCCTCCTTTGCTCGGCCACGCCCCTTCACTCGGGGGGGGGGGGGGCTTTCTGTAGTTCGCCTCGGGCGGCGAAAGGGGTAGGTTCACCCCTGATCTCAGCCCCCTCCCCTCCAGAGAGCAGTGAGTCACCTCATCTGTCCTGAGATCAGATAACAAGCTGGGTTCCTTGACAACATTGTGTAAACAATGGGAGGAATAATCTCATATAGCAAGCAAAAAAATCAATATTTGTAAAACAACGTATTTAGGGAAACTCTTGAATTTACATAAGATAGGAGTTTAGGTAGGATCCTTGAGATGGGGATATTCCTTTAAAGAGGGCCTTTCATGGGTTGGTGCACAGGCAGTTTTATATACTGCTGGAAAGCCGACAGTGCACTGAATTCAGCACACTGTTGGCTTTCCTGATCTGTGCCCCAGGTAAAGAGCTATCGGTGCCGGTACCGTAACTCTTTACAGTCAGAAGGGCGTTTCTGACAGTCAGTCAGGAACATCCTTATCCACAGCAGCGCCTGTTGCGCTGTACAGTATGAGCGGGAAGGAACGTCCCCTCCTGATAATACTCGTCTGTGAGCAGAGGGAGGGGGCATTCCTCCCCGCTCACACTGTACAGCGCAATAGGCGTTGCTGTGGAGGACGACGTTCCTGACAAACTGTGAGGAACACCCCTCTGACTTTAAAGAGCTATGGTACTGGCACTGTTAGCTCTTTACCCGGGGCACATATCAGGAAAACCGACAGTGCGCTGAATTCAGTACACTGTCGGCTTTCCAGCAGTATATAGAACTGCCTGTGCACCAACTCATGAAAGGTCCTCTTTAAGTTGCATCTACAGAAGGTAACCAAGAAATTTCTTTTCAGAAGGATAAATACTAAAGAACAACAACATATTTTCATGAAAAGATTCAATACATATGTTTCTCTTTCTTCTTAGCATCTCTTTTGAAGAAAATGTTATTGTGGAATGTATGAGTCACAGGAGCTTACCTATGTCTGAGTATCAAGGCTGGTGCTTCAGAGAGGACTTTCAAATGTAAGGTCACATGACAGGCGAATTGACTGTCAACATGTGAATAGTGCCACTCCAGACACTCATTAATGCATGGAAGCTTGTGCTTAACCGTCAGCATAGGAAATTTACTTCAACTTTATCACATAACTTTACATTATTGATACCCTACTTGAAGTTACTAAATGGAAACTAGTGATTATAGAAAACTACTGTGACCTTTATAGTGATGCCAGTTCTTACAAACCTCCTCAAGTAACGCCCCTGACTGGAAGTGCAAGGATAGAATTGGTAGGCAGGGAGTGCACGCTAATGTGTAATAGAGATGAGCGAATATGCTCAATCGAATACCTCGGCCGCATAGCTGCTGGTGCAAAAACACTTCCGGGGCTTCAAATTTTTACTGCCACTCCCACCTTCCTTGCCACCAGAAGCTATGCGGCCGAGGTATTTGATCGAGCATATTCGCTCATCTCTAATGTTTAAGCAACAGCAATAGTCACAGCAAACTTCTTACTATAATACATATAAAGGTTGTAAGCTGAAGTGTTATGCAATCTCAGGAAGTAGCAGGTGTAGCAAAGATGTGCAAATACTCATATCTGCAAGCCCTAGATCTAATCTGCAGAAAAAAACAAACAAAAGCCCAGAAAAACCAAACTGAAAGAACTTTTTTTAGTGTTTTGAAATCTCAAAATTCAGATCAAGCGGTGAGGAATGATTATTCAATGACTCTTGTTTATCGATCTGCTAGTTATCTCCTCTTGTCACAAACTGAGTGGGACAGAATCCTTGACTTGAGAGACCTTGACTTATTTATGTGGTACATGACTGTGTGCCTAAGACAAGGTGTCAGCACTATAAGATATCCCATGTCCGGATGGTTGGGAGAACATTGATGGACTGTTAAAGAGGATTTGTCACCAAGTAGAAAATGCAAAATAAAATATACCATTAGATTCCAGCTTTTCTCCTGATCAGTTGGGTGTTTTTCTTTTTACAAACCATCCACCCATTCAAAAGATATGGCCTCTGGAAGATTATATGTAAACTAGTTCTGATTCTCCAAGTTCCTACCTATTTAGAGAATGAGCTAGTATTCATATAATCTTCCAGGGGCTGTATATTTTGAACAGAAGGACAGATTTTAAAAAGAACACATAAACACTAAACTGATCAGGGGCACATTTAGAATCAAGTGATGTATGATATTTATCATTTTCTGCTTGGTGACACATCCACTTTAAGATAGAAAAGGTGCACAGAAGGTGAACTTCTACATGGACAGATCGTCTGACTGTCTGATTGACCTTACACCTCCATTCTCAAAGGCTATCCTATTCTATTGCACAGCAAAATGGCATTGAAAGCTGAAATGGAGTTAAATTCTCTTCAGCTGAGTCCCACTTTTGTCTCAGATGCAATGATAGCCAGAGATTGGTCTGGAGGTTAGGTGCGCAACATCATGAAGAGGCTTTCACAAGAAAACTTTAAAGTAATCCTACATGGTGTTGGGTAGTATATTGTATGGTAGAGATCCTTCTAGTTTTCATTACACTAACAGCTCAGCTTTGCATTGAATTGGTTTTGGAATCAGTAGTACAGCCATTTCTCTAAAGTGCCCCAGGAGCCACTTTTCAAAAGGACAATACCAGGTTGCATATTGCTCTTGCTAATGTAGTAGCTTATTAAGTGTGCTACCATGGCATGCAGCATCCCAGACGTGTCTCCCATCAAGCACATCTGATGCCAGTAGTAAGTCTTAATTTGTGAGCCCAAGTGCATTCACCATAGCAGAGCATTCCTCAAGTGACCATTAATAACCTCATTAATAGCATGCCAAGATATGTAAATGTGTACATTTCTCATAGTGATCCTACTTGATACTGAACAAATCAAGATGTTCTAAATATTTTGTTTCCTTTTTTCATTATTTGTATATCATTAACATGTGAGTCGAATCTGTGATTTCAAGAATTTCAAGAATTCTTGATGTCACAATTTCAATGTCGAGAAGTTTCAAAACTGCAGACATAGACAGCACTGACTAATAACTGATGGAATAAATAGAAATATAAAAAAACAAAAAACTTGATAGTCTTCAGTAGTGACATTGAGGGTCCCTTCACACGGCGTAAGCTCTCGGCTCATTTCAAGCCGTACACGCGAGCGCTTCTAAACACTTCCCATTCACTTCAATGGGAGCGCTTGTAAAGCCCTCTTTACGAGCGCTCCCATTGAAGTGAATGGGAAGTGTTTAGAAGCGCTCACGTGTACGGCTCGGAATGAGCCGAGCGCTTACGCCGTGTGAAGGGGCGATTACTGAAGTTGCAGTACAAGGTTTTGGACAAATGAGTAGAGATGAGCAAGTAGTATTCGATCGAGTAGGTATTCGATAGAATACTACGGTATTCGAAATATTCATACTTGATCGAATACTACTAACTATTCGCAGTAAATATTCGATTCAGAACCAGCGTTGATTGGCCGAATGCTAAACAGTGTATAGCATTTGGCAAATCAACGCTGGTTCTGCAGCAGGCTCGTCCTTGCTAGTCGGGAGAGCTGGCAGCTTGCTGTTACGAGGGAGCTGACTTTTTCTCATAGGAATGCATTGACCAGCGTTGATTGGCCAGTGTACAGCATTCGGCCAATCAACGCTGGTTCTGCCAGAGGCTCGTCTGTGAGGAGTCAAAGTCTAAGATCGGACCACAGCCTGCTGCAGAACCAGCGTTGATTTGCCGCAGGCTCATCTTTGCTAGTCAGGAGAGCTGGCAGCTTGCGGTTACGAGGGAGCTTACTTTTTATCAGCGCAACTGCAAGCGCTGTGCAGTTAAAGAGCATGGACCCCATAGACTATAATGGTGTCCATACGCTTTAACTGCACAGCGCTCCTCCTAAACACTTTCCCTCTGCTATTCGTGGACTTGGTGACTCTCCTTTAGTCGAATAGTGGTTTCTTCTGAAACTAGCATATTTTCCCATAGACTATAATGGGATTCTATAGAATGCCTAAAACTAGCTGGCAATGTGTGAAATGATTCATCATTTCACAAATTGCCTAGGCATTCTATACAATGCCGAACGAGAAGCCAGCAAAGTATGAAATGCTAGGCGGCGAGCTACCTTTGTTCGTTCTCGCTTCACTTCTAGCATATGAAGCCACTACTGCCGCTTCTGCGCATGCATGTACGATACAGACGATGGTTTCTCCCTCTCTCTCTCTCTCTGCCTCAGGCGCTTACATGTCTCTCACTCTCGTGCGCGGACTTTGCTTTGTGAAACCTGATGGTCTTCTTTGCTCTGTCGTTGCCCGAGATGTTTTAGTTTGGTCGGTTTTGTTCGTAAAGGAGGGAGGAGCAAGCTGGAGGGTCGGAAAAGGACATGAAACAATGATTTGATGAGGAACTGTCCAAAATTCGAGGGAATGCTGTGAAAAAAAGTATTTGCTTAAGCAAATTATTTACCAGAAGTTAAAACAATGATGTCCCAAAAGCCAAAATGGCTACTAAGAAGGGACCCAGGGATTATTGGTTGCTGATTTTCTATGTTGTGATGATTGTAGGAAACAAAAGTCAACTCATTTATACTGTTAAAGAAGGCGTCAGTAACTACTATCCAGTATTACGTCACAGACTGTTTTTTCACTACATTTCACCCCACTTCACGGAGCAGCTCATTTGTGGGCTTTTTCATACTTTGCCTAAATAGGCAATAGGCAAAGTACGGAATGATTCTCTCATTTCATACATTGACTAAAAACGCCAGGGATTCTATAGAATGCCTGCATTTCATACAATGCCTGTAACATATACAATGTTGTTGGCAGAGAATCATTTGGTATATGCTGGGAAAAGTAAGTTTTGGGAATCATGATCTTTTCATCCTTTTTTCTTTTCTCTGGTGAAATAAGTTGCTGCCTGGGGGGGTCTGGCCACTGTTCAATCTACTCCATACATTGAAAGGATATACATGGTGTTATGTCCGTACCCATTCAAACTTCTGCTGCAGTTTGTTTATTTAGAGAAGGAGTGGTCACCAAGTTGTCCATGTCATTAAAACAGTTGTGGCAAGTAGGTAGGGACAGGGGCTGGGGTCGAGTGTAGGGCTCACAGTTTCTGTCTTCTCCTTCCTCGCTGGTTTCAGCAGCAGTACTGGGGAATCACTCAACTAGCAATTCCTTAACACATAGTTGGCCAAACAAGCTAGCATGTTTATGGTGCTTGTGCTTATCTCATTAGACTTTATTGAACACTTTTAAACTTGTAATGAGTAGTCAAAAGTACAATACTGTGGCATTGGGACCTTAGTTTTTGTTTTTTTTTTAATGTAGATTGTGAGCCCCATACAGGGATCACAATGTACATTTTTTTTCCTATCTGGATGTCTTTGTAGAATGGGAGGAAATCCACGTAAACACGGTGAGAACATACAAACTTCTTGCAGATGTGGTTCCTGGCGGGATTTGAACCCAGAACGCCAGCGCTACACTGCTAACCACTGAGCCACCATGTTGCCCTGAAACCTTAGCTATTTGAGAGAGGCAAGTAAACACTAAAAGAGGGTATGAATTATTTTCAAGTGGTAACTTGTCACTGAGAGTTTTCATGGACCTCAACTAGTATGGCATGACATTTGTGAACAGGAGATAGTAGTTGTACAGTACTTTTGCTGATTCAAGATTACTATCTACAGGATGTGTGGTTTTTTAAAATGCCACCTGTCTCTATGATATTCCATACTCAGAGTCATGATCTGCTGATAACATTACTCTTTAGACTTTGCCTGGGTACTGTAGAATGAGACAAGTACTGGCACTATTTATTGAGCTGAGGAGATCTTTGCAAGTTTTGAATATGCAAGATAAGATAAGATAAGATAAGATAAGATAAGATAAGATAATCCTTTAATAGTCCCATAATGGGGAAATTTCAGTGATACAGTTTCATAGATGGTACAGCAGTATATAACAAGAGAGAAAACACATACAAGCTAATGGCAGATAGAGAAATACTAGGAATCATAGCAACTAAAAAGAAAGAAACACAGACACACTGCAGGATCATTTAGTTCTCTGTGCAGAGTGATGTTGATAATACAGCTCAACCGTGGTTGGAGGACACGAGGAGGGGGCCACAGCATGTAGATATAACAGGCAGACACATTTTTCCAGAGGTGGGGGACATAGGCAGCTATCATGATACATGTGGTAGTTCTTTGGTAGGTAGTGAGATCTCATGCGCACAGTTGATAGTTCGATATCTTGCATCAGCGCTATTGTCCATTAACCACAAAAAATGCCCCAAATGTCCTTCATCACAAGCCCTCCTCCTTTCTTCTTACCACTGTGTTCTACTACCCAAAGAAGTCTGAAGCCATCCAAGTAGACAGGATGCTGCTCTTTTGCCAAGCTTCCATAAACTCATGGGGTAGGTGGGTGATGGTAGGTCCCCAGGTTGTAACAGAGTCCCACGTGTCCACAGTAATAGAAAGAAATACCAGTCAGCTGTAGATATCTTCACACATCAGCAATAGATGACAAAAATCATCTCCTTGAAGAAGAAGTCCACACTTCCATGCAGGTTTCTCCTCCATGCCGCATGGTGACTATGCTATTTTCAAAAAGTGACATTTTGTTTGTAAAAGCAGTAAAACATAATAAAAGCAATATAAATATACCCCTGCTGGACAAGTTTAGATGTCATTTCTATTGCAGAGTGAACACAGTAAAAACAAATGCAAAAAATTGTGAAAGATTTTTTTTCACACAGACACCCCCAAAACATAATAAAAGTTACAAAACATAATATATGTATCCCAAAGTGGAGCAATTCCACACATTGCTTAGTAATCTTCTCAGTTGCCCGCTTTTATTGATATGCTAATTAACCAGCACAGAGCATTGGAAGTTCACTGAGTACTGTGTGCTGTGTGTCCTGCTCTCACTTCCTCCCTGTTTACACATAACACAAAGTGCTCAGTGAACTTCCAGTGCTCCGTGCTGGTTAATTGGCATATCAATAAAAGTGAGCTAATTCAAAAACAGCTGAGAGGATTACTAAACAAAATGAATCTTTAACCAAAAATAGTAGGTCCGCACTCCTCGGGTTCCATAAAATATAACTTTTAATAAGCCATTAAAAACTCACACAACATAGAACACTTTGTGAAAAAAGTAGGAAAAAGACACATAGTGCTTAAAACCGCCGACGCGTTTCGAAGCTTTACAGCTCCTTAGTCATGGCATTATTAAACATTTTCGTATGCCCTTATATGCGTAACATAGCAGCTGTATAATCAGTGAAGTAGACACACCCATAATACCAGTCACTTTCGCTTCCAACCATTTTCTTAAATTATTAAAACAATCCATTTCTAGATAGATCTATATGTTACATTCACATTCTATTTTGCCTTTTTTCATTTACTTACATCATTCCTATGTTCCCATCCTTTATTTACTTTGATAAGCAGGCTCCTATACCTCAATCGTTCGTCTCTCCGTCCCACGTGACGCTTTACAACCTATCCTATTGCATCTCCATATCCAGCCCCTTGGAGCCTTGCTAACCTGCTATTCTCCGGTCACGTGGTTGGTTTTGACCAATCACCGTACATTTCAAACTGTTCGCTTTACTGTGGAACATATGAAGGCATGAAATTGTTGTATACATAATAACTTTGCTATGTTGTTAGACTATGTGTGATACTACATCACTAATAAGGGAATCAGATTGAATTAGTTTACTATCTAGACACAATTCATCATATATGATATATTGAACTAATAAATGTAACTAAGATCAGTTCTTATATTGAGTCCTGACGGTATTCTACAGTTAAACTTGAGAATATAAAAAGCTAATATCAGAGGGGGCAACCATAAAGAAAGGTTGTTGAAAAGGGAAGCTTTTTATATTCTCAAGTTTAACTGTAGAATACCGTCAGGACTCAATATAAGAACTGATCTTAGTTACATTTATTAGTTCAATATATCATATATGATGAATTGTGTCTAGATAGTAAACTAATTCAATCTGATTCCCTTATTAGTGATGTAGTATCACACATAGTCTAACAACATAGCAAAGTTATTATGTATACAACAATTTCATGCCTTCATATGTTCCACAGTAAAGCGAACAGTTTGAAATGTACGGTGATTGGTCAAAACTAACCACGTGACCGGAGAATAGCAGGTTAGCAAGGCTCCAAGGGGCTGGATATGGAGATGCAATAGGATAGGTTGTAAAGCGTCACGTGGGACGGAGAGACGAACGATTGAGGTATAGGAGCCTGCTTATCAAAGTAAATAAAGGATGGGAACATAGGAATGATGTAAGTAAATGAAAAAAGGCAAAATAGAATGTGAATGTAACATATAGATCTATCTAGAAATGGATTGTTTTAATAATTTAAGAAAATGGTTGGAAGCGAAAGTGACTGGTATTATGGGTGTGTCTACTTCACTGATTATACAGCTGCTATGTTACGCATATAAGGGCATACGAAAATGTTTAATAATGCCATGACTAAGGAGCTGTAAAGCTTCGAAACGCGTCGGCGGTTTTAAGCACTATGTGTCTTTTTCCTACTTTTTTCACAAAGTGTTCTATGTTGTGTGAGTTTTTAATGGCTTATTAAAAGTTATATTTTATGGAACCCGAGGAGTGCGGACCTACTATTTTTGGTTAAAGATTCAGCTGTGGAGTTGCCTTATTCAGTCCGGAGGTTAAAGGCCGTGCACCCGGAGGGTTATCTTGGAGCATACTTATATGGTGAGATCGAGACTTTCTTCTTTTCTTTCACATCTGTGAAATATATTGGACTGTGTTAGTCTGGATTCACCGATTGTATTAGCTCTGTATAATGGAGTTTAATGGTGATAAACGTAACAGAAAAATAGCAGCAGTATTTGGTCAGGAGGTAGAAGAGAATATGGAACCAGATTTAGCAATCAAAGATTGCATTCGCAAAAAAGAAAAGCTGTTGATTCAGGAACTTAAAATCTTCTGGGACCATACTACCTTAAATCAATACATCCAAAAAGAGATGGTGCCGCGGGGCTTGCGAATCAGGAAATTCCCGACGTTTGTGTATGATGACACATTCATGGAAAAGTGGAACCATATACTCACTAATTGTTCCCTAAAATTAATGGAGCTTATAGTGAGTTTTGAACAAAAGAAAATTATTAAAATACAGGAAGAACTTATTTCATTACAAGACAAGATTGAGAAGGCTAATCTGAATATGACACTGAAAAATATGGATGAAAAAAATCACAGTAAATATAGAGAATTTGGAGAAAAAAATAATGGAAAACAAAAAGAAGAAATTTCAAAGGGATATCGAGGACTATAAAAATGATAAAGTATATCCTAAAGTTTCAATGTCTACTATGTCTGCCTCATTTTTTACCTCCTCACCATATCCCAAGTCAATACTGAAGAAACAGGGGCGAATGGGTGCACGGCGAAATCGACAATATAATGTGTCATTCAATTCAACCAGAGATACAACTGAAACCTCATACGCTACGAACTCTAGACACACATTGGAATTTTCTTCAGATTCTACAGAAAATCATGGGAGTAATGTACATATATCCAAGGAGAAACCTTTTTTAAAGAAAAGGAAGAGGAGAGGAGGAAAACGCAATAGAACCGGAAAGAAGGAATACTTACAAAACAAGATCAAAACGCTGAGGGACACGGAAACAACATTTAATGAATCAAAGGATAGCTTTGAAATAAAAGAGAGAACAGAAAATGAATATAATGTATCCATAGAGTCATCAGTGGTTAATATGTCAGGATTACCTCTGTCTATTGGGGAAATGCAATTATTGGAAAAGGGATCAAATTTTTCACCTGATAGTAAATTTGATCTCATGCAAACCATCATGGATGTTAATAAATTTGTACGGGCAGTTACGGTTAGGAAACACTTTTTTGATGAGAACCAAGAGGGTGAAAATAGAATTAAAGAAAGTAAGACTATAGTAACTGAAAATATGACATCTATGCCATTAGACAGTACTGTTGTTGAACACATAGTTACAAACGAGCTAATAAACAGAATATATGAGGAAGATAATACATCAAAAGTAGAGGACCACATTCCTGTTGAAAGAAATAATCCAAAATTCTACCCCATAAAATCGAGGGCAAATAGCTTTGCTCTGTTTCAAAGTAAAATGGAAGATGATCTAAAAAAACTAGATATTAATACCAATAACTATAGGAGTTCCAACTTAACATATAAAGAGAGAACAGCTCTTAAAAATCTTAAACAGAACAAAGATTTAATAATCAAAAAATCGGACAAAGGTGGAAAGACAGTTGTTTTAAAGAAAAGTGATTATCTGGAAAGCTGTTATACTATTCTAGGAGATACTAAAACCTATAAAGAGTTGACCTACAATCCCACAAAGGAGTTTGGGAAGGTCCTACAGGAGTTGATTGATAAGGGAATATCCCTTGGAATATTTAGTGAAATAGAGGGAGAATTTTTGCAAAATAAGACACCTACTATGGCTGTCTTTTATGGGCTCCCAAAGCTTCACAAAAATATATTGCCTTTACCGCTTCGTCCGATTATTTCCAGCAATAATTCTCTCAATGAGAGAATGGGAGCATGGCTGGATAGTATACTCCAACCCTTGGTGGCAAGGATGGCTGGTTATATCAAAGACAGCCGAGAAGTATTAAAATGCTTTGAAGAATTTAAATGGAATGAGAACTATAGCTGGTTAACGTGCGATATAAGTTCTCTCTACCCAAGCATACCACATCCAGATGCATTGAACTCGCTAGCTTTCCACCTATATAAATATAGTAGGTTTGTAGCTCCAGTCTGTGAATACATCATTACTGTCACTTCTTACCTCCTTCGTCATAATTTTTTCCTCTTCAACAATAAATACTATCTACAAATATGCGGAGCGCCCATGGGCGCCCCGTTCTCGCCATCTTTGGCAAATTTATTTTTGTCTCATTGGGAGGAGAGATATGTGTTGGTTGAGAGTAACCCTTTCGTCTCCTCTCGTCTCTGGTATGGGCGCTACATTGATGACCTACTCATTGTGTGGGTCGGAAATGTAGCGCCCATACCAGAGTTCATTCAGTATTTGAACCAGAATGAACATGGTCTGAAATTCACGTTCTCATACAATACAATAGAAATAGATTTTTTGGATATCACCCTTAGAGGGTCCGTTTCTGAGGGGAAAGTCACTACAGCTCTATTCAGAAAACCCAGTGCTGGGAATGGAATTTTGAGAGCTGATAGTTGCCACCCACTGCACACAATTAAAGGTGTGCCAGTGGGTGAGTTAATCCGGACCAAAAGAGCCTATAGTGAAGTTGAGGAGTACGAAAATAAAAAAGAAGAAACTTTAAAAAGACTTAGGGAGCGTAAATATCCAGAATGGACGATTAAAAGAGCTGAGGAAAAGGTTAGGGATAGGGAGAGAAAAGAACTAATTAGGGGTACGAGAAAGGAAAATAAAGTTATAAAAGAAAAAAAGCTAGTATTTAGTACAGCCTATAGTCCCCAATTTAAGAAAATCAAGAATATAGTGGAGAGAAATTTGCCGATTTTGGAGTTAGATCCAATAACAAACAAAATATTAGAAGATGGAATACAGTTTACAACAAGGAAGTGTAAAACATTAGGACAATCTTTATCCCCAAGTTGTTATACTGAAATAGAGGAAAAATCAAAGTCAGCAGGTGGTAATGTTAAATGTGGGTCCCCAAAATGTAAGACGTGTGCGAAAATGTGGGTCACTAAAAAGTCTAAAAGCAATGCGTCTGACTTTGGTGGAATAATACATGATAGGATCGACTGTAACACCATGTCGGTCATATATTGTATTACTTGTGTGGAATGCAAGTTGGACTATGTTGGGTGCACGGGGAGGAGATTAGGCATTAGGATTCTAGAACACATGCGAGATTGTGAAAAGGGAGAAACAGAATTCATGTCGGGAGCTTCAAAACACTTCTCCAATATGCATCAAGGAAGAATTCACACCATGCGTTTTTATGGTTTGGAAATTGTAAGAGATAATATCAGAGGGGGCAACCATAAAGAAAGGTTGTTGAAAAGGGAAGCTTTTTATATTCTCAAGTTTAACTGTAGAATACCGTCAGGACTCAATATAAGAACTGATGTTAGTTACATTTATTAGTTCAATATATCATATATGATGAATTGTGTCTAGATAGTAAACTAATTCAATCTGATTCCCTTATTAGTGATGTAGTATCACACATAGTCTAACAACATAGCAAAGTTATTATTAGAGATGAGCGAACAGTGTTCTATCGAACACATGTTCGATCGGATATCAGGGTGTTCGCCATGTTCGAATCGAATCGAACACCACGTGGTAAAGTGCGCCAAAATTCGATTCCCCTCCCACCTTCCCTGGCGCCTTTTTTGCACCAATAACAGCGCAGGGTAGGTGGGACAGGAACTACGACACCGGGGGCATTGAAAAAAATTGGAAAAAGTCATTGGCTGCCGAAATCAGGTGACCTCCATTTTAGACGAATAGTGGATTTCAAATCCGGGTCATATGAGAATGTGAACTTTGTGACTATGAGACAGGGATAGCTGTACAGGCAGGGATAGCTAGGGATAACCTTTATTTAGGGGGGAATGTTATTAAAAATAACTTTTTGGGGCTCTATCGGGTGTGTAATTGTGATTTTTGTGAGATAAACTTTTTCCCATAGGGATGCATTGGCCAGCGCTGATTGGCCGAATTCCGTACTCTGGCCAATCAGCGCTGGCCAATGCATTCTATTAGCTTGATGAAGCAGAGTGTGCACAAGGGTTCAAGCGCACCCTCGGCTCTGATGTAGCAGAGCCGAGGCTGCACAAGGGTTCAAGCGCACCCTCGGCTCTGATGTAGGAGAGCCGAGGGTGCACTTGAACCCTTGTGCACCCTCAGCTCTGCTACATCAGAGCCGAGGGTGCGCTTGAACCCTTGTGCACACTCTGCTTCATCAAGCTAATAGAATGCATTGGCCAGCGCTGATTGGCCAGAGTACGGAACTCGACCAATCAGCGCTGGCTCTGCTGGAGGAGGCGGAGTCTAAGATCGCTCCACACCAGTCTCCATTCAGGTCCGACCTTAGACTCCGCCTCCTCCGGCAGAGCCAGCGCTGATTGGCCGAAGGCTGGCCAATGCATTCCTATGCGAATGCAGAGACTTAGCAGTGCTGAGTCAGTTTTGCTCAACTACACATCTGATGCACACTCGGCACTGCTACATCAGATGTAGCAATCTGATGTAGCAGAGCCGAGGGTGCACTAGAACCCCTGTGCAAACTCAGTTCACGCTAATAGAATGCATTGGCCAGCGCTGATTGGCCAATGCATTCTATTAGCCCGATGAAGTAGAGCTGAATGTGTGTGCTAAGCACACACATTCAGCACTGCTTCATCACGCCAATACAATGCATTAGCCAGTGCTGATTGGCCAGAGTACGGAATTCGGCCAATCAGCGCTGGCTCTGCTGGAGGAGGCGGAGTCTAAGGTCGGACCTGAATGGAGACTGGTGTGGAGCGATCTTAGACTCCGCCTCCTCCAGCAGAGCCAGCGCTGATTGGTCGAGTTCCGTACTCTGGCCAATCAGCGCTGGCCAATGCATTCTATTAGCCCGATGAAGTAGAGCTGAATGTGTGTGCTTAGCACACACATTCAGCTCTACTTCATCAGGCTAATAGAATACATTGGCCAATCAGCGCTGGCCAATGCATTCTATTAGCTTGATGAAGCAGAGTGTGCACAAGGGTTCAAGCGCACCCTCGGCTCTGATGTAGCAGAGCTGAGGGTGCACAAGGGTTCAAGTGCACCCTCGGCTCTCCTACATCAGAGCCGAGGGTGCGCTTGAACCCTTGTGCAGCCTCGGCTCTGCTACATCAGAGCCGAGGGTGCGCTTGAACCCTTGTGCACACTCTGCTTCATCAAGCTAATAGAATGCATTGGCCAGCACTGATTGGCCAGAGTACGGAATTCGGCCAATCAGCGCTGGCCAATGCATTCTATTAGCCCGATGAAGTAGAGCTGAATGTGTGTGCTAAGCACACACATTCAGCACTGCTTCATCACGCCAATACAATGCATTAGCCAGTGCTGATTGGCCAGAGTACGGAATTCGGCCAATCAGCGCTGGCTCTGCTGGAGGAGGCGGAGTCTAAGATCGCTCCACACCAGTCTCCATTCAGGTCCGACCTTAGACTCCGCCTCCTCCAGCAGAGCCAGCGCTGATTGGCCGAATTCCGTACTCTGGCCAATCAGCACTGGCTAATGCATTGTATTGGCTTGATGAAGCAGTGCTGAATGTGTGTGCTTAGCACACACATTCAGCTCTACTTCATCGGGCTAATAGAATGCATTGGCCAGCGCTGATTGGCCGAATTCCGTACTCTGGCCAATCAGCACTGGCTAATGCATTGTATTGGCTTGATGAAGCAGTGCTGAATGTGTGTGCTTAGCACACACATTCAGCTCTACTTCATCGGGCTAATAGAATGCATTGGCCAATCAGCGCTGGCCAATGCATTCTATTAGCGTGAACTGAGTTTGCACAGGGGTTCTAGTGCACCCTCGGCTCTGCTACATCAGATTGCTACATCTGATGTAGCAGTGCCGAGTGTGCATCAGATGTGTAGTTGAGCAAAACTGACTCAGCACTGCTAAGTCTGCATTCGCATAGGAATGCATTGGCCAGCCTTCGGCCAATCAGCGCTGGCTCTGCCGGAGGAGGCGGAGTCTAAGGTCGGACCTGAATGGAGACTGGTGTGGAGCGATCTTAGACTCCGCCTCCTCCAGCAGAGCCAGCGCTGATTGGCCGAATTCCGTACTCTGGCCAATCAGCACTGGCTAATGCATTGTATTGGCTTGATGAAGCAGTGCTGAATGTGTGTGCTTAGCACACACATTCAGCTCTACTTCATCGGGCTAATAGAATGCATTGGCCAATCAGCGCTGGCCAATGCATTCTATTAGCGTGAACTGAGTTTGCACAGGGGTTCTAGTGCACCCTCGGCTCTGCTACATCAGATTGCTACATCTGATGTAGCAGTGCCGAGTGTGCATCAGATGTGTAGTTGAGCAAAACTGACTCAGCACTGCTAAGTCTGCATTCGCATAGGAATGCATTGGCCAGCCTTCGGCCAATCAGCGCTGGCTCTGCCGGAGGAGGCGGAGTCTAAGGTCGGACCTGAATGGAGACTGGTGTGGAGCTATCTTAGACTCCGCCTCCTCCAGCAGAGCCAGCGCTGATTGGTCGAGTTCCGTACTCTGGCCAATCAGCACTGGCCAATGCATTTCTATGGGGAAAAGTTAGCTTGCGAAAATCGCAAACTGACAGGGATTTCCATGAAATAAAGTGACTTTTATGCCCCCAGACATGCTTCCCCTGCTGTCCCAGTGTCATTCCAGGGTGTTGGTATCATTTCCTGGGGTGTCATAGTGGACTTGGTGACCCTCCAGACACGAATTTGGGTTTCCCCCTTAACGAGTTTATGTTCCCCATAGACTATAATGGGGTTCGAAACCCATTCGAACACTCGAACAGTGAGCGGCTGTTCGAATCGAATTTCGAACCTCGAACATTTTAGTGTTCGCTCATCTCTAGTTATTATGTATACAACAATTTCATGCCTTCATATGTTCCACAGTAAAGCGAACAGTTTGAAATGTACGGTGATTGGTCAAAACCAACCACGTGACCGGAGAATAGCAGGTTAGCAAGGCTCCAAGGGGCTGGATATGGAGATGCAATAGGATAGGTTGTAAAGCGTCACGTGGGACGGAGAGACGAACGATTGAGGTATAGGAGCCTGCTTATCAAAGTAAATAAAGGATGGGAACATAGGAATGATGTAAGTAAATGAAAAAAGGCAAAATAGAATGTGAATGTAACATATAGATCTATCTAGAAATGGATTGTTTTAATAATTTAAGAAAATGGTTGGAAGCGAAAGTGACTGGTATTATGGGTGTGTCTACTTCACTGATTATACAGCTGCTATGTTACGCATATAAGGGCATACGAAAATGTTTAATAATGCCATGACTAAGGAGCTGTAAAGCTTCGAAACGCGTCGGCGGTTTTAAGCACTATGTGTCTTTTTCCTACTTTTTTCACAAAGTGTTCTATGTTGTGTGAGTTTTTAATGGCTTATTAAAAGTTATATTTTATGGAACCCGAGGAGTGCGGACCTACTATTTTTGGTTAAAGATTCAGCTGTGGAGTTGCCTTATTCAGTCCGGAGGTTAAAGGCCGTGCACCCGGAGGGTTATCTTGGAGCCTACTTATATGGTGAGATCGAGACTTTCTTCTTTTCTTTCGCATCTGTGAAACAAAATGAATGTCTGGAATAGCCTTTCTAAAGACTATGCAAATATATGCTTAGTTAAAAATTACTAGAGCCAATGATAGAATCCCTTTAAGGACTGTTACTACTGTTATTACTGTATTATTATATCATGCTCCATTAAAGCAGTTAACCCTGCAACAAGTTGGAAGAATGTTTCTCTAAACTATTCAGTATACGACTGCACACTTAACCCAGTAAAAGCCTATTTCTCAGCACACAAAGAGCAACCATATAAGAAATAAATAACAAATTACAATTTTCCTACAAACATATATATCAACCTGTTCAGCTCTCTCTGCTCTATATAAATAAGAATATTCAAATATAATGATATATAAAGAAATAAATCAGCCGCACTTAGTACAAGATGAAACTAGCCACGTTTCAATTTTTAGAAAACAGAAACAGAAATGCAACATTCAGTGTTATGGGGCTTGATAAATATGATATTTGCGCTGTACTCCATTGTTTCACAGGAATTATACAGGAAAACTGAAACAATTGCATTGATAAATCTCTTCATTTATTTTTTATGTAATATAATTTCATACTCAATATCTCAAAGCATGTTTATGCTTTGTTTATTAGTATCAAACCAGGTGGGTAGCAGTGAAACAAGGAGCACAGACATCTTTAGTATCGCTCCTAATGTATTTCTCTTCGGTAGAAACCATAAATAATCTGATAATAGTGATAATACTATAACTAATTTGAGCTCATCTAAAGTACTGCATTATCTTGTTTTGTCCATGTCTCTGTAACATATTTTCCTTGTTTTCTCTGCCCATGAAAGAGAAATAACGTAACTTTGCTTCAGAAATGAAGTGATTCATTTTACAGATTTTGCACACAATAATAGAAAGAACTAAAGCCCCTGCAGCATTGCATACAAGCAAGAAGGGTACAACAATCATTTTTGTCTTGTTGTAAGGCAATAAATCATAAACTTCAAACTGTTACAAAGATTGATCTGTTTCTGCCAACCAGCAACATAAAACGGCAGAAATTAAAATGAAAGGCTACATAAAAAAATCATCAACACATATTAACAGCAAAACTGTAACACTTGTATTGGATAACATTTGGAAAAATGATTTGAATCACTGAGGAATCCCTGAGACAAATGATAGAAATTGTAATGCGACTAAGTAAAATTTATTTCAATTGGCTAATTGATTATCTTATTAAATGTGGTTTTTTTCCTGTTACAAGTTCCATATGGAATTGAATGAGAAAAAGCACAATAGATTAATAAGTATTTAAAAGAATTAAGACAAATATACTGGAAAACTGGTAATACATAAAATCTAGATATAATTTACATTATGGAACAATATGGCCACAAGGATGTATTTTCGCAAATGAACAATACCATGGACAATACCATTATTTGAGTTTTATAGTTGTCTGAAATTTTTGGCCTCTATAAAATCTGGATGGCTACCAACTTACTGTTAATTATCTGGATGAAAATATCTACTACAAAAACATTTATAGAAAGTAGATACAGTTCACACATGTATATACTAATTTAATAAGTCCAGGTATAATAGGTACAATACCTGTATAATCGAGGCATTGGTGAGACAGTGAGTTCCCCTTTATACTGCAGCACATCTAAAATAGACAATCCCTCCATCTTGTCTATTCACATTATGAATAAAAGTCACTCTAGGAAAAGCTTAAACAGGAGAACTTATCAGATTTAGAACATGATCTTACACATTACACCTGGATCTTGACATTTCGCACACCTTGGTGAGTTACGCTGGGTTCACACCAGCATTCGGCGCTCCGTACTAGGTTTCCGTCTTCTGCCAGCAGAAGACGGAAACCTGTCATGCCAAGTCTGGCCATGAGCGATGGTGAGCGTTTTGAGCTCTCCACGGTGAAACCGTTTTTTTTTAAAACCGGACACAAAGTACTGCATGTCCGACTCTGTGTCCGGTTAAAAAAAAAAAACGGTTTCGCTGCAAAGAGCATAAAACGCTCACTGGCGCTCACAGCTGGACACTTTTCCAACCCATTCCAATAAATGGGTTTTAAAAATGACTGCAGGTTTCTGTCTCCTGCCCTGTTTTGTGTAGGAAACGGAAATGTGTAGAACGGAGTCCTGGGTGCATATATGAACGAGCCCTTATATTGAATTCCTATAGACTTTATAGACATGTCCAAGACCTTAACAAGTATAGACATGGTGACTGCTGGATAGTGTAGCTGTCATTTGGTCACAATCTCTTGGGGTGTATAGTATTTTGTAGTCATTTGGTCACAATCTTTTTATAGTATTCAAAACCCATAAGTAATAGAGATGAGCGAGTACAGTTCGGATCAGCCTATCCGAACAGCACGCTCCATAGAAATGAATGGATGCACCTGGTACTTCCGCTTTGACGGCGGCCGGCCGCTTAACCCCTCGCGTGCCGGCTACGTCCATTCATTTCTGCTATGTCAGTCCAGGTAGCTGCAACGGGGCTAAGGAATAGCAGTAGGGAATCTCGCCCTGCACTACTCCCACTAGCTATCCCGGTCCCTGCCTCACGGGTGTGGGTCAGCTGTACTCAGGCTAAGCCTGACCCCGACAGCTCCTCTCTCACTGATACCGTAGGCCTAGAGGGAAGTGGGAGAAGGAATGCCCTATAAGATCTCTAGGGACTGGAGACTAAAGGGGGTCACCCCTAACGAACAAGTGAAGCTGCTACTGACAGGGACTGACAAGGGTGTGCGCTGACTAACAACACAAGCAGCACACAGGAAAAATGTGGGAAAGGATTCCCCCAAACCAATATGGGAAGGAACCTTACACTAGGAAACAAACACAGGGAAACTGAGTAGAAATCAAAGGATAAGGCAATTCACTCACACAGTCAATTATACACAGAGGGAGGATTGGTGAACACAGAAGGGAAAACACAAACACCAACTCGTTCACCCAAACCTCCCAAAAACCAACCACGGAACTTCCTCTATCCAAGATAACCACCTACTCCTCCTGCTAAGGCCTAGCTCTGTAAAAGCGACACTCAGCACAGAACCATGGGAGGCATGGGTTTAAATACAGAGTAGAGACCACTCCTCCCAGGTGCAAATGGGAGGACAGACTAATCAACCAGGAAATAAAGCTGCCTACCAGCAGTGCGCGCGTGCAAGTCAGAAGGTGTGCACCAATACCCACGACAGGACAACCCCGCAGCGCCAGGATGCCACCCCAGACACTGTGCAGCCAAAAACTCCCCAGGTAAGAAAAATAGAAAGTAATGAACCTAAATACTCCTAACAGGATCCTCCCCTCAAGGAGAAGACTCCGGATTCTCTAGGAGCATCCTTCTTCGGGAACTCCTTGTGGAATTTCTCCACGAGTCTGGGGGCTGACATATCCGACTCCAGGACCCAAGAATTATCCTCAGGACCGTATCCCTTCCACGCCACCAGATACCGTAGCTTCCCCCGAACATATTTGCTATCCAGAACTCGGGATATCTCATACTCCCCGGACTCAGAAACTGGTGGAACCTTAACTGGAGACGTTCCCTTCTTGGCCTTCTTTAACAAGGAGACATGGAACACCCGGTTTATCTTCCACCTTTTAGGTAGTTGCAGCTGCGCTGCCACTTCATTTACCATCTTGATGATCTTAAAAGGACCCACAAACCTGGGACCCAGCTTCTTGCTAGGAACCTTCAACCTGATATTCTTGGTGGACAACCAAACCATCTCACCAGGGAAGAACTGCAACTCTCCTCTCTTCCGATCCACCTGGACCTTAGCCTGGTGCGACGCCTGCACCAGATTCTCTCGGATACGGGACCATACCCCTTGCAGCTTTTTTTAGAAAATAGCTCCTCCTCCGGAACTGGGGAAGAAATGGAAGAAAATACTCCGAAAACAGGATGTCTACCACCGGAGCAAAAAAAAGGTGTGGTACCTGTGGCATTGGAATCATGGTTGTTTAGGGAAAATTCTGACAGGGGGAGAAAGGCAGCCCAATTATTCTGGTTCTCTCAAACAAAACACCTCAAAAACTGTTCCACATCCTGATTCTTCCTCTCTGTTTGTCCGTTAGACTCTGGGTGAAACCCGGAGGAAAACGACAGTGTAACTCCAAACCTGCTGCAAAAAGCCCGCCAGAATTTAGCCACAAATTGCGGTCCCCTGTCCGAAACGATCTCCTCAGAAAGACCATGCAACCTTACAATTTCTTTAATAAACGCCTCTGATAGTGTCTTGGCACATGGCAGCCTTGAAAACGGGATCAAATGGCACATTTTCGTGAAGCGGTCAACGACTACCCAAATGACCGTGAAACCCTTAGACACCGGAAGGCCCGTGATGAAATCCATAGACAGATGAGTCCAAGGTGCCTTAGGAGGTTCCAATGGATGTAGAAGACCGTGGGGACGGGTATGCGACGCCTTGGCTCTTGCACAGACCGAACAATTTTGAACAAACTGCAAGACATCCTTACTCCACCCTGGCCACCAAAAATTCCTAGACACCAATCTCATGGTCTCTGAAACCCCCGGGTGACCAGCAAGAACCGACTCGTGACACTCCCTCAGGAGACTTTGTCGGAGAGTAGTTGGGACAAAAAGCTTGTTTCTAGGTATCTTGGAAGGTGCAGCGTGTTGCGCTTCGATCAAGGCCTTCTCCAATTTCACGCCCAATACTGCTACCACCACTCCATCCCCAAGAATAGTGGCAGGCGCCTCTCGTTCCTCCTCAGTCGACATATACCGGGATAAAGCATCAGCCTTAACATTCTTTGAACCCGGCACATAAGTCACGGTAAAATGGAACCGCGCAAAAAATAGAGCCCATCTGGCCTGCCGTGCATTTAATCTCTTCGCCGACCCAAGATAAACCAAATTCTTGTGGTCAGTAAATACCTGGACTGGCCTTCTGGCCCCCTCCAGGAAATGACGCCAATGTTCGAACGCTAGTTTTATTGCCAGTAGAGATGAGCGAACAGTGTTCTATCGAACTCATGTTCGATCGGATATTAGGCTGTTCGGCATGTTCGAATCGAATCGAACACCGCGTGGTAAAGTGCGCCATTACTCGATTCCCCTCCCACCTTCCCTGGTGCCTTTTTTGCTCCAATAACAGCGCAGGGTAGGTGGGACAGGAACTACGACACCGGTGACGTTGAAAAAAGTAGGCAAAACCCATTGGCTGCCGAAAACATGTGACCTCTAATTTAAAAGAACAGCGACGCCCAGCTTCGCGTCATTCTGAGCTTGCAATTCACCGAGGACGGAGGTTTCCGTCCAGCTAGCTAGGGCTTAGATTCTGGGTAGGCAGGGACAGGCTAGGATAGGAAGGAGAAGACAACCAACAGCTCTTATAAGAGCTAAATTCCAGGGAGAAGCTTGTCAGTGTAACGTGGCACTGACGGGCTCAAACGCCGCAACCCAGCTTTCCCAGGATCCTGAATGGAATACACTGTCAGTGTATTCCCGTATACCCGATATATACCCCGATACCCGTTCCAACGGTGTGCCCCCCCACCTTCACCCCAGAAATACCCTGCAAGTCCCCTAGCAATAGAATTGGGGCTATATACACCCACAATTTTTACTACTGGTATACAGTGCCATTGTCTGACTGGGAATTCAAAGAATATATTGGGAATACAAATACCCTCATTTCTTGCTACTGCCATATAGTGCCAGTGTCTGACTGGGAATTCAAAGAATATATTGGGGTTACGTGCACCCACAATTTTTACTACTGGTATACAGTGCCATTGTCTGACTGGGAATTCAAAGAATATATTGGGAATACAAATACCCTCATTTCTTGCTACTGCCATATAGTGCCAGTGTCTGACTGGGAATTCAAAGAATATATTGGGGTTACGTGCACCCACAATTTTTACTACTGGTATACAGTGCCATTGTCTGACTGGGAATTCAAAGAATATATTGGGGTTATAAATACCCTCATTTCTTGCTACTGCCATATAGTGCCAGTTTCTGACTGGTAATTCAAAGAATATATTGGGGTTACGTGCACCCACAATTTTTACTACTGGTATACAGTGCCATTGTCTGACTGGGAATTCAAAGAATATATTGGGGTTATAAATACCCTCATTTCTTGCTACTGCCATATAGTGCCAGTTTCTGACTGGTAATTCAAAGAATATATTGGGGTTACGTGCACCCACAATTTTTACTACTGGTATACAGTGCCATTGTCTGACTGGGAATTCAAAGAATATATTGGGGTTATAAATACCCTCATTTCTTGCTACTGCCATATAGTGCCATTGTCTGACTGGGAATTCAAAGAATATATTGGGGTTACGTGCACCCACAATTTTTACTACTGGTATACAGTGCCATTGTCTGACTGGGAATTCAAAGAGTATATTGGGAATACAAATACCCTCATTTCTTGCTACTGCCATATAGTGCCAGTGTCTGACTGGTAATTCAAAGAATATATTGGGGTTACGTGCACCCACAATTTTTACTACTGGTATACAGTGCCATTGTCTGACTGGGAATTCAAAGAGTATATTGGGAATACAAATACCCTCATTTCTTGCTACTGCCATATAGTGCCAGTTTCTGACTGGTAATTCAAAGAATATATTGGGGTTACGTGCACCCACAATTTTTACTACTGGTATACAGTGCCATTGTCTGACTGGGAATTCAAAGAATATATTGGGGTTATAAATACCCTCATTTCTTGCTACTGCCATATAGTGCCAGTTTCTGACTGGTAATTCAAAGAATATATTGGGGTTACGTGCACCCACAATTTTTACTACTGGTATACAGTGCCATTGTCTGACTGGGAATTCAAAGAATATATTGGGGTTACGTGCACCCACAATTTTTACTACTGGTATACAGTGCCATTGTCTGACTGGGAATTCAAAGAGTATATTGGGAATACAAATACCCTCATTTCTTGCTACTGCCATATAGTGCCAGTTTCTGACTGGTAATTCAAAGAATATATTGGGGTTACGTGCACCCACAATTTTTACTACTGGTATACAGTGCCATTGTCTGACTGGGAATTCAAAGAGTATATTGGGAATACAAATACCCTCATTTCTTGCTACTGCCATATAGTGCCAGTTTCTGACTGGGAATTCAAAGAATATATTGGGGTTACGTGCACCCACAATTTTTACTACTGGTATACAGTGCCATTGTCTGACTGGGAATTCAAAGAGTATATTGGGAATACAAATACCCTCATTTCTTGCTACTGCCATATAGTGCCAGTTTCTGACTGGGAATTCAAAGAATATATTGGGGTTACGTGCACCCACAATTTTTACTACTGGTATACAGTGCCATTGTCTGACTGGGAATTCAAAGAGTATATTGGGAATACAAATACCCTCATTTCTTGCTACTGCCATATAGTGCCAGTTTCTGACTGGGAATTCAAAGAATATATTGGGGTTACGTGCACCCACAATTTTTACTACTGGTATACAGTGCCATTGTCTGACTGGGAATTCAAAGAATATATTGGGGTTACGTGCACCCACAATTTTTACTACTGGTATACAGTGCCATTGTCTGACTGGGAATTCAAAGAGTATATTGGGAATACAAATACCCTCATTTCTTGCTACTGCCATATAGTGCCAGTGTCTGACTGGTAATTCAAAGAATATATTGGGGTTACGTGCACCCACAATTTTTACTACTGGTATACAGTGCCATTGTCTGACTGGGAATTCAAAGAATATATTGGGGTTATAAATACCCTCATTTCTTGCTACTGCCATATAGTGCCATTGTCTGACTGGGAATTCAAAGAATATATTGGGGTTACGTGCACCCACAATTTTTACTACTGGTATACAGTGCCATTGTCTGACTGGGAATTCAAAGAGTATATTGGGAATACAAATACCCTCATTTCTTGCTACTGCCATATAGTGCCAGTGTCTGACTGGGAATTCAAAGAATATATTGGGGTTACGTGCACCCACAATTTTTACTACTGGTATACAGTGCCATTGTCTGACTGGGAATTCAAAGAGTATATTGGGAATACAAATACCCTCATTTCTTGCTACTGCCATATAGTGCCAGTTTCTGACTGGTAATTCAAAGAATATATTGGGGTTACGTGCACCCACAATTTTTACTACTGGTATACAGTGCCATTGTCTGACTGGGAATTCAAAGAATATATTGGGGTTATAAATACCCTCATTTCTTGCTACTGCCATATAGTGCCAGTTTCTGACTGGTAATTCAAAGAATATATTGGGGTTACGTGCACCCACAATTTTTACTACTGGTATACAGTGCCATTGTCTGACTGGGAATTCAAAGAGTATATTGGGAATACAAATACCCTCATTTCTTGCTACTGCCATATAGTGCCAGTTTCTGACTGGGAATTCAAAGAATATATTGGGGTTACGTGCACCCACAATTTTTACTACTGGTATACAGTGCCATTGTCTGACTGGGAATTCAAAGAGTATATTGGGAATACAAATACCCTCATTTCTTGCTACTGCCATATAGTGCCAGTTTCTGACTGGGAATTCAAAGAATATATTGGGGTTACGTGCACCCACAATTTTTACTACTGGTATACAGTGCCATTGTCTGACTGGGAATTCAAAGAATATATTGGGGTTACGTGCACCCACAATTTTTACTACTGGTATACAGTGCCATTGTCTGACTGGGAATTCAAAGAGTATATTGGGAATACAAATACCCTCATTTCTTGCTACTGCCATATAGTGCCAGTGTCTGACTGGTAATTCAAAGAATATATTGGGGTTACGTGCACCCACAATTTTTACTACTGGTATACAGTGCCATTGTCTGACTGGGAATTCAAAGAATATATTGGGGTTATAAATACCCTCATTTCTTGCTACTGCCATATAGTGCCAGTTTCTGACTGGTAATTCAAAGAATATATTGGGGTTACGTGCACCCACAATTTTTACTACTGGTATACAGTGCCATTGTCTGACTGGGAATTCAAAGAATATATTGGGGTTATAAATACCCTCATTTCTTGCTACTGCCATATAGTGCCAGTTTCTGACTGGTAATTCAAAGAATATATTGGGGTTACGTGCACCCACAATTTTTACTACTGGTATACAGTGCCATTGTCTGACTGGGAATTCAAAGAGTATATTGGGAATACAAATACCCTCATTTCTTGCTACTGCCATATAGTGCCAGTTTCTGACTGGGAATTCAAAGAATATTTTGGGGTTACGTGCACCCACAATTTTTACTACTGGTATACAGTGCCATTGTCTGACTGGGAATTCAAAGAGTATATTGGGAATACAAATACCCTCATTTCTTGCTACTGCCATATAGTGCCAGTTTCTGACTGGTAATTCAAAGAATATATTGGGGTTACGTGCACCCACAATTTTTACTACTGGTATACAGTGCCATTGTCTGACTGGGAATTCAAAGAATATATTGGGGTTATAAATACCCTCATTTCTTGCTACTGCCATATAGTGCCAGTTTCTGACTGGTAATTCAAAGAATATATTGGGGTTACGTGCACCCACAATTTTTACTACTGGTATACAGTGCCATTGTCTGACTGGGAATTCAAAGAATATATTGGGGTTACGTGCACCCACAATTTTTACTACTGGTATACAGTGCCATTGTCTGACTGGGAATTCAAAGAGTATATTGGGAATACAAATACCCTCATTTCTTGCTACTGCCATATAGTGCCAGTTTCTGACTGGGAATTCAAAGAATATATTGGGGTTACGTGCACCCACAATTTTTACTACTGGTATACAGTGCCATTGTCTGACTGGGAATTCAAAGAATATATTGGGGTTACGTGCACCCACAATTTTTACTACTGGTATACAGTGCCATTGTCTGACTGGGAATTCAAAGAGTATATTGGGAATACAAATACCCTCATTTCTTGCTACTGCCATATAGTGCCAGTGTCTGACTGGTAATTCAAAGAATATATTGGGGTTACGTGCACCCACAATTTTTACTACTGGTATACAGTGCCATTGTCTGACTGGGAATTCAAAGAATATATTGGGGTTATAAATACCCTCATTTCTTGCTACTGCCATATAGTGCCAGTTTCTGACTGGTAATTCAAAGAATATATTGGGGTTACGTGCACCCACAATTTTTACTACTGGTATACAGTGCCATTGTCTGACTGGGAATTCAAAGAATATATTGGGGTTATAAATACCCTCATTTCTTGCTACTGCCATATAGTGCCAGTTTCTGACTGGTAATTCAAAGAATATATTGGGGTTACGTGCACCCACAATTTTTACTACTGGTATACAGTGCCATTGTCTGACTGGGAATTCAAAGAATATATTGGGGTTACGTGCACCCACAATTTTTACTACTGGTATACAGTGCCATTGTCTGACTGGGAATTCAAAGAATATATTGGGGTTATAAATACCCTCATTTCTTGCTACTGCCATATAGTGCCAGTTTCTGACTGGTAATTCAAAGAATATATTGGGGTTACGTGCACCCACAATTTTTACTACTGGTATACAGTGCCATTGTCTGACTGGGAATTCAAAGAGTATATTGGGAATACAAATACCCTCATTTCTTGCTACTGCCATATAGTGCCAGTTTCTGACTGGGAATTCAAAGAATATATTGGGGTTACGTGCACCCACAATTTTTACTACTGGTATACAGTACCATTGTCTGACTGGGAATTCAAAGAGTATATTGGGAATACAAATACCCTCATTTCTTGCTACTGCCATATAGTGCCAGTTTCTGACTGGGAATTCAAAGAATATATTGGGGTTACGTGCACCCACAATTTTTACTACTGGTATACAGTGCCATTGTCTGACTGGGAATTCAAAGAGTATATTGGGAATACAAATACCCTCATTTCTTGCTACTGCCATATAGTGCCAGTTTCTGACTGGGAATTCAAAGAATATATTGGGGTTACGTGCACCCACAATTTTTACTACTGGTATACAGTGCCATTGTCTGACTGGGAATTCAAAGAATATATTGGGGTTACGTGCACCCACAATTTTTACTACTGGTATACAGTGCCATTGTCTGACTGGGAATTCAAAGAGTATATTAGGAATACAAATACCCTCATTTCTTGCTACTGCCATATAGTGCCAGTGTCTGACTGGTAATTCAAAGAATATATTGGGGTTACGTGCACCCACAATTTTTACTACTGGTATACAGTGCCATTGTCTGACTGGGAATTCAAAGAATATATTGGGGTTATAAATACCCTCATTTCTTGCTACTGCCATATAGTGCCAGTTTCTGACTGGTAATTCAAAGAATATATTGGGGTTACGTGCACCCACAATTTTTACTACTGGTATACAGTGCCATTGTCTGACTGGGAATTCAAAGAGTATATTGGGAATACAAATACCCTCATTTCTTGCTACTGCCATATAGTGCCAGTTTCTGACTGGGAATTCAAAGAATATATTGGGGTTACGTGCACCCACAATTTTTACTACTGGTATACAGTGCCATTGTCTAACTGGGAATTCAAAGAATATATTGGGGTTACGTGCACCCACAATTTTTACTACTGGTATACAGTGCCATTGTCTGACTGGGAATTCAAAGAGTATATTAGGAATACAAATACCCTCATTTCTTGCTACTGCCATATAGTGCCAGTGTCTGACTGGTAATTCAAAGAATATATTGGGGTTACGTGCACCCACAATTTTTACTACTGGTATACAGTGCCATTGTCTGACTGGGAATTCAAAGAATATATTGGGGTTATAAATACCCTCATTTCTTGCTACTGCCATATAGTGCCAGTTTCTGACTGGTAATTCAAAGAATATATTGGGGTTACGTGCACCCACAATTTTTACTACTGGTATACAGTGCCATTGTCTGACTGGGAATTCAAAGAATATATTGGGGTTATAAATACCCTCATTTCTTGCTACTGCCATATAGTGCCAGTTTCTGACTGGTAATTCAAAGAATATATTGGGGTTACGTGCACCCACAATTTTTACTACTGGTATACAGTGCCATTGTCTGACTGGGAATTCAAAGAATATATTGGGGTTACGTGCACCCACAATTTTTACTACTGGTATACAGTGCCATTGTCTGACTGGGAATTCAAAGAATATATTGGGGTTATAAATACCCTCATTTCTTGCTACTGCCATATAGTGCCAGTTTCTGACTGGTAATTCAAAGAATATATTGGGGTTACGTGCACCCACAATTTTTACTACTGGTATACAGTGCCATTGTCTGACTGGGAATTCAAAGAGTATATTGGGAATACAAATACCCTCATTTCTTGCTACTGCCATATAGTGCCAGTTTCTGACTGGAAATTCAAAGAATATATTGGGGTTACGTGCACCCACAATTTTTACTACTGGTATACAGTGCCATTGTCTGACTGGGAATTCAAAGAGTATATTGGGAATACAAATACCCTCATTTCTTGCTACTGCCATATAGTGCCAGTTTCTGACTGGGAATTCAAAGAATATATTGGGGTTACGTGCACCCACAATTTTAACTACTGGTATACAGTGCCATTGTCTGACTGGGAATTCAAAGAGTATATTGGGAATACAAATACCCTCATTTCTTGCTACTGCCATATAGTGCCAGTGTCTGACTGGGAATTCAAAGAATATATTGGGGTTACGTGCACCCACAATTTTTACTACTGGTATACAGTGCCAATTTCTAACTAGGAATTCAAAATGCGCAAGGCTCCCGGAAAGGGACGTGGACGAGGCCGTGGGCGAGGTCGGGGGAATGGTTCTGGGGAGCAAGGTAGCAGTGAAGCCACAGGGCGTCCCGTGCCTACTCCTGTGGGGCAGCAAGCATTGCGCCACTCCACAGTGCCAGGGTTGCTTGCCACATTAACTAAACTGCAGGGTACAAACCTTAGTAGGCCCGAGAACCAGGAACAGGTCTTGCAATGGCTGTCAGAGAACGCTTACAGCACATTGTCCAGCAGCCAGTCAGACTCTGCCTCCTCTCCTCCTATTACCCAACAGTCTTGTCTTCCTTCCTCCCAAAATTCCGAAGCTTTACAGAACAATAACCCAAACTGTCCCTGCTCCCCAGAGCTGTTCTCCGCTCCTTTCATTGTCCCTCAACCTGCCTCTCCACGTCACGATTCCACGAACCTAACAGAGGAGCATCTGTGTCCAGATGCTCAAACACTAGAGTCTCCTCCATCTCCGTTCGATTTGGTGGTGGATGACCAGCAACCCACCCTCATCGACGATGATGTGACGCAGTTGCCGTCAGGGCATCCAGTTGACCGGCGCATTGTGCGGGAGGAGGAGATGAGACAGGAGTTGGAAGAGGAAGTGGTGGATGATGAGGACACTGACCCGACCTGGACAGGGGGGATGTCAAGCGGGGAAAGTAGTGTGGATGTTGAGGCAGGTGCAGCACCAAAAAGGGTAGCTAGAGGCAGAGGCAGAGGTCAGCAGCTTAGGCGAAGCCAGGCCACACCCGGAATCTCCCAAGATGTTCCAGTTCGTACCCAGCCCCGAAAAACTCCCACCTCGAGGGCACGTTTCTCGAAGGTGTGGAGTTTTTTCAAGGAATGCGCCGAGGACAGATATAGTGTTGTCTGCACAATTTGCCTCTCGAAATTGATTAGGGGCTCTGAGAAGAGCAACCTGTCCACCACTTCAATGCGCCGTCATTTGGAATCCAAGCACTGGAATCAGTGGCAGGCAGCAACGGCAGGACAAAGGCCGCCTGCCGTTCACGCCACTGCCACTGCCTCTGCCACTGCCTCTGCCACTGCCACTGCTGACTGTGCTGGCGATGCACTCCAGAGGACGAGCCAGGACACCACTTCATCTGCCTCCGCCACTTTGTTGACTTCTACCTCATCCTCCCCTGGTCCTGTCTTATCTCCTTCTCCTGCACCATCAAAGGCACCATCAGGCGTTTCTTTACAACAACCCACCATCTCTCAGACATTGGAGCGGCGGCAGAAATACACTGCTAACCACCCACACGCGCAAGCCTTGAACGCCAACATCGCTAAACTGCTGGCCCAGGAGATGTTGGCGTTCCGGCTTGTTGAAACTCCCGCCTTCCTGGACCTGATGGCAACTGCGGCACCTCGCTATGCCGTCCCTAGCCGTCACTACTTCTCCCGGTGTGCCGTCCCCGCCTTGCACCAGCACGTGTCACTCAACATCAGGCGGGCCCTTAGTTCCGCGCTTTGCACAAAGGTCCACTTGACCACCGACGCGTGGACAAGTGCATGCGGACAGGGACGCTACATTTCACTGACGGCACACTGGGTGAATGTAGTTGAGGCTGGGACTGCTTCCCAAACTGGCCCGGTGTACCTCGTCTCCCCGCCTAACATTCCTGGCAGGGACACGAGAAGAACACCCCCCTCCTCCTCCTCCTCTACCGCCTCCTCCTCCGCCACCGCCTCCTCCTCCGCCACCGCCTCCTCCTCCGCTGTTAGATTGACCCCAGCTACGAGTTGGAAACGTTGCAGCACTGGCATTGGTAGACGTCAGCAGGCTGTGCTGAAGCTGATCAGCTTGGGGGACAGACAGCACACTGCCTCCGAGGTGAGGGATGCCCTCCTCGATGAGACGGCAATATGGTTTGAGCCGCTGCACCTGGGCCCAGGCATGGTCGTTTGTGATAACGGCCGGAACCTGGTAGCAGCTCTGGAGCTTGCCGGACTCCAACATGTTCCATGCCTGGCCCACGTCTTCAACCTAGTGGTGCAACGTTTCCTAAAGAGCTACCCCAATGTTCCAGAGCTACTGGTGAAAGTGCGGCGCATGTGCGCCCACTTTCGCAAGTCGACAGTAGCCGCTGCTAGCTTAAAATCTCTCCAGCAACGCCTGCATGTGCCACAACACCGGCTTTTGTGCGACGTCCCCACACGCTGGAATTCAACGTTTCAGATGTTGAATAGAGTGGTTGAGCAGCAGAGACCTTTGATGGAATACCAGCTACAAAACCCTAGGGTGCCACAAAGTCAGCTGCCTCAGTTTCACATCCATGAGTGGCCATGGATGAGAGACCTTTGTGACATCCTACGGGTCTTTGAGGAGTCCACAAGGAGGGTGAGCTCTGAGGATGCGATGGTGAGCCTTACAATCCCGCTCTTGTGTGTTCTGAGAGAATCCCTGATTGACATCAGGGATAACTCAGATCACACAGAGGAGTTAGGGATAGCATCCGATCCGTCACAGCTGGAGAGTAGGTCCACACATCTGTCCGCTTCACTGCGTTTAATGGAGGAGGAGGAGGAGGAGGAGGAGGAAGAAGAGTTGTCCGATGATGTGATGGTGATACAGGAGGCTTCCGGGCAACTTCGAATCGTCCCATTGTTGCAGCGCGGATGGGTAGACATGGAGGATGAGGAGGAAATGGAGATTGAACTTTCCGGTGGGGCCAGAGGAGTCATGCCAACTAACACTGTGGCAGACATGGCTGAGTTCATGTTGGGGTGCTTTACAACCGACAAGCGTATTGTCAAAATCATGGAGGACAACCAGTACTGGATCTTTGCTATCCTTGACCCCCGGTATAAAAACAACATCTCGTCTTTTATTCCGGTAGAGGGGAGGGCCAATCGCATCAATGCTTGCCACAGGCAATTGGTGCAGAATATGATGGAGATGTTTCCAGCATGTGACGTTGGCGGCAGGGAGGGCAGTTCCTCCAGTAGGCAACCAAGTTCTCACCGGTCCACACAAACGAGGGGCACACTGTCTAAGGTCTGGGACACCTTGATGGCACCCCCTCGCCAAAGTGCCGCCACGGAGGGTCCTAGTGTCACCAGGTGTGAGAAGTATAGGCGCATGTTGCGGGAATACCTTTCCGACCACAGCCCTGTCCTCTCCGACCCCTCTGCGCCCTACACGTATTGGGTGTCGAAGTTGGACCTGTGGCTTGAACTTGCCCTATATGCCTTGGAGGTGCTGTCCTGTCCTGCCGCCAGCGTCCTATCTGAGAGGGTGTTCAGTGCAGCCGGTGGCATCATCACTGACAAGCGCACCCGTCTGTCAGCTGAGAGTGCCGACCGGCTCACTTTGATAAAAATGAACCACCACTGGGTAGAGCCGTCATTTTTGTGCCCACCTGTGTAAAGCACCCCAACATGAAACTCCATGTCTGTACTCAACCTCTCCAATTCCTCCGCATCCTCATACTCATCCACCATAAGCGTTGCACAATTCTGCTAATACTAGGCTCCCTCCACCCTGATTTCCCCCAACTCTGCTGGTTAGAGGCTCCCTCCACCCTGATTTCCACCAACTCTGCTGGTTAGAGGCTCCCTCCACCATGAATTTGCCCAAACTGGGCTGTTTAGAGGCTCCCTCCACCATGAATTTGCCCAAACTGGGCTGTTTAGAGGCTCCCTCCACCATGAATTGGTCCAAACTGGGTTTTTTAGAGGCTCCCTCCACCATGAATTGGTCCAAACTGGGCTGGTTAGAGGCTCCCTCCACCATGAATTTGCCCAAACTGGGCTGTTTAGAGTCTCCCTCCACCATGAATTGGTCCAAACTGGGCTGGTTAGAGGCTCCCTCCACCATTAATTGGTCCAAACTGGGCTGGTTAGAGGCTCCCTCCACCATGAATTGGTCCAAACTGGGCTGGTTAGAGGCTCCCTCCACCATGAATTTGCCCAAACTGGGCTGTTTAGAGGCTCCCTCCACCATTAATTGGTCCAAACTGGGCTGGTTAGAGGCTCCCTCCACCATGAATTTGCCCAAACTGGGCTGTTTAGAGGCTCCCTCCACCATGAATTGGTCCAAACTGGGTTTTTTAGAGGCTCCCTCCACCATGAATTGGTCCAAACTGGGCTGGTTAGAGGCTCCCCCCACCATGAATTTCCCAAAACTTGGCTGTTTAGAGGCTCCCTCCACCATGAATTGGTCCAAACTGGGCTGGTTAGAGGCTCCCTCCACCATGAATTTCCCAAAACTTGGCTGTTTAGAGGCTCCCTCCACCATGAATTGGTCCAAACTGGGCTGGTTAGAGGCTCCCTCCACCATTAATTGGTCCAAACTGGGCTGGTTAGAGGCTCCCTCCACCATGAATTGGTCCAAACTGGGCTGGTTAGAGGCTCCCTCCACCATGAATTTGCCCAAACTGGGCTGTTTAGAGGCTCCCTCCACCATTAATTGGTCCAAACTGGGCTGGTTAGAGGCTCCCTCCACCATGAATTTGCCCAAACTGGGCTGTTTAGAGGCTCCCTCCACCATGAATTGGTCCAAACTGGGTTTTTTAGAGGCTCCCTCCACCATTAATTGGTCCAAACTGGGCTGGTTAGAGGCTCCCTCCACCATGAATTGGTCCAAACTGGGCTGGTTAGAGGCTCCCTCCACCATGAATTTGCCCAAACTGGGCTGTTTAGAGGCTCCCTCCACCATTAATTGGTCCAAACTGGGCTGGTTAGAGGCTCCCTCCACCATGAATTTGCCCAAACTGGGCTGTTTAGAGGCTCCCTCCACCATGAATTGGTCCAAACTGGGTTTTTTAGAGGCTCCCTCCACCATGAATTGGTCCAAACTGGGCTGGTTAGAGGCTCCCTCCACCATGAATTTCCCAAAACTTGGCTGTTTAGAGGCTCCCTCCACCATGAATTGGTCCAAACTGGGCTGGTTAGAGGCTCCCTCCACCATGAATTTCCCAAAACTTGGCTGTTTAGAGGCTCCCTCCACCATGAATTGGTCCAAACTGGGCTGGTTAGAGGCTCCCTCCACCATTAATTGGTCCAAACTGGGCTGGTTAGAGGCTCCCTCCACCATGAATTGGTCCAAACTGGGTTTTTTAGAGGCTCCCTCCACCATGAATTTGCCCAAACTGGGCTGTTTAGAGGCTCCCTCCACCATGAATTGGTCCAAACTGGGCTGGTTAGAGGCTCCCTCCACCATTAATTGGTCCAAACTGGGCTGGTTAGAGGCTCCCTCCACCATTAATTGGTCCAAACTGGGCTGGTTAGAGGCTCCCTCCACCATGAATTTGCCCAAACTGGGCTGGTTAGAGGCTCCCTCCACCATGAATTGGTCCAAACTGGGTTTTTTAGAGGCTCCCTCCACCATGAATTTGCCCAAACTGGGCTGGTTAGAGGCTCCCTCCACCATGAATTGGTCCAAACTGGGGTTTTTAGAGGCTCCCTCCACCATGAATTTGCCCAAACTGGGGTGTTTAGAGGCTCCCTCCACCATGAATTTGCCCAAACTCTGCTGGTTAGAGGCTCAATCCACCCTGATTTTCAAAACAAATGTTGGTGCCAACCTCAACTTACTACAAGGGCCAAATTCACTGCTGGTGACAAGCTCTCCTCACTGCAAGTGCCAAATACACGTTTCAAGGTGTTTTCCTACTGTCAGAGAGGTGGTATTGAGTGTGTAAAGTGTGTAGTTGTTAGGCTGTGATGTTGGGGTAATAGAGGGTCTTTGGTGTGTTAGATGCCCCCAGACATGCTTCCCCTGCTGTCCCAGTGTCATTCCAGAGGTGTTGGCATCATTTCCTGGGGTGTCATAGTGGACTTGGTGACCCTCCAGACACGGATTTGGGTTTCCCCCTTAACGAGTATCTGTTCCCCATAGACTATAATGGGGTTCGAAACCCGTTCGAACACACGAACATTGAGCGGCTGTTCGAATCGAATTTCGAACCTCGAACATTTTAGTGTTCGCTCATCTCTAATTGCCAGTAGTTCCCTATCTCCGATGTCATAATTCCGTTCAGAGGCAGAGAATTTCTTAGAAAAGAAGGCACAGGGATGCGTACCCTCCTCGAACTCCTGAGAAAGTACTGCTCCCACCCCCACCGAGGAGGCATCCACCTCCACTCAGAAGGCCAACCTCTCATCCGGCTGTCTCAAAATGGGAGCGGACGAGAATCGCTTCTTCAGTTCTTCAAACGCAGCTAGCGCCTCTGGCGACCACTTAGCACAGTCAGCCCCCTTCTTAGTCAAGTCCGAGATAGGTTTCACAACCTCAGAAAATCCCTTGATAAACTGGCGATAATAGTTGGAGAACCCCAAGAACCGTTGGACCGCCTTTAGGTTCTCGGGTCGCGGCCACTCCAAGACTGCCCTGACCTTCTCAGGGTCCATCTCGAATCCCTTGTCCGATAGGATATAGCCAAGGAAACATAATTTATTGACCGCGAACACACATTTCTCCAGCTTAGCACTTAATTGGTTAACCCTCAGGAGATCTAAAACCTCTCTCACTCTCTCCCAATGAGTCTCCAAATCCGGGGTGTAAATGAGTATATTGTCCAGATAGACCACAACCCCCCTCCCTATGACGGCACTTAGTACATCATTAATAAAATTCTGAAAAAACGCAGGCGCATTGGTTAGACCGAAAGGCATCACAAGATTCTCAAAGTGTCCTAGGGGTGTGTTAAACGCTGTTTTCCACTCATCCCCCTTCTTGATTCTCAGCAAGTTATACGCCCCACGTAAATCTATTTTACTAAACCAGCAGGCTCCCGTAATCTGGCTGAATAGATCCAAGATCAACGGAATGGGATAGGGATTCCGCACCGTGATTTTGTTAATCTCCCTAAAATCCAAACAAGGGCGCAACCCTCCATCTTTCTTCTTTACAAAGAAAAACCCCACTGCTACTGGGGACTTAGATGGGTGAATATGCCCCACCTCTAGACTCCCCTCAATATACTCTTTGAGCGCCTCCCTCTCTGGAATAGTGAGATTGTACAACCGTGTCTTGGGTAGCACTGCATTTGGTATAAATTTAATCGAGCAATCATAGGTGCGATGTGGTGGTAATGTCTTGGCTGCCCTTTCCTCAAAGACCTCCCTGAACTCACATATTTCTTGAGGCAAATTGTCTATAGACAAAGACATAACGGATATGGGCAGACATCGACCATTACACCCCTGCCCCCAAGAAACTACTGACTCGGTCTCCCAGTTGATAATAGGGTTATGCTGCTTCAGCCAGGGCCACCCCAACACTACTTGTGCTGGTAACTTAGACAACAAGAACAAGTCAATCTCTTCCCTGTGGCCACCCACAATAAACTCCAGACCCTCCACCTGTTTGGAGATGACAGCTTGCTGTAGAGGGGTCTTATCAATAGCCCACACCGGTATCTGAGACTTCAAGACCAAAGGACTCACCCTTAATTGCTCACAAAACTCTGAGTCAATAAGGTTGACTGCCGAACCACAATCAACCAAAATCCGGCACTTCTGCCCATTTACCCATCCTTTAAGGGTCAACCCGGCAGTCTGAGTACAGGAAATATGCACACCTCCCTCCTTTGTAGGTTTTCTCCCTTTACCCTCAATAGACCTGGGGTTATTACTCTCCTTGGCGAACCATTCTCTGGAGGGGCATACCCTTGCTACATGTCCCATCCCTCCACACACAAAACAGCGTACTGTGCGGGACCCTTCACTCTTGGGTCTAGCACTTCGCACAGTGGCCCCAATCTGCATGGGTTGGTCCCCCGGGTCCTCTCTAAAAACAGAGAATTGAGGAGGGCTAAGCCCCCCAGGACTCTTGTCTCCCGGAGGTGCCGTCCAACTCTAATTGCCAGCTGCATGGCCTCATCTAGATCTCCCAGAACAGGGTGAGAAACTAGATGGTCTTTAACCTGGTCCGAGAGCCCTGTCTCAAACTGACTAAGTAGAGCGGGGTCATTCCAGTGTACTTCTGCTGCCCACCTACGAAACTCTGTGCAATATTTCTCTATAGCGTGATCCCCTTGCACCACACGTCGTAGGTTATACTCAGCCGTGCGTACCCTGTCTGGGTCGTCATACAGTAACCCCATTGTGGAGAAAAACGCCTCTACAGTTAGTAAGCAAGCTGAGTCGGCTGGTAACGAATGTGCCCAGATGAGGGGATCATCTCTCAATAAAGTAATAATAATCCCAACTCTCTGTACCTCAGAACCGGAGGAAAACGGCCGTAGCCGGAAATACAAAAGACAGTCCTTTTGAAATCGGAAAAAATCTGACCTCTTACCTCGGAAGGGTTCAGGTAAGCTGACTTTTGGCTCCAGAGGCCGACCCACAGGGGCGCTACTCACCTGCCTCTGTATGCCCTCCACCTGAGAGGCTGTGTGTTGAGCCAACTGCTGTAACTGAGATACGCCAGAAGCTTGGATGGCATCCATTCGTAGCTTGATCCCCTCCATCTCAGTGGAAATCTGCTGCACCGCCTGGTACAACTGTTTCAGGTCCGTCATAATGCAAACGAACCTTTTTTTTTTTTTTTTTTACCGGCTGAGTGTACTGTTATGTCAGTCCAGGTAGCTGCAACGGGGCTAAGGAATAGCAGTAGGGAATCTCGCCCTGCACTACTCCGACTAGCTATCCCGGTCCCTGCCTCATGGGTGTGGGTCGGCTGTACTCAGGCTAAGCCTGACCCCGACAGCTCCTCTCTCACTGATACCGTAGGCCTAGAGGGAAGTGGGAGAAGGAATGCCCTATAAGATCTCTAGGGACTGGAGACTAAAGGGGGTCACCCCTAACGAACAAATGAAGCTGCTACTGACAGGGACTGACAAGGGTGTGCGCTGACTAACAACACAAGCAGCACACAGGAAAAATGTGGGAAAGGATTCCCCCAAACCAATATGGGAAGGAACCTTACACTAGGAAACAAACACAGGGAAACTGAGTAGAAATCAAAGGATAAGGCAATTCACTCACACAGTCAATTATACACAGAGGGAGGATTGGTGAACACAGAAGGGAAAACACAAACACCAACTCGTTCACCCAAACCTCCCAAAAACCAACCACGGAACTTCCTCTATCCCAGAACACCACCTACTCCTCCTGCTAAGGCCTAGCTCTGTAAAAGCGACACTCAGCACAGAACCATGGGAGGCATGGGTTTAAATACAGAGTAGAGACCACTCCTCCCAGGTGCAAATGGGAGGACAGACTAATCAACCAGGAAATAAAGCTGCCTACCAGCAGTGCGCGCGTGCAAGTCAGAAGGTGTGCACCAATACCCACGACAGGACAACCCCGCAGCGCCAGGATGCCACCCCAGACACTGTGCAGCCAAAAACTCCCCAGGTAAGAAAAATAGAAAGTAATGAACCTAAATACTCCTAACAATTTCTATGCGAGCGTGCTGTTCGGATCGGCTGATCCGCTCATCTCTAATAAGTAATAGGGGTGTTCACATTACCGTTGGTGACCGTCAGCAGTGTCTGTAGCTATTGTTCGTTACATGATTTTAGCAATGGACACTATCTTAACTGTCAGAAATCCATTAAAATTTCCATTCAATTCAATGGGATTTTATCTTGTGTTCGTTTGTGTCTGTTTACACCCAAGTCCGTTTTTTTCCAGATAAAAAAATCCAACTTGCAGGACTTTTCTGTCCATTAGAAAAAAAACGGACAGCAAGTGTCCGTTATTTTTTTTAACATTGAAGTCTATGGGCAACGGACTTATAATGGGATAGCCATCAGTTACTGTCCATTTGTGTCTGTTATGATAGGTGTCCGTTTTTTTTTTAAACGGACACATTCATAATGGAATCCAACGGTAGTGTGAACCCTTCCATAGGATGGACAAACTCAGCAAACTGCTCCATATAACTATTTGAGTTGATGGAGGTATCAAGTATCCAATCTTTGACCTTTCTTATATATGTGGCCCAAAATAATGGCGAATATCCATATTACTATGTAATTGTAAGGGAATTGCTAGTTGTGCAATTCCCTAGTGCTGCTGATGAAACCAAGAAGAAAGGAAGACAGAGACAATGTTTTCTAAACTTGACTCAGACTCTGTCACTACTGCTTGCTTGTGTTTAGACGTTTTTAGCCTAAGTGGCAAATAATAAAAGTTATATATTTTAGTGAAATACATTAGTCTTTAGACCAGTCAGCCAGGCTGTGACAATACTGAAATACTGGTTGTACTATACCCCTGTGAAGAAACTGCTTGCCACACTGTCGTAATTACAGAGGCAACTTGGAAACAGTCCCTTCTCTGAAATAATTGTCACACAGAACAAGACAGGACAAAAAAACACAAAAGCGAGGTCAGCAAGCCAAGGGTCAAAACCAAAGCAGTACAAAATCATAATCCAAAAGAGTAGTCACAAGGGAAGGAAAAAGAAAGAGGTTAGTAATACAATAGGAGCAGAAAGAAGAGCTTAGCAGGGAAAAAGTCACAATAGCCAGCAAACCTATGTGGGCTGACGACCTGTATATAGGAAGTCCAGGACTTGCCCCAGACTAGATTGGTAGACAGGCCATCAATCATACAGGCAAGTCTAATATTAACTATTTGATAAACAGAGGGAAACAAAGTGCAGGAGATGGGTGTGGTGGAAATTCAGTTACAGAGGGGAAGAAATAGAGCAGTGTTCACACAGAGCAAAAGAAAACTACGCAAAGAATCAAACTGAACACGCCTCCTGCGTCGCAGTGTATGAGCAGAGAGTAGCACAGAGACCTGAACAGGCAAAGACTTTACAGTAATATCCCATTAAAAATTGGAACACTATTCTAGGACTTCTGCCCCCAAACAAAATTTTGATAGTGATAAATTGGGTTAAAAATCCCACTGTTAGAGAATATCTATGGTGTTTTTCTGTTTTACTGTTTTTTAAAAACATTTAATCACTGTATGAATTAAAACTCCACAACTTTCTAATACATTTTGAGAGAGATTTAGCAAGCTGAATGTGCTAAAATGTTAGCTTAATTTGTGCCAAAAAAATGTACAGTGTATGACAAATTACTAATTTGCTAATCTTAAAGTGAAAATGAGCATTTCTATTTCGGGTAGGTTCATATAAAAGATTTCACACAAATTTTTGTATGTACCCCTTTCCAAAATGCTGTGCTCTATATAAATTTTATATTTTATGTGCTTTTTCTTCATCTTATCAGACTAGGGGTTTAAGGTGAAAGGGGAGTGGTTTAAGGGAAAGTGACATAGGTTAAGATGAGACAACTTACACCAAACATTCACAATATCTGTAGCACAAAATTGTGTTGCAAATGTAAGCCAAGTGTATCTTCCAAATGTTTCAGTCAGCATCACACATCATTATAAACCTGGCATATCTTTAGACTGCCTGGCATGATTTTGTTTTGTCTGAATTTTAGACAGGATTAGTAAATCTGTCCCTTTCTATTTAAATCCCTTTCATTTTTTTTTAAGATATTTGTTTTTTGTCAGTGAACAAGAACATTTACATTCCTAGGCAGAAAAAACATGCATACCTAGCCCTGCTCTCATCGGAGAAGTGGATATAATTGTATCCAGACTAACAATGCCGAATACATCAGCAGCAGCTGCACAAATCTCTCTGGTAGTTTTCTACAATGTATCAGTCTGTTGTCCAGGCTGTTTAGCTCACAGAGCAATTCAATTACAGAAAACTAATATCTTGAAAATGGTGAGGAAATGAAACACATGGTGTATTAGAAAGTTGTAGAACTTCTCATTTACACAGTGATCACATTTTTTTTTAAATTCCAAGATGAAGAAAATGACGAAGTAGTTACTATCAGTCAGGTAAGTCTGTTTTTCACATTAGATAGTTTTCAGTTATGATTTACTGTAAAGACCCATCTAAGAAGGTCCTTATCAAAGAACTAAATCAAAATTCTACATACAATTCTATGTATTCCCAATACACTCGGTCTGTGCAATTGCTGGATTTCCTGGCCTGAACAATATATACAGATTTTAGTAATTTATGATGCTAGAAGTCCCTGCCTTCTAGTGACATACTGTAGTGAATACAGTATGGGGCAATATAGCGCTAGGAGGCAGGATAGCTATGATGCTAGGAGTTTCTCAGTCAGCATACTTTTCAGGCTGGGATATCCAGCACTTAGACTTAGTCTCATGGGTGAAACTCAGTTGTATGAACCTAGCCTTAGTGAAATAAAAACACACAAAAACAACAGAAAGAAAGTGATATATATATATATATATATATATATATATATATATATATATATATATATATATATATCCATATGATCTCCTTTTAACCCCTTTCCCGCCAATGGCACTTTTTGACTTCCTGACCAAGCTCGATTTTTCATAACTGACATGTCACTTTATGTGGCAATAACTTTGGAACGCTTTAACTTACCAAAGTGATTTTAAGATTGTTTTTTCGTAACACATTGTACTTCATGTTACTAGTAAATTTTGGTTGATATGTTTTGTGCTTAATTAGGAAAAAATAGGAAATTTGGTGGAAATTTTGAAAAATACGCATTTTATAAAGTTTGAAATGATGTACATTGCATACAGATAGTCAGACCGCCAAAATTATATCTTAAATCTCATGTCCCAGATCTCTGCTTTATGTCGGCATCAAACTTTAGGTGCCCTTTTAATTTTTACGGACATTATAAGGTTTACAAGTGAAACAACAATATTCAAAATTTTCAAGAAATTTCCAAAACCCATTTTTTAAGGGACTAATCCAGTTATGAAGGGGTTTTGAAAGACCCTTGTATTAGAAACCTCCATAAATCACCCCATTTTCAAAACGGCACCCCTTAAATAAGCCAAAACAACATATACCTAGTAATTTAACCCTATAAGTGCTGAACAGGAATTAATACAAAATGGAGGTGAAATTTTCAAATTTGATTTTATTTTACTAATATTTTCGTTTAGCCCTCGAATTTGCACATTCACAAGGGGTTAAAGGAGAAAACGCATCCCACAATTTGTTATACAAGTTCTCCCGACTACCATAGTACCCCACTTGTGGGTGTAAACTAATATATGGACACACAGCGAGACGCAGAAGGGAATGTGCGCCAAGGAGCTTTTAGAGGGCAGATCTGGCTGTGATCAGTTTCAGGAACCATGTCGCATTTACAAAGCCCTTGAGGTGTCAAAACAGTGGAAACCTCTAGAAAGTGACCCCATTTTGAAAACCGCACCCCCTCAAAGAATTTATCAAGTGATGTAATAAGCATTAGTAACCCCGAAGTGAATGTGCAAGCTGTGCGGAGTAAATTGGGTACACCAAATCCTATTTTATTTTTCCACTAGCTCCTATGACACGGACGGGGAAGAGGGGCATTCTGGGGGATCAGCGCTGGTATATTCTCTCTCATAAGCTCTAAATATGGGGTGTCCCCTGAAAACGCTCGCACAGCTTATACATTTCCTTCTAGTTGCAGCCACTTATGTCCTAATGATTTGGCGACTTTTAGGGTTTTTGTCTTCATATTGTACAAGCTAGATTTTTATTTTTATCTTCTGGCAATGTGGCCATATGAGGGCTTGGTGTTTGCGGTATTACATGTACTTCTCAATGCCACCATTTTGGGGCCTGTAACTTATTGACTACATTTTATTAACTCTTTCTGGGTGGGATGTAAAAGTAAACATCAATTCTGGCATTGCTTTTTAGCATTTATTTTTTTTCCCGCGTAGCGTACAGCATAAGTAACATGTTACCTTTATTCTGCGGGTCGGTACGGTTACGGCGATACCTCATTATTTTTTAATTCGTTGCTATTTATGCAGAATAAAATTCAATTTAGGGGAAAAAATCAATTATTTTTGCATTGCCATCTTCTGAAAGGCATAACGTTTTTATTTTTCACTAGACAGAGCTGGTTGAGGGCTTATTTTTTGCGGGAAGACCTCTTCTTTTTATTGGTATTTTGGTTTTCATCTGACCATTTGATTACTTTTTATTGAACATTTTGTAAGGGAAAGGTGGTGAATAATCATTATTTTGTGCGGTTTTCTACGTTTTTTTTTTACGCCGTTCGCCGTTCGGGTTAAATAATGTTTTAATTTTATTGTTCAGGTATTTACGGACGTGGCGATACCAAATATGTAATGTTTTTTTCTTTTTTTCTTTATTTTACATAATAAAACATTTTATAAGGGGAAAAAGGGATTTTTGGGGCTTTATTTATTTCTAATTTATTTTAAACCTATTTAAACTTTTTTATTTTTACTTTTTTCTAACTTTTTTTTTCTGTCCCCATGGGGGATTGAAGCAGTGATCTGCTGATCACCGCTTCACTACATATACGCTGCAATACACTTGTTACACGTGTATTGCAGTGTAGAGGAAGCTGTCAGCCTGTGTGGACGTACAGGCTGACAGCTTCCTTTACGGCAGGATCAACCAGGTGCGTGAAGGGGGTAAGTGATGGGGCAGACCCGGGGTCACTGATCAGACCCCGGGCTGCCCCCTACGAACACCGGCACCCCCCGAAACCGGCGCAGGGGGTGCCGATCGCCACCATTTTCAAATGAAACCCCGGATATCAGGGGTTAACACCCGCGATCGGACCCGGTTCCGACCGCGGGTGTTACGGGGCATTGTCAGCCGTAACAAACGGCTGTCACCCGCAGCGCATGGTGCGCACACAGGTTCTGTGTGCACACCATGCAGCCGCAGTAATAGTACAGCGGTTTGCGGGAAGCCCTTCCCAGCAGCACCGTACTATTACGGTGCATGTCGGGAAGGGGTTAATTCTAAAGTCTAAGTCTTTAGGGGCTCAGAGAAAGCTGTAAGTCATCTTGTAACAGACTAGAATGGACATATCATACTGTCTCTTCTTAGAAGAAGGACATGTATGAGTATGACTTATAAGGTGCTCGCCAGCATGTCTAATGCAGTAAAATTAAAAAGGACCTTTCACCATCTGGGGAACTTGTGGTTTAATACACCGCTAGAAAGCTGACAATGCACTGAATTCAGCGCACTATCATCTTACCTGTTCTGTGCTCCCAATGAAGAGCTATCGGTTCTGGTACTGTAGCTCTTCATTGCCAGAAGGACGTTTCTGACTGTCAGTCAGGAACACCCTTCATCACAGCAGCATCTATAGTGCTGTACTGTGAGAGTGGTCGTTGCTTACCACCCAGCAATGACGCTGAACAGTGAGGAGCACCGTTCCTCACCGCTCTCGCAATACAGCACTATAGGCGCTACTGTGAGGAAGGACATTCCTGACTGACTGTTAGAAATGCCCTTCTGACAGTGAAGAGCTATGGTACCAGCATCGATAGCTCTTCACTGGGGGCACAGAATGGGAAAGCTTTCGGCTGTCAGCTTTCTAGCAGTGTATTAAACTGCATGTGCCCCAGATGGTGAAAGGTCCTCTTTAAACTTTTGTATGACAACTAAGAGAAGTCATGTCTGCAGTTGCATTACTAAGCAGCTATACAACTCTTAGGCTACATTCACACAGCCCTGTTAATTCTTGACTGTGTTTTGTCATGGCACCACTGTGAGCACCACTTTTTTCACAGACCAATTGACTTTCAAAGGGAAAGTTGGGTCTATGAAGATAGAGTTGTATTTCTTATCCATCAAAAAGTAAAGCATGCCTTACTGCACTCTGTAAAGCACAAAAACTCAAAGCTAACAACATTAGTGTTTTGTAGCATATAACTTTACTCATTGTATATATATATATATATATATATATATATATATATATATCCTATTAATATTATAAATGTGAAAGTTTGTGGGTTTGTGAGTTTGTGTGTGTTTGGATGTTCGGATGTTTGTTCCTCAATCACGGAAAAACCGCTCCACCGATTTGGCTGAAATTTTCCACAAACATAGTTAATACACCCGATTGCGCAATAGGCTACTTTTTGTCACAATAGCGCACATACGTTTGTGCCAGGACCCCCACAAAACCCAAACTCACACCACCATCTCTGCAATCTCACACACTTTGGACCATAGCAAGCCACAAAATTCATATTGCCCTCTACAGCTTAGCCCCTAACCCCACACAATCGCATATACATATACTTTACCACTTTGCCCCTCACCTTAACGATACTCCAGGAGGCTCTCTTTAACGCTCCGGAGCAGCCATGTTTGCCGACCCCCACCGCTCTGACAATCCGCGACACCGCCCACCCATGTCAATACCCCTAGGCGGTCTAATAAATGCAAAAAAAAAAAAAGTTTAAAAAAAGTAAAAAAATATATAAAAAAATAAATTAAAAGGATTAAAAATTCAAATCACCCCCCTTTCCCTAGAACACATATAAAAGTAGTTAAAAACTGTGAAACACATACATGTTAGGTATCCCCACGTCGGAAATCGCCCGCTCTACAAAGCTATACAAATATTTTTCCTGTTCGGTAAACGCCGTAGCGGGAAAAATGGTCAAAAGTGCCAAACCGCCATTTTTTCACTGTTTTGATTCTGATAAAAATTTGAATAAAAAGTGATCAAAGCAATAACATTTCACGAAAATGGTAGAACTACAAAGTACACCCGGTCCCACAAAAAAAGACGCCCTATACATCCCCGTACACGCACGTATAAAAAAGTTGCGGTGGGGCCACACGGTGGCTCAGTGGTTAGCACTGCAGCCTTGCAGCGCTGGAGTCCTGGTGTTCAAATCCCGCCAAGGGCAAAAAACCATCTGCAAGGAGTTTGTATATTCTCCCCGTGTTTGCATGGATTTCCATCCCATATTCCAAAAAGACATACTGATAGGGAAAATGTACATTGTGAGCCCTATATGGGCTTACAATCTACATATAAAAAAAAAAAAAAGTTACAGCTGTCGGAATTTGGTGACTTTTCAAAAAATAATTTTTTTCAACAGTTTTGGATTTTTTTTAAGGGGTCAAAATGTAAATAAAACCATATAAATTTGGTATCCCCGGAATCGTAATGAAACACAGAATACAGGGGACATGTCATTTTGGTTGCACAGTGAACGCCGTAAAACCAAAGCCCGTAAGAAAGTCGCAGAAATGCATTTTTTCTTCAAATCCACCCCATTCTGAATTTTTTCCCTGCTTCCCAGTACATTATATAGAATAAATAATGGAGGCATCATGAAGAAAAATTTGTCCCAGGAAAAATTAAGACCTCATATGACTCTGGGAGTGGAGAAATAAAAAAGTTATGGGGTTTAGAAAGAGGAAAGTCAAAAACGAAAATCAAAAAATGCCATCGGCGGGAAAGGGTTAACTTCAAATACTTCTGTCCCAAAGTCACTATGTAAAGTTTCTCACAACACCGTATATATAGCAGCTCAAATACAAAGTAACTGCAACACAAAAGTCTCACGTATTCTCAGAATTATAGCAAAAACAAGATACAAACTTATATTTCATATCCCATACCTTATACAAACTACGAAAACCTTACCCACGTCTGTATATACCCACTTCTACAATCACCGCAGACGAAGTCGCGGGTACCAGCTAGTATATATATATATATATATATATATATATATATATATAATCTAGTAAAGTTATACTTTATCTGGCTCTGTAAGGCTGCATTCACACGGAGTAAACGCTGGCGTTTTTTGTGTGTTTTTTGCACATAGCGCCGCGTTTACGCCGCGTAGCGTCGCGTTAACGCCGCGTTAACGCCGCGCTATTTAGCGGTGGCGTTGCCCGGCGTTAACGCGGCGTATACGCGGCGTTAACGCGACGCTACGCGGCGTAAACGCGGCGCTATGTGCAAAAAACACACAAAAAACGCCAGCGTTTACTCCGTGTGAATGCAGCCTAACAGTTAACAAGGGTTTCATTCCTGACTGCACCGCTTGCTCTGCCAGGACCTTAGTATTATTCATGGGGGCTTACTAGGATAAGTGTGATACAGCTATGGAAGGTTCTGTGAGCAGAAACATCCACTTATTGTATCCATGGCTATAGAAATGTAACATTAACCTTCAGAATTGGCACCTACTTGATTTTCTACAATAAAATATTATATTCAAACATTATTATATTCATGAGTGCAGTGGAATTCTATTCTGTATAATCAGCTTGTCTATATAACATCATAAGATAACATAATGGGGTAATATTATTATCACATTCAAAAACATCCAAGAGAGAACATTCATCACTCTCGACAAAGACCAGGCAGAATCCCCTACTCATTATAAAAGCCTTCACATGTGTAACTTACATTAGAACAATGCTCCAGTAGGAAGAAATGTCATTTTTTTTTCCAAATGAAAGGATGTCAGATCCAATGGTATTTTATGAGAAGATAGGGTTGGATAGGATGGCTGTGTGAATGGAGCTCACTGTTTTATATGGGAAGAATATGCAAATCTGTCTCCCAAGATGTAAACAGGGAGACAGTGCCTCTGTTATGCTGCCCTCTATTGGGAAGCACCCTTAACATCATGCCCGACTTTCCCAGAAGTCTTTACTGCATAATGCGGGGTTATAACCAAATCAATTTCTCAGCTACGGACGGCACAGTTTCTGTCTCTTTGGACTTCATCAGTGCAGCCTAGAGAGAATTGATTTGGTAGAAGTGAGAGGCTGAGAGACCAAATTATGGGGATAACGTCCATCCTTAGGGAGAGACCACCTTTTCAGGTGTGTGGAGACTTATACAGCCATAGTTGCTCCACTGCAAGGGAACATGGGAAAAATATGCAAATCTGTCTCCCAAGACTGTTTTATAGTCTGTGTTGATGCAGTGATGTCATTTCTGTACATTAGCGATATAGTTAACTGTTGCACAATGGAAAAACATTAGACCTTAGTCCTTCGACCTCAAAGCATCCATGCAATAAGCATACAATCGTCTGAGTCTACAATGTACAAATAGCCATAAATCCCATCCACATCCTATACCAGCATCTGGGCAGTATACATACATAAAATGTTTCGAGAAGGCAAAGGAAGTATGGATTACCATAAACCTTGCTTTTCTCTATGCTGCCTGTATACTGGTGAAGGATTGATGAATATATGATAATGCTGTGACTCTAATTTCTATGTGATCTTGTGATCTAGCATTTGTACACTGAGGACACAGTAGAAGCGACTGAGTGCACAGCATACTGTATGGACACTTTGAAATCAAAGGATTAAGGTTTGTGACTCATTCCATGTCATGTATTATGCAACTATTAACCTTTATATGAATAAATGAAAGGAAAAAGGATGTGAAAATCTTTACTTTAAAGATACGAGGACTGTTTATGGTTTAATGTGAGAAGTGGTGGAAACTATGGCCATACTGTTTATGTATACCTATATGTCCGCAATATAATCTATGTCTCTTTTTATTTAATTAGATTTTAATGTGTCCTTGTGTGTGAGTGGGAGGTCTGCCATTTTTTTTCATATATAGTGCTGTAAAAATACGGAATTGTGCAACAAAAACTCCACGGCTTCTGCTTATACATTCTCTTTCTGCTCACGCACAGCGAAAAACATTATCTGTGTATGTTTCTAATGAACTTGGTTAAGTTCCCAAATGTGTTCATCCCTTCATTTATTCTGTGAAAATGAGCAGGCATCACTGCTTGTAAATAGGAGCCAGCTCAGGATATCAGGACTGAACACAACCCACTGCTGCCTGGTTATGTTACAGGAATCTTAAAGCCCAGTTGTTGAGGAAATTCATCAAACATTACTCTGAAATTTCAGTAAATGGTGCTTGACATCAGTAAAAGTACTCCTTTTCTGAAGCATCAATACAAAACGATCTTCTGAAGAATAATTCAACAGTTTCAATTTTATAGTTCTAGAATTTGAGTCTCTTGTGACTTTTTATGTTGTATTGCTCACAAGGAATTTTACACTTGAGTAACCAGCACAGTAACAGTGTTTTAGTGTGTACTAAAATTTATCTGAGAAAAAGAAGGGTGAAGAATATAGTACTTTTTCCAGGTTGGATAGAAAACTCAGAGGAAATAATTCATATTTGAAGTTCTCTAAAAATACCTTCTTTTCTGTCTGCAGCTTGTGTTTAATAGGGCACAGCTCTATTGGGTAAAATGAATTCCAAGACCTTTCCAAGACCTTGAAATGTAAAATACGAATAAAAGAAAAAGAATGGGTGGATATGTTCGTTTCCAAAAACATTCATAATTAAAAGCCATCACTTTAAAAGGTCATATTAAAATATATATTTAATGCAGATTACATTTAGACTAAATATTAATGCACATAGACGTTATGTAAAATGTTAAATGAGTTTTATGAAACATTTAGGCCCTATCCTGAGGAATAGCTGCCATTTTTGGACCTGGGACCCTCAGCAATAAACTACGAAAAGGATTATGCTGGCAGTGCTATGCCTGGTATTGCAACTTAGTCCTATTAGTTTAAATGTAGGCCAAACTTGTACTGCAACAATATATCTATCAGGCCATCCATGGCACCTTGCAGATGAAACATTCATTTTTTTTGCATTTTATGCCAATAAGAATCTAAAATTTAATGCACAAAAATAATTTCAAGACATTGCGTATGTTTTATGGTAAATCAGTCCTTTGTGTACAATTGTGTCCTCTGTTACCTGTTTTGGTTTTTTTTTTCCTTTTTTTTTTAAAAAAAAAATGTAGATTGTGAGCCCCACACAGAGCTCATAATGTACATTTTTCCCTATCAGTATGTCTTTGGAATATGGGATGGAAATCCATGCAAACACGTTGAGAACATACAAACTACTTGCAGATGGTTTTTTTGCCCTTGGCAGGATTTGAACACCAGGACTCCAGCGCTGCAAGGCTGCCGTGTGGCCCCCTGTTTGTTTGTTTTTGACACTGTATGTCCAGATTTGTGTATCTCAAGTTTTGCAGTCATGTAAAAATAATTTGATTCAGTTATAAATTATAGTAAAGTGATAAACTATTTATTTTATTTCTGTCTGTGCGGCCACCCAGTGGTTGTACCAGCTTGTCATGACTTTTTCTTGAAAATATGGTATCCTTAATACAAATGGAGATCAATTAAGGGTGGGCACATCTGCAGCTTTCCTAATAATAGAGCAAAAAAGCATCTTGTATAAATTAAGGTGTTCTCATAACCAATACATTTCAATAGTTAAGCTCTTTCAAATTATTTAAACTGGTTGTTAGATCAGAAACCTGCACATGAAATATTACTGTGAGCCGTATTGTACAAAGCTGTGTGACTACACTTCAGGAACATCTAAGCTAGCAATTTTTACATTTTTAATTAAACTAAGGCTTTCTTTTATGCCTGTAGGGAAACAACTTCTGAGGTGAGTTGATAAGATTTTTCACATTGTTTTTATGTGCAATGCATGAATTTGCAACATTTGCAATATCAGAGAGTTTGACCCCCATCAATCTGACATTGAGGGTTCGGACATGTGCATTCCAGAAAATCCCTTCAACAAGATGATTTTGGAAAATGACACATACATAACAGACTATGCTAACATGTGTATTGCCATTTACATCTTTTCAGGTACTAGAGCTTAGTTTTGTACAAATGTGTTCTGGATTATTGAACTTTTTTGTTAAGTTTCAACGTATAAGTGAAGCCGGTACAGAGCTACTGAGCATGCGCAGTACACTCATGTAGCGACCATAGAAAAATGGCCGACAAGACATGAGTATGTCTTGTCGGCCATTATACTATGGCCACTACACGAGTGAATGCAGTCTCACCAGAAGAAGATGCAGGAGGACGCGTGCGGCTGTAGAAAAAGGGCATCGCTGGAGAGTCTTCAGGCAGAACAGGGAACACCCCCAGTGCTGTTTGAGCACAAGAGGACCACCCCCTGTTCCTTTTGGAGACTCATTTGCATACAGAGAAAACCAGGAATATGACCAAAATGCTGGTGCAGAGAAGAATTCTAAAGGTAGGAGAAGAATAGCCTTTCTTAAAGCTATTCCAAAGTGTTAGTACTGAAAAAATGGATTATAATAATAGAATCCCTTTAAAACAGATCTCTGCAAAATTTTGGTTTGCAAAACGACAAGAACCATTCTTAAAACGATTTAAATTACATAATCATAAAATACTATAAAATATATTACATATATTAAATAAAATATTTTTCTTATTCAAGGAACAAGTAATATTGTAAAGTACTGGAAAAGAATAACAAATCAACAATTTATGCTAACTTTTACTATTACTTTTATATCCTCACTGCTATTTCGAGGCCAATAAGTGCTATGTTTCCAACTTATATTTGATTAAATTTCACTTGTTTTTTTCATATACATTTAAGTATATTTAATCATAGTAGATGAAAGGACCATTGATTATATGATACTTTTTCTCCAATCAGTTATAAAAATAGTAGAAATTGTGCTAAGCTACTATATGGTCACCAGAGTGCTTTTAACACATAATTTGTTATTAAGTGTAATCGCTCTATCTGTAGTGCCAAGACATAGGCAGAAAGATTAACTATTTGGTCAGATTTGACCTCTACAATAATTCACACAGAATCAATGGAAGCTTGAAAACAGCTCTGAGCAAAGGCGGTCCTAGGTCCTTTGCAAAAATGGGATTGTATGTTAAAGTATCATTTGACACAACACCAATTATAATATAAGTTAGCAAAATAAGGATGACTAAAATATGCATTTATTAATAGAAATGTGCATGAAATACTTATATGGTTATACAAGTTTTCAGTTTTCTGTAAGCATCATACTCTATTGTGCATGTCTTCCTGATATTAAACTGGGCTTCATGCCATAGCCACAAATCAAGGCCATATTCTCACAGAAAAGATTAAAAACTAGAAAATACCAAGAATTACATTTAGGAGAATGGCTAGTGATGTATTTTATGTGAATTTACTAAAATTGATAGAAAGCTTAAAGGGGTATTACTATCTCCCAATTTCAGCAGCTTTTGCCTGTCTTTGCTGTCTCTTCTTCTCACTTCCTGTGTTCTTCCACAAACTGGGGAGAGGTGACTTTAATTGTTTGAACAGGACACTGTGCATTATGGCAATATAGACTTTTCCTTTACCATGAGACATTATTTATTATGATTAATATAAATCTAATAATATGTACAGGAAATGTACATTACATTACACAGGTTTGTATATAACATTTACCATACTTCTAGAGAACAGACTCAAAGTTATCTTTCCATTTACATAGAGAGATAACAGACACCCCTGGAGTCTTTATCAGCAAACTGCAATTAGCTGAAATGATTGTCCTGCAGGCAGAGTTGTAGATAACAGAGAGTAGTGAACAGTGGCATAAGCAGAAATGGCGGGGCCCCATGACGAACTTTTGACATGGGACCCCCCAACCGACTGACATCCCCCCGCACGATTATGCTCCATAGTAGCCCCTGTACACAGTATTATGCCCCATAATGGCCCCTGTAAACACATTATGATGCCCCGTAGTAATCCCTGAACACACAGTATTATGACCTATTGTGGACACCCATAAACATTTATTGTACTCTTGGGTCTCTCTTTTCAGACCCCAGAGTATAATAATCGGAGACCCCTGTTACTTAACTATCCCTGGCTACGCTGCACTGATGTTGGCCATCTTCAATAACGTACGGGACATCACATGACCCGGGCCAGCATCAAGACGCATATGGATGCAGGACCCGGTCATGTGACATCAGGGACATCACACTAGTAGGCTCAAAGCCTGCACGGAGAGGTAAGTAAGTGGGGTCCATAATGGCCCATTAAAAAAAATGCAGCGATAGCGGCTGTCACCATTCCCCTTAATGTCCCAGGCCTTTGGCAGCCACTACCACTGCTGCCCTGGTAGTTACGCCACTGGCAGTGACTCATGTTATGCATTCTGCTTATCACATAGGCTGTGCTCCACGTAAACTATGTGTAAACAATGGGAGGAATAATGTCACATAACAGGAAAACAAAGCAATTGAAAAAGCTATGTATTTAGGAAAACGCTTGAATTTCCATAAGCTAGAAGTATAGATAGCGTTCTTGTGATGAAATAGCCCTTTATGACTGGAGCCTCACTCCTTGAAAACACTGTTTTACATTACATGCAATGTGTAATTTTGGTAATTCTGGCTAATCCCATCCACACATTGCAGAAAGAAATCTGCAGGGGAAAAGCTGAGTTTTCAAAACATGTTGTGTTTTGGCAAATCGCAGCATGTCAGTTACACTGTCACGACCTGAATACTTGTTTAATATTTGTGTGTGTTTCTGGTGGGGATTTGATCCGGTGTTTTGTGGTCTTCTGGTGGTTTCCTTGCTGTTGAGCCATCTGTGTATAGAGTTTCAGCCTACAGAATATACCTGAGGTTCTTTGGATTGAGACTCAGGTGTTGGTCATTACCATCATCCTATCGGACGGTTCTGGGGTTTATATAAGGAAGAGGGCTGGCTCCACTAGTTGCCGTTTTTTTTGTTACCAACAAGAATTCGTGGCTCAGGGAGGAGGATTCTTTGTGGAATCTATAGCTGACTTAGAAGTGGTGTGAGTGTTGCCTTGTGTGTGAGTCTGATTTTCCCCTCAACACTTCTACTCTGCCCTGTCCTTCAGTTCTGGTTGTCTGTCACTGTACAAAAGTCCACAGCTCAATGCATCTTATCTCATTGTACTCAGTTGGGTTCTGTGTGCCCGAAAAAAACTTCCTCCGGTTAAGGTCATGATACAGACAGAATCACAAAAAAACTTTTTCAGCACAACAAAACCGATGTCTTATCTCCTTATTTTCTTTAAAAAATAACTTTTATTTTCAAATGTTAAAACATCCAAAATGCCTTTGATATAGCACCAGACACAAAACAAAAATGAGTGGTAAACACAGACACAGAAAAAAACTTATGACATATGTGTGTACGGCATTAGGAGCTAGCCTACGCGTTTCGGGACGCCTGTCCCTTACTCATGGCGATATCGCAATAGAAAAGCTGCATTTTCAGAAACACATACATTTTAGAAAAGAGCAACATGTTAATTTTTGCTTGGGAATAGCAAACATGTTCTCTATATACTTAATAGGAAAAAGAAAAACACAGCAAATGCTGAATGAAAAATGATGCGGAAAAAAATAGAACTTGCCTTTACATTTCCATATAACACACTGTGTCAGGCTGACAATTCCCAGGTTGGGGTTCCTTCGGTTGCGAGTGTGACTATCACTCTGTCTATGTGTACAATAATATAGATTTTTGAAAGCCAGGAGCAGAAATATTCTGCCTAACATCTCTTATATGATTAAAAGTTAATGCAAATGATTACAGATGCCAGAAAATTATAATATTTTGTCTGCCAAATGAAAAATTAACATATAATTAATTATTAATTCCAAGAACTTTTTTCAGTGGGAAAAATATGTGCAAACTTAAATAAAATCCCCATGAAATGCTACGTTGAAAGCTGTTGTCAAGGGGCAGTGCACAACTGAAGTCTAGCCACTAGCATTAGTGATATAGTGTGAGCCAAGCTGTTACTCTTTCAGCTATGTCTAACTGATTTGCTAGCATGCACAAATCCAGGATTTTAGGTGAAGTTTCTTACTATGGCAATAAGCACTTTGAAACTAGGTCACCAATACAGTTCCGCTCTGTTGGTAACATGCTGCACATAATGCAACCTTAAAGAACATGTTCAAACCATACTAGAACAAATGACATACAGAAACACAGAATATAGGATTTTTTTTTTACACTCCATTACAGCTCATTGAATCTGTGTCATAGTATCTGAAATGGTTTTCTGTAGCTATCTTTTACTTACATTTGCCATTTTCTGTTATAAGATACATGACCCTCTTCTCTATAAATTATTGACACTGCTAGCATGTCCAGTTAATGTGCCTCATTTTACTCTAGCTTGGAGATGGTTTTCTTTTGTGCTTGCACTAGAACTAGAACTGTAGTCTTAAAGCTGTAGCTTTTAATTGTTTTAAAAGAACATGATATCACATTTCGTTTTCTTCAGCCTTTTTTCATTGTGTTATTGTTGCGTTTTTCTCTACAGCTTTTCTTCCCTTATTAGGCTTAAAGCCCCTTGTGGTAAAAGCTGCTCTTTTTTGCCAATTTTGCTGCAGTTTTGTGAGCCAAACCCAGGAGTGTCTACCAAAGAAATGGAGTCAGGTTGCAGCTCGTTCCTCTGTTGTAGCATCTTGCCGGCTGTCACCCTTTCCCTGCTTAGCAGGGGTTAATTCCTTTGCAGTTGGTGGGCGTGGTCGGTCTTTTGACTGACGGTGGTGTCAGCCAATGAGCGCCCGGCTAAGGCAGCTGGACTGGCTGATTGGGACTGCCCTTCCTCCATTTAAAGAGGCAGGTTTGGCAGCCTGCTGCCCTAGCCTCATTTCTAATACACAATGATGTGGATGCAGTACTGGTTTCACAACTAGTGGTGTGTTAGCTGCAAGTGTGTCTTGTTTGTTTAAATCTACAGCAACTCTGTTTGTGTGGTGCCTTCTATGTTTGTGGAAGTGGGTCTCCCTTCCCCAATTTATCCTTATCCCCATCACTGCATGTGCACCTGGCTAATAAAGCTTAGCAAGTAGCTGCTGTTAGGTTCTGCTCAGTGTAGGAACTGAGGGCACACTGACTTAGGTTGTTTCAGTCTGATATTAGCCTGTTAGCTAGACTCTTATTACTCTAGCGGCTGCTCTGTGCTTCAGAGGCCACCTCTGTGATGTTAACAGAGAAGCACCCAGATGGTTGTGTAGCCTGGCAGTGACGCCAACTGTCGGGTCAAGCTTACACCAGGGTATCTCTGCAGGTTATTGTTTATTTATTTATTTTTTTAGTTAACCTGCTGATCATAACAGCTGGTCCATCTAATGGGCACATGGGGACACAGGGATTTTTGGAAAGGCATTTAATTTTTTATTCTTTCCTGCGTTTTTGAAAATCTGCAGAGTTTTCTTCAGAAGACTTTCATGTCCTATTATACCCAGATTTTCCATAGATATAATATACATGCTAGTTTTCAGCTTTTTTGAACAATGTGTGGATTTGATTATTCACAATCCCATCCACTTAGCAGGTAATGTAATGCAGTGTTTTTTTTCCATGACCTTTCCGCCATGGCCAAAATGTTGCATTTTCACTGCGTGGGACCCAGTCTGAATATTACAATGTTTTATGGGTGGCCCATCTCTAAAGCTTTAAATTATTCTTATTAGAGATGAGCGAACAGTAAAATGTTCGAGGTTCAATATTCTTTTCGAGTAGCCCCTCAATATTCGACTACTCGAATCGAATATTGAACCCTATTATAGTCTATTGGGGGAAAATGCTCGTTTCAGGGGTAGGCAACGTTAGATCAAATTATACTTACCAAGTCTATGAGTGAGGGTCGGGCTGGATCCTCCGAGCAGTCTTCTCCTTGCAGCGTCCCCGCGGCGTTTTCTGGCTCTTCATTCACTCTGCCAGGCATCGGGCCTGGGCAGACCCGACTGCGCATGCCCGCACTACAAGCGGACATGCGCAGTCGGCTCTGCCCAGGCCCGATGCCTGGCAGAGTGAATTAAGAGCTGGAAGACGCCGCGGGGACGCTGCAAGGAGAAGACTTCTAAAGGTAGGAGAAGAACCAGCGTTGATTGGCCGACTGTATAGCATTCGGCCAATCAATGCTGGTTCTGCATTGAACTTTTACATTCGATCGAGTACGAGTATTTCGAATACCGTAGTATTCGATCAAATACCTACTCGATCGAGTACTACTCGCTCATTTCTAATTCTTATTAATTGCGAATCCTGTACCTGGACACCATCATCCATGGTTCATATACTGTATTATAATATTACAATGGGTATGTAAGCATGTATAGCAGGCAAGATGAACACAATATTGTATATCAGGCTCTATGTTTTCATTCAATCTGTTAACCTTTTATATTCAGAATAGTGCAAATTCTTATGTCCACAATGATCAAATCACAGAACTACATAAGCCAAAATACATGTACAGAAAAATATTCCTTTGGGTGCTGAGATCTCTGCAGCTTTTATTCAAAGTCACAACTAACTCCACTGTTGGAGGTATGATAAATTCTAGATAAATAAGTCATGAGATTCTTGTATGAAATGATATTTGCCATCTGAAATAAAGCAACTAAAATGCCAAAGTGCATATTAAGTATAATTTAAGCAATTTAGCCTTAACACCGAGGTCCAAATTATTATGCAAATTATATTGTCTTACATTTTGGTTGATTCAAACAACAGTCAGTATAATGTTCAGATCTTGAAATGTTAACGTGTAGAGATGAGCGAGTAGTACTCAATCGAGTAGGTATTCGATCGAATACTACGGTATTCGAAATACTCGTACTCGATCGAGTACCACTCGCTGTTCGAATGTAAAAGTTCGATGCAGAAGCAGCATTGATTGGCCGAATGCTATACAGTCGGCCAATCAACGCTGGTTCTTCTCCTACCTTTAGAAGTCTTCTCCGTGCAGCTTCCCTGCGGTGTCTTTCGGCTCTGAATTCACTCTGCCAGGCATCGAGCCTGGGCAGAGCCAACTGCGCATGTCCGCTTGTAGCGTGGGCATGCGCAGTCGGGTCTGCCCAGGCCCGATGCCTGGCAGAGTGAATGAAGAGCCGGAAGATGCCGCGGGGACGCTGCAAGGAAAAGACTGCTCGGAGGATCCAGCCCGACCCTCACTCGTGGACTTGGTAAGTATAATTTGATCGAACGTTGCCTACCCCTGAAACGAGCATTTTCCCCCCATAGACTATAATAGGGTTCGATATTCGATTCGAGTAGTTGAATATTGAGGGGCTACTTGAAACGAATATCGAACCTTGAACATTTTATTGTTCGCTCATCTCTATTAACGTGTAAGTCCAATTTTTGCTGGACAACAAACCTTCCAATTTTTTCACAAATTCAAAAATCAAAATCCACTGTTCCAAAATATTATGCACAACAGAGTTTCTAAACACTTTATAGGTTGTAAAGAACTGAAAATGGTCATTTGTTGAATCTGCGGAGTTAAGGGGTCAAACTTACTTAAATCAAATGCTATTTCAATCAAAAACATCTTAGTTACATGTTAACATAGGACCCTTTCTTTAATAGCACCTTTACAATTATTGTATCCATTGAACATTTGATTTTTTTGGATGCTTTCTGCTTGAATTTCTTTGCAGGATGTCAGAATAGCCTCCCAGAGCTACTGTTTTGATGTGAACAGCCCCCCACCTTCATAGATATTTTGCTTGAGAATACTCCAAGGGTTCTCAATTGGGTTGAAGTCAGGAGAAGGTAGTGGCTACATCATGAGTTTCTCTCCTTTTATGCCCATAGCAGCCAATGACTCAGAGGTATTGTTTGCTGTATGAGATGGTGCATTGCCATGCATTATGGAAGGCACTGTTCTTTTTGTACCATGGAAAAAAGTGGTTAGTCAGAAACTCTATATATTTTGCAGAGGTCATTTTCACACCTTCAGGGACAATAGTGGGACCTATCATCTCTCTTCCCATGATTCTGGAAAAGAACATGACTCTCCCATCTCATTGCTGATGTTGCAGCCTTGTTGGAACATCGTGTCCATCCACCAACCATCCACTACTCCATCCCTCTGGACCATTCAGGGTTGCATGCCACTCATCAGTAAACAAGACTTTTAAAATTTATGAATGCATGTGCCCACTGCAACCCTGTCTGTTTGTGAGCACTGTTTAGGGGTAGCTGATTAGTAGGTTTAATGCACAATTATAAGCCTCTAGAACAGGGGTGCCCAATACGTCGATCGCGATCTACTGGTAGATCGCAAAGGACGTATGGGTCGATTGCGGGATGCAGGGATCTCCGGTGTCTGTCTGTTCACAGTGCAGGCTGAAAGTCATCTCCGGACACTGGCAGGTGGGGCTGCTGCAGCCCCAGCCTGCCAGTGTCCAGAGATAACTCTCAGCCTGCGCTGCGAACAGACAGACACCGGGGATCCCTGGGCGGCCACAGAACGCCGCTGTCTCCTGCTCCCACGATCCGCCCAGCCCCGCCCACATGCCAGGCCCTGTCCACAGACACGCCCGCCCACAAGCTGCCCGGTACCGCCCACAGGCCCGCCCCGGACCCGCCCTAGTAGATCTTTTGCCTTGGTCAGCTAATAAACTAGCTCACACGCTGAAAAAGTGTGAGCACCCCTGCTCTAGAGGATCCTACACCTTAAGATTTGTGGGACTCCAGAAGCACCAGCAGCTATTTGGCAGTTGCTCTCCAAATCCAATGAATTTGTCTTAACCTTCCTCATTATGCCTTTATCTGCACAACCATCAGCCACAAATCCCTTCACAGTACAATGATTACACCTACGTTTTTGGTATAATTTGAATGTTTTCATATTTTGTCCAAAACGTCCCATTATTTTACACTTTTCAGCAGCAGAGATCCTTTTTCTTTCCCATATTGCTTGAAAACGATGGACTGCTTAATAATGTGGAACATGCTTCTTAAGTAGGTTTACTTTAATTGGACTAACTGGGCAAACTAATTCTCACAGGTGTTTAAGATTGATCTCAATAATCAAAAAAACCCTGAGACACAATACACCATTCATGGGTTTAATTGAAAAAGAAAAGAAAAAAAAATCTTTATAATGCTTAAATCTGATTTGCACAATGCATTGTGATGTATATGATTTCAGCATTAATAATGTCAATGAGATACTATTAACAATATACAGTATTTGGTCATATAATTAATATTTACATCTGTGTATAAAAAGCCAAGCTTTTGGGTCTAATAGTACATTTTACTATAGGACAAAAGCAGTTTATGAGTACATGTATATTTCTGTACATGTTTGTATAGGTAATAAATATTATAAGTTAAAATACTAATTATAATAATTATTTTTAAAATCTGTGCCTATGCTGAAACGGGGAGCGGAACTGAAAAAATGGCCTGTTCTGCGCCTAAATAAATAAAACTGCTGGAATTAATGGTGTTAAGGTCAAGATGCGGTGCAAAAGGCTGTTTCCTTCTCCTCACAGCTCTCTATGACCTGTTGGAGCAATGTGGTTCTAACACCTGAACTTGTGTCATTCAGTCATTGGCTGAAGGGGTGATTTGTCTCTGTGTTGGGCTGCAACAGGAAGTAGACACCGGTGAGGGACCAGAAAAATGCAGGAAAGAGAGTTGTTGGGAATTGGTGAGTTCAATAAGACCTGCTATTTTTTATTTTTTGCACACCATTTTGAGTAAGGTTAACAACAGTTTGTCTTGCCTGGACAACCCCCTTTAAACCATTTAAAGGTTATCTCTCACAGTAATGCCTCATAGCAAACAAACCTACAAATACTGAACTGAGTGACTGATTTATATTGTGGATGAAGAAAAAAATAAAAGGCTTTTGGCAATCTTTAGGCTGTATATAACTCTAACCCAAAGACATTTTATAAAATCTTTTAGGGCTTATTTAAGATTTGCTTGAACTTATGTTCAATCATCTTGAATAAGCCCCTTAGAGCAAACAGCTATAGCTTATTCAATAGCTCTTTCCTTGAACACTATTATGCCAGTAATACAAGAGATTACACGTTTTACAAAAATACCACTATCTTGAATATATTCATTCTTTTCATGTGTCTATTTTTCTATGAAAAAAATATGTCCTTTCTAACACTGAGCCTTTCTAACACCGAAGAAACCTGGAAATAATAGTGAATATTTGCTTTATGTTAAACCTTTCCAAGTTCAAAACACCCTAAGAACACAACTTGTAACAATTCTACTTAAGTCAAGATGAATGTCCCCTTCCAGATTCCAATCACATCTGTCCTTAGTTATAGTGATTTTCAACATAAAACCCTTTTTGTGATGTCTACACACATATCATTTTTAAGACCTAGAAATAAAGATTTGGAAAACTGCCAGTCACTTGAATTGTGGGTATATCAATTCTAAGAATATCTTTTATAGCTATCACCGTTCGCCTGTCTCTCAGATCTACTATCCTTCTCTAGTGTTTCCACACGCTCTCTTAGTAATAAAAAATAGATTACTGTGTTTTGTCTATTTTTCATGTATTTGATTTTCCAAAATACAACCTGAAGTATGCAGAAACAAATGTAATGCGCTCATGTCTCTGACAAAGCATAAACAAACAAACAAATAAGAACATATTGCCAGCTCCCATTCATTACCAAGTTCAACTCTCTAGACATGCAATAAAGTATGTGCCTAAGGACAAAACTTCTGCAATCTTCAAAACTTTATTATTATCATATTTTTTATATTTTTCTCATCCATTGTATTTTTTTCACACATAGTATAAGCCATATATAATGTTAATTATGAGATTATATTGTTACTCATTTTTATGTGATGAATTTGCCAAAAAGCCATTTCAGAGAGGAAATAACATTTATACCGATTCTACCAGTTTATTGTGAAGCTTCACTAGATATATGTGCTGCTTCATAAACACACATTGTACATTAGGAGTTTGTATGTTTGTGATGAATTGGGATATCATTTTTGACTGTTTTAGGTTAAGCCATTTAAAATTGAACTGTCCACTTCTACAAATATAAAAAGTTGTGAAAAGGGTCTTATTTTATACAGAAATACCAATGTTCTTGCTCTTGTACAATGATTGCAATTACATCCTATTCAAGTAAATAGGACACCGATATGGACAAATAAGTTTCATGGCAAAATTGTAGATCCGTCCTTCTAATTTCAAACAACCTCTACAACCTCTATAACCTCAATACACATTAGATAGAGCTGTATACTGAAATTAGATATAACTGAACAGTGGTCTACCTAATTTTCCATAAACCACAATATTCAAATATGAGGACATTGAAAGTGATGCTTAACCAAAACGATGTTTTTAGAGCTAAATGTAGCTGATGACAAGTATGACTCCTGATCCAGAAGGAGTGGACAGAACAAAATAGCATGATGAGTGTGGGGAAGTTAGCACGGTAGCAACGGTGGTGTGGACCCAACCAGTGAGAGACAGGGACACAAAACTGTAGAAAACAGGTTTATTTACAAAAAAGCACCAAAATAAATAAACCTTCATGTCAGGCACAAAAATGTCTAAAATAAAATACAGCCTTAACTTCAGGCAAAACAGTATGAAACAAAATCCTGCTCGTCTGAGCGCTAACTACAGTAAATACTAACTGTATGGGTGGCTTACTACCAGCCACACGAATCAACCAAAAAAAACCCCACAATACCATCTTAGCAGACTCACAGTGTCAGGACAGACCCAGGCACTTCTTCTTGCTCCCAGGATCTGCCCTGAATTGCAGGCTCTGCAGCTTTTTATGATCCAGTAACAAGCCCAGGACCCACACCTGGAGCTGAGGCCTACTCAAGATGTTCCCTGGACCACACATAAGTCAGAAATCTGGAGGATATATACTATGATTCCAGAACTCTGCCTGTCACTTTCTCGCACTTTCTATCCTAGGAATGTAGGCATTTCATGGAGAAACTTTCTGCATGTACCACATCATATAATTTTCTAAATGGTATAGTACATTATCTCAAACTGTATTACTAATGCTCAAGAATGATAAAGGGATTAATGCTGATATGACTTAATGTCTATTCAACAAAATCTGACTCTGAAGAAAGTATAGAGATCATGGTTATTCATAATACTGGTTCAATGCCACTTACTATAACTATTAATAAAAATAACAAATTCTGACAAAACATTTTTTGGCTGCAGTATTCCTTTTGCTTTTACGAGTGCAGTGCAGCTTTTTTTTACTAGGTCTGTTTTCTAAATTGTTGCTGAGTGACCATTGCTCTCTGCATAGGTCACTACAGGTGTATAATCTGAGGGCATATCTGAATAACTCCTAAAGATCTCCTAATGGTTTATTTGCTAAGACACAGGAAATAGAGAGCAGTGATCCCTTTTATCTTTGAGTTGGCTGCAAAACAAGCCTGATGTTTACTGTTAAACAGCATAAATTAAGAATTCCTTGCTCTGTCGGAAATCAATAAACATTGCTAAATGCAAGGACAAAAGTTATTTTCCTTCTTTTTTTATGGATACACCTGGTATAACAGATGTGCTCCTTATTGGCATGGATCACATTCAACAAAACAGTCACATAACTGTTACCATACTTTTTAACATTTTTTTTTTAATGTCCTAGTCTACGATTCAGGTTAGTATTTGTGAATATCTTGATCCTATTTTATATATAAAGGAACAGTCAGAGAAACTTATCTATGTATTACTTTTTTCAGATGCAGAAAGGCAGCTAAAGGGTTGACTATGGTATGTAACAATAACAATTTTAGCGTACCAGATTTCTAGCTCAAAAAGAAATCTAGCTAAAACAACATTAGCATGTCAATAAAATGTATGCTTCATGCTGTTACACTTATAAATGTATGTATATCTCATTGTTACCAAATACAAGGAGTGATTGAAGACTAGACAATGAAGAGGAAGCATAAAAGTTTCCTTATGATTTCTGTTAACAGTAAATCTTTGAGACCTTCTGTATGAAGATTCCACAAAGGACATGAACTGTGTCCACATAAATTCATTTATGCACATAGTGCTATGTAAATATATCGTTTTAATTAAAATGTGTTTGTTTATGTTCACATACAGATAATATTTTCCTGGTTTTAACAATGTGCTTACAGATAAGATAATTATATATGACAGGGTTTATGGTTACAATAATTATGTTTGACAAAGGAAGCTTTATCTCACCCTTCCAATATGCCTTGGAGGATGAAGGTCAAAAAAGTAAGACACCATCTGAGAAAAGTAAAGATGAGACAAACCTGTTTCTTGTTATTATTGTTTTTTACTACCTAGAAAAACACACTGATGGTAAGCACATTGGTCATACTTATTGACTAATGATTGTAACTAGAGATGAGCGAGTAGTACTCGATTGAGAAAGGTATTCGATCGGATACTACGGTATTCGAAATACTCGTACTCGATCGAGTACTACTAGCTGTTCAAAGTTAAGATTCGATGCAGAACCAGTGTTGATTGGCAGAATGCTATACATTCTGAAATTTCCCAAATGTGGGACTATTAAAGGATTATCTTATCTTATAGCCAATCAACGCTGGTTCTTCTCTTACCTTTCTCCCTGCGCAGCGTCCCGCATCCTCTTCCAGCTCTGAATTCACTCTGCCAGGCATCGGGCCTGGGCAGAGCTGACTGCGCATGTCCGCTTGTACTGCGGGCATGCGCAATCGTCTCTGCCCAGGCCCGATGCCTAGCAGAGTGAATTCAAGGCCGGAAGAGGACGCGGGGACGCTGCGCAGGGAGAAGAATCCAGCCCGACCCTCACTCATGGACTTGGTAAGTAGAATTTGATCAAATGTTGCATACCCCTGAAACGAGCATTTCCCCCCATAGACTATAATGGGGTTCGAAACCCGTTTGAACAGTCGAACAGTGTGCGGCTGTTCTAATCGGATTTCGAACCCCGAACATTTTAGTGTTCTCTTATCTCTAATTGTAACTAAACAATAAATGTTCATTATATCATTCAATCACAACAAAAACATAATGGCTTACTCTAAGTTCACACCTGCGCTCAGGTTTCCATACTATTGGGTCTGTTTGGGAACCCAAAATATAGAAATTCAATCCGCTTAAAGGGATTCTATCATTAGAATCCCTTTTTCAGGTAATATCACATTGGAAGTCATTTTCCTGCTGATGGAGCTGTGGATGGCTGGCTTTGCCAACTTCACTTCCAGGGGTGCAAACCGAGGCCTCGTGGAATAAACTGAGGGGGGGGGGGGGGGGCAGCTGCTCATTGTGTTATTGCACTTCCAGCATCCTGGCATTCTGCAGCACCAGCTACAGCATATCCTACAGGTGGCAGTGAAGGCTGGGAATGAACAGGAGCTTGAATAAGTAGTAAATTATGCAATATTATAATAGGTAGTGGCTAGCAATAAGTCATAAACTGTGTAAGGGCCATAAAAAAGCATTTATATAGTGTGTGGGGCAAAAAGTGGACTATATACTGTGGGCAACTATAAGAAAGGGGTAATATACTTTATAATATATGCTCTAAAAACACACTATTTGATACATTCTATAGTGTTAAATGTTTACAGATAACATAACATCATGTCCCTATTTTTATACCCCTTTTTTGGAAATATAACATGGATATTTTGAAATACATTATGAGAAGCCTTGTCTTGCCTCCCTTCAGGTTTTTACGTTTATTGATTGTTTTTATGGCTTATATTGATGTATAATAGAGTCCATACACAATATGGAACAAAATCTTTGTTTATATGTTCTGATGCGTGTATACATTCTTTTTTTATGTTTCTTTTAATATGTGCATGTTTTAGAACTATTACACCTGAGGAAGGGCGATTTTTTTTTAATGTCCAAAATGTGTTGTGTGTCCAAGTTCTGCCAATAAAGTTGCTTTTTAAACTTCTATGGTGGGAGCGCAGTTCCTAAGATTAGATTCATGAGCGTTTCAGGAACCCCCTTCTTCACAATAGCGTCTATTGCACTGTATTGTGAGAGGGGGTGTACTATCAGGAGGGGAAGGAGGCATTCCACACCAATCTCACAGTACAGTGCAATAGACATTGCTGTGAGGAAGGGCATACCTGACTGACTGTCAGAAACACCCTTCTGACAGTGAAGAGCTACAGTACAGGCACCAATAGTTCTTCATCGGGGGCACACAACGTGAAAGCCGATAGTACACTGAATTCAGCTCACTGTCGGATTTCTAGCGGTGTATACAACTACATGTGCCCTAGGAGGTGAAAGGTCTTCTTTAACCCCTTAAGGACACAGCCCAAATGTATGTTAAGGACCAGGCCTATTTTTTCAAAATTGACATGTGTCACTTTAAATGGCAATAATTTTGAGACGCTTTAATTTACACAAGTGATTTTGGGATTATTTTCTCGTAACACATTATACTTCATGTTAGTGGTAAACACTAATCAATATTTTTGTATTTACTTATTAAAAAATAGGAAATTTGATGGAAATTTGGAAAAAATTGCAATTTTCAAAATGTGAAATTCTCTGCTTTTCAGGCAGATAGTCATACCACCCAAATACAGTAATAAATATTATCTCCCATATCTCTGCTTTATATCGGCATCATCTTTTTATTGTATTTTAATTTATTTTGGACGTTATAAGGCTTACAAGTGTAACAGCGATTTTCCAGATTTACAAGAAATGTAACTATGTTTGTTTTTTTTGTTTGTTTTACGCACTTTATTATTATTATTTTTTTTAAACTTTTTTACATTTTTTTATTTGTGCTGCAAGCACACTAGAACCAGCGATCAGAGAGGATCGCTGGTTCTATACCAACTACAGACTTCAATACACGTGTATTGCAGGCTATAGAGGAAGCTAGCTATGCAGATGCATAGACTAGCTTCCCCTCGTCCTGGCATCCAAGGGGTTACCCCTCCCCCCATCGGAGCTCACAATGTACGTGCATGGTTCGAGGAGCACCAGGATGAGTTTACCATACTCACCTGGCCAGAAAATTCCGCGTACTTGAACCCAATCGAGAATCTGTGGGACCACCTTGATCGGGTTGTTCACGCCATGGATGCTCAACCTCGTAAACTAGCGCAGCTGGCCATGGCACTGGAATTGTCATGGCTCAACATCCCAGTGAACATCATCACAACATCCTCTCTCTTCCTGCATGCCTCGCAATGGTTCGCTCTGCAAAAGTACGTTATTCTGGATTTTCACGGCTGGTCAGATTATTGTGACTGGACTGTGTAGTAAAAGTAAAGTTTTATTTAGGTTAGGATTAGAAAAGCAGAACTACTGCTATCACTGTTCAGCAATGGGAGCCATAATGCCAGCACTATGGTCCATCATCACTGAGCAAGCGATTGGGTGAGAGTGGTCAAATACTAAAGACCAAGGGGTATGCTGGAGCCTCTGCTGCGAATTGTAGGGGGATTAGAGTGGTGGGTGTTTTGCATAAATCTGATAACAGGAAATACATTTTATAAGTATAGTTTGCTCTTAATTAGGAATGAACCAGGTTTCCAGTTAAGTGGCAACATGACCCAGTAGAGACACCACTACACCTAACACTTACATGAAATCTTTGTCAGAAGAGAGCTTTGTGCTATATTAATACCGATTGTAATTTTCTGTGGGCACTACAATAGTTTATTGGCCCACTTTTAATTACTTAAATTTGTAAGAGCTAAGCTATTATTTCAGAATCTTTCAATTAAGACAGCCGATGTTCTCTCCCTTGTTAAAATGACATTGCACTTCTTTCGCTTGCCACGAGACACATTCATTTTGCTTTGAATTGTTGAACACAATGTCTTTTCTGTATTAATAATCCATTTCTTGACAAAAGAAAATTACTTCATTCAATGTAGCGCAATACCTCCTTTTTAACATTTGAATTCTTGATGTACAGTGCTTCTTTTATATTGTAGACCACTGCTGTAATGACCATTTCAAAACTTCCAATTTAACCTTCTGCTATATTCCTGTACATTTTGTCCACAGGAAATGTCCTTTCTCACTATTAGAGCCATGAACGGTAAAGAGTCGGCATGATTAAAGCTTTTACAGTGGCTGGGAAACTTTTCTTTTACAGGTTATAATGAAGCAACTCAAGCTCAAGAATACTATTTTGTCACCTTTCCTATAGTTACTTGACATCTAATAGATAATTACAGGCCTGTATTTTATTATTATAATTCAACATTTTTGCAGGGTTATTTGATAAATCTTTGAGGTTGCTGAATTATCTTGATTTTTCCCCGCTAGACTCTTCTGTGGATACCTATGTTGTATACAGTATATTCTATAACTTGCTGTCAAATACTCCATGCCTCCTCAGGCTATGCTCACATCTGCACTGGAGGCTTTTTCAGGAGTCTATGTTGTAGATCCCATAGTTTTTGATAGCATTAATAGCACTGCATGCAGTAGGACAGTGGGATCCATCAATTGCTGCCAGTATCTATTATGCAATGGATCTGGAACTGAATTGTGGTTGTGTGAATTGTGACGAAAAACATAGCACAGACGTAAACTGATCCTTATTCATTAGGATTAAAGAAAAGTAGGTTTATTTTAAAATGTATCTGATGAGTCTGTGCTATCGAATAAGGAACAATATCAAAAGAATTTGCAAAGTTCAAAAATGATATCTACTTCCTTACTGTACGTTGGCCTAGAGACAGTTTCTCACTCTGGGATCAAGATCAAATGGCGTTGGCTTGGCATGATATATTTGCCTCGAAGCATTTTTCAGCACTTTTTGATCATAGTGGCTTAAAATATACATTTGTCTTTTTACAGTTTATTATAATAAGTGATATGGTTTTGAACATTATATGATCTCCATAATCATATTGCTAGAGAATTTCAATCATTTTTATATTATGTATAAAATGTATCATTACATTTGTATCAAACATATACCATGTAAAGTTATATAACTGCAAAACCTTATTGCAATTACGATCAATAAACCTTTTCTTGCAAATGGCGATGGAGACCTGACTGATGTTAGCACTTTACTGCATTTTAAATACCTTTGACAACAGACTAATTTGGCAATAAATTGGACTGATTTTTTTTTTTTTAACTCATTTCTCTCTGTTATATTATATGATCATAAGTCATCACCACACTGGGAAAATGTATCATACATTTTACATCAGTTTCTATTAAATACCTGGTAAAAGTTGCCCATTGCGTGGCATGGCTATTTTTGTCCTAAATCTTGCTATTTTGTGGCCTTAAGCCACTTTTCCGAAAAGCAGACATGTTGGGACTGGAGCTTAGCCGGAAAGGTGTGGTCTCCCAAAGCCTAGCATATTTTTCATACAGAAACTTGGGTAAATAATAACCTGCTATAACAACAGCTCCTGCCTGTCAGAGTTGGGATTCTAGCACATGAAAAGCATGAGACTCAATAAATTTACTCTGGTGCACCTGAGATCAAAATGGACATAGGATATGCCAGTCTTGATAAATCTTCACAGTGTACAGAAATTGCTGCGCATCTTATTCTAACAGCAGAGGTAAGTAACATGCAGTCTTCAAATGTTATCCCCCCCCCCCCCCAAAAAAAAAAAAAAAAAAAAAGCCTTTCCTAAAACACAGTAAACAGATCTTGATGTGTGCCAGATTTGATATGCGCTTTAGGCTAAGGCTCCAAATTGCAGAAAAGCTTTTTTTATGTTGCAGAATTTTGCTGTGTGGTTTTGTGTCAAAGCTAGGACTTAATTAAAAGGGAGACGTATAAGCGTTTCCTAGATGTTTCCAATTCCTTCTGTAGCCACAACTAGGTTTGGAAAAAAAAGTAGCAAAATCTGTAACAAAAAAGCTGCTTTTCTGCTTCAATGTGGGACCTCAGCCTTAGGCCGGTTGCACACGAATGTGTGCTTCTGGCCAGCCGTGAATTAAAGGTACGGGGAATGTCACCTGTGTGCCTCCCATGCTCCGGCCGTTCTTCTACAGGCCCTTTCATTAAATAAATAGGAGTCACAGAAACAGGGCTGCAAAATAGGACAGGAATAGGAAAGTTCTATATTTTGCGGCCCTGACTGTCGGCCTGCACAGGTGACCGGATAATTCACAGTCATGTATAGGGGCTCATAGAAAGGAATGGCCATGGCTATCTGCAAGAGGCCTTAGACAGTTTTTATTTTTGTCCTTTATTGATACCAAATATTTTCGTTTTATAAATTTTGCAGTTATTTTTGTGGAATAAGCTGTTTCTTTTGTTTTGTGATTCATATGACTTTTTGATCATTTGGACTCATGCTGTCTCTTTCTGTATATACAGCAATGCTGTAGATCAGTGGCGTAACTAGGAATGGTGGGGCCCCGTAGTGAACTTTTGACATGCCCCCCCCTCCTGACCGACACCAAAGACCTTGACCGACCGACCGCCCCCCCGCCGCATTCCTGCATGCTCTATTATGCCCCATAGTGGCCCCTGCACACAGAATTATGCCCCATAATGAACACCCATGAACAATTATTGGGGTCTGAAAATAATAATAATTGGAGACCCTGAAGGTAACTGCTTTTTAATGCATATAGGTTTCCGTTTGGGGACTCCACGAACGGAAACCTGAGCACAGATGTGAACCGGGCCTAAGCATCACATTATAAAATACAATTCTAGTATGTATAATGGTAGACATGTATAGAAGCAAATACAGATAGATAGTTAGACAAATAGATAGACGTTGATATGCTGTATATACTTACACATATACACATCTACTCACACACATACATTCATATACAACATATACACACCTATCTACACACATACAGGGCTCACACAGTATAACACACATAATGTAAACACATATACACATCTATACATATTTTACCCAAAAATATACTTACATGTGGCTGAATGGCTGGGTGCCCAGGACATGGAGGAAACTTCTGTGCAGCTCTGACTGGCAATAAAGAGAGCAGCTACATCGACTTCTCCTCTCACACTGCATTGCTGAGGAGGAGGAGGGGTGGCACAGGAAGCTGCTGTGTGCAGGAAACTTTACAAGAAGCGATCAGCAGCCCTGCATCTGCAGAGGATTTCTCTGCTGCTGATCTTCTCCTTATGGTAGGGAAAGTATGGGGACCCAGGGAAATTGCCCAGTTTGCCCCCCCCCCCCCAACGCCAGCCGTGGGGCCCATTACCAGCTGAAGTATCTCCAGTCAGTAACGGCCTATTATGGAAAAAAAACCTGCAGGGTTATCGGCTGTCGCTGGGCCCCTAGTGTCCCGGGCCCTGTGGCAGCCGCTACCCTGGCTACCCTGGTAGTTACGCCACTGCTCTGGATTGTTTGCATTCTTGTGTGTCTTAAATTCATGTATGTACTAATGTCCTTCTGTCTGACCTGAGCTTTGTTTAACTTTTGTTGTTCTATTGTCTGTATGCGTGAAGTATGGTATAGTCTTTGCCTGCCATGTGTGGACATATGTGTTGATGCATGTCCTTCTGCAATATATTGCTGAGTGAAAGAGAATGTCCTTCAGCTATATATCATGGGTATTTATCCCTCAGCTATGTATGATTAGCCTCTGGGCTTCTGCTATGTATGTACATCTGCTATGTGTTTGGATATATGTCTTTTGACATTGATTACTTTTAGTCCCGTTAAACTTTGTAATATCTGTAGATCACTATTGGTCTTTAAATCTGGATAAATAGAACCATTGATATTCAGGCATTAACTCTGTAATGCAGACCCTATACTCGATCATATTATGGATTCCTTAAGTGGTCCTAAGTGTCTGAATACATTTTGATCAAACCTAAACATGTATCCTAAAGATTGAAGATACATAGTGGAAATGTTAGATTTTTTTCCTCTTTTTAGGAGGTTAAATCCCAGGTAAGGTTGAAAGACATTTATGTAAAACCTACATCAAATCTATACTGTTTAAGCAAGTAGTAAATGTTATTTTGTTAAGGGGTCATTCTTTCAAGGAAGTATCCATTTTATTTCAAACGGATTAAATAGTTAAGCCTATAAAGGTCTTTGTACAATCAGTTGGGCTAAAAAGGTAACAAAGATATTTGAAGTACTGCTTGCTATCATGTAAACACAGCATGGTGTACAATGAATAATGTTAGCTCTGATACTCTATGGATTAGATCCTCCAGAACTGCTGAGTTAATTATAGCTAGCAGTTCTCATTACCGCTTCCCAATTAGCTTGTCTGCTCTTGTGTTTTGATCTCAGTGACCATATCACATAGGGTTGCTGCATCTATGAAAGCTTAAAATTATACAATATGAAAGGACTGTTCTAAAAAGTTATTTTTACTATTATCCAACTATCTATCTATCTATCTATCTATCTATCTATCTATCTATCAAAACATTTTAAATCTCAACCATCAGATTATCAGCCAGTTTCAGTATAGTTTATATTTGTTTTATCCTATACTTGCGACGTTCAATATTTTATTTAATTATTGATATAAACAGGCCTTTATTGTTAACCGAACATGGTGCCTCAGTGGTTTGTCCTATGTGCTTGCAGTGCTGCAGTCCCAGGCTTGAACCTGACAAAGGACAACATCTGCAAGCAGTTTGTATGTTCTCCCTGTGTATGCATAGGAATTTAGATTGTGAGCCCTATATGGGTCAATGTAAGTAAAAAGCTTTGGCTTGTGATGATATTATAAATAAGACAGAAATAAATAACAGAGAAACAAAATTAGGGCAAAAAAAAAAAAACCTAACAAAAAACGTAAATTTATGTTGTACACAGGCGTGTCCTTCTTTACCTTTTCAGCTGTCTGAATATATATATAGAAATTTGGTGTCCCTGAAATTGTACCACAACATAGAATACAGGTGAAATTTAATTTTGGCTGCACAGTGAAGGCTGTAAAAACTAAGCCCCGTAAGAAAGTCGAACAAGTGCACTTTTTATTCAAATCCACCACATTCTGATTTTTTTTTTTAATAATTAATGGTAGCATCATGAAAAAAGATTTCTCCCACAAACATTAAACCTCATATGGCTCTGAGAGCAGAAAAATAAAAAAAAAGTTGTGGAGTTTGGAAGGGGGGGAGGTAAAAAATCAAAGTCGAAAATCAAAAAAAGCTTGCACTGGGAAGGGATTATGATTGATACCCCAATCTTAATAAATTTGCCCCAAAAATGAATCTCCTGAGGTTCGCCCACCATTAGTGATAAATTATTGTATTGTATAATAGCAACACCAAGCTAAAAGTGTCATGTAGAATTTTGCATGTATAGTCATGGCCAAAAGTTTTGAGAGTGACGCAAATATTATATTTTCACATGATCTGCTGCCCTCTGGTTTTTATGTGTGTTTGTCAGATGTTTTTATCACATACAGAAATATAATTGCAATCATATTATGAGTAACAAAAGCTTATATTGACAGTTAGAATGAGTTAATGCAGCAAGTCAATATTTGCAGTGTTGACCCTTCTTCTTCAGGACTAGAGATGAGCGAACACTAAAATGTTCGAGGTTCGAAATTCGATTCGAACAGCCGCTCACTGTTCGAGTGTTCGAATGGGTTTCGAACCCCATTATAGTCTATGGGGAACATAAACTCGTTAAGGGGGAAACCCAAATTCGTGTCTGGAGGGTCACCAAGTCCACTATGACACCCCAGGAAATGATACCAACACCCTGGAATGACACTGGGACAGCAGGGGAAGCATGTCTGGGGGCATAAAAGTCACTTTATTTCATGGAAATCCCTGTCAGTTTGCGATTTTCGCAAGCTAACTTTTCCCCATAGAAATGCATTGGCCAGTGCTGATTGGCCAGAGTACGGAACTCGACCAATCAGCGCTGGCTCTGCTGGAGGAGGCGGAGTCTAAGATCGCTCCACACCAGTCTCCATTCAGGTCCGACCTTAGACTCCGCCTCCTCCGGCAGAGCCAGCGCTGATTGGCCGAAGGCTGGCCAATGCATTCCTATGTGAATGCAGAGACTTAGCAGTGCTGAGTCAGTTTTGCTCAACTACACATCTGATGCACACTCGGCACTGCTACATCAGATGTAGCAATCTGATGTAGCAGAGCCGAGGGTGCACTAGAACCCCTGTGCAAACTCAGTTCACGCTAATAGAATGCATTGGCCAGCGCTGATTGGCCAATGCATTCTATTAGCCCGATGAAGTAGAGCTGAATGTGTGTGCTAAGCACACACATTCAGCTCTACTTCATCGGGCTAATAGAATGCATTGGCCAGCGCTGATTGGCCAGAGTACGGAACTCGACCAATCAGCGCTGGCTCTGCTGGAGGAGGCGGAGTCTAAGGTCGAACCTGAATGGAGACTGGTGTGGAGCGATCTTAGACTCCGCCTCCTCCAGCAGAGCCAGCGCTGATTGGCCGAATTCCGTACTCTGGCCAATCAGCACTGGCTAATGCATTGTATTGGCGTGATGAAGCAGTGCTGAATGTGTGTGCTTAGCACACACATTCAGCTCTACTTCATCGGGCTAATAGAATGCATTGGCCAATCAGCGCTGGCCAATGCATTCTATTAGCTTGATGAAGCAGAGTGTGCACAAGGGTTCAAGCGCACCCTCGGCTCTGATGTAGCAGAGCCGAGGCTGCACAAGGGTTCAAGCGCACCCTCGGCTCTGATGTAGCAGAGCCGAGGGTGCACAAGGGTTCAAGTGCACCCTCGGCTCTGCTACATCAGAGCCGAGGGTGCGCTTGAACCCTTGTGCAGCCTCGGCTCTGCTACATCAGAGCTGAGGGTGCGCTTGAACCCTTGTGCACACTCTGCTTCATCAAGCTAATAGAATGCATTGGCCAGCACTGATTGGCCAGAGTACGGAATTCGGCCAATCAGCGCTGGCCAATGCATCCCTATGGGAAAAAGTTTATCTCACAAAAATCACAATTACACACCCGATAGAGCCCCAAAAAGTTATTTTTAATAACATTCCCCCCTAAATAAAGGTTATCCCTAGCTATCCCTGCCTGTACAGCTATCCCTGTCTCATAGTCACAAAGTTCACATTCTCATATGACCCGGATTTGAAATCCACTATTCGTCTAAAATGGAGGTCACCTGATTTCGGCAGCCAATGTCTTTTTCCAATTTTTTTCAATGCCCCCGGTGTCGTAGTTCCTGTCCCACCTCCCCTGCGCTGTTATTGGTGCAAAAAAGGCGCCAGGGAAGGTGGGAGGGGAATCGAATTTTGGCGCACTTTACCACGCGGTGTTCGATTCGATTCGAACATGGCGAACACCCTGATATCCGATCGAACATGTGTTCGATAGAACACTGTTCGCTCATCTCTATTCAGGACCTCTGCAATTCTCCCTGGCATGCTCTCAATCAACTTCTGGACCAAATCCTGACTGATAGCAGTCCATTCTTGCACAATCAATGCTTGCATTTTGTCAGAATTTGTAGGTTTTTGTTTGTCCACCCATCTCTTGATGATTGACCACAAGTTCTCAATGGGATTAAGATCTTGGGAGTTTCCAGGCCATGGACCCAAAATCTCTATGCCAAGCACCAGCCTCCTTTTAAAGTGTCCAGTGGTGTCATTGTTACTTAATCATGACAGATTGATCTTCAGCCCTGTACTCATCAACACCCACACTTGTGTTAATGGCGCAATCACTGAAACAATGTTAGCTGGTCCTTTTAAGGCAGGGCTGCAATGATGTTGAAATGTGTTTTGGGGGATAAAGTTCATTTTCTAGGCAAATATTGACTTTGCAAGTAATTGCTGTTAAGCTGATCACTCTTTATAACATTCTGGAGTACAGTTAGGGCCAGAAATATTTGGACAGTGACACAATTTTCGCGAGTTGGGCTCTGCATGCCACCACATTGGTTTTGAAATGAAACCTCTACAACAGAATTCAAGTGCAGATTGTAACGTTTAATTTGAAGGGTTGAACAAAAATATCTGATAGAAAATGTAGGAATTGTACACATTTCTTTACAAACACTCCACATTTTAGGAGCTCAAAAGTAATTGGACAAATAAACATAACCCAAACAAAATATTTTTATTTTCAATATTTAGTTGCGAATCCTTTGGAGGCAATCACTGCCTTAAGTCTGGAACCCATGGACATCACCAAACGCTGGGTTTCCTCCTTCTTAATGCTTTGCCAGGCCTTTACAGCCGCAGCCTTCAGGTCTTGCTTGTTTGTGGGTCTTTCCGCCTTAAGTCTGGATTTGAGCAAGTGAAATGCATGCTCAATTGGGTTAAGATCTGGTGACTGACTTGGCCATTGCAGAATGTTCCACTTTTTTGCACTCATGAACTCCTGGGTAGCTTTGGCTGTATGCTTGGGGTCATTGTCCATCTGTACTATGAAGCGCCGTCCGATCAACTTGGCAGCATTTGGCTGAATCTGGGCTGAAAGTATATCCCGGTACACTTCAGAATTCATCCGGCTACTCTTGTCTGCTGTTATGTCATCAATAAACACAAGTGATTCAGTGCCATTGAAAGCCATGCATGCCCATGCCATCACGTTGCCTCCACCATGTTTTACAGAGGATGTGGTGTGCCTTGGATCATGTGCCATTCCCTTTCTTCTCCAAACTTTTTTCTTCCCATCATTCTGGTACAGGTTGATCTTTGTCTCATCTGTCCATAGAATACTTTTCCAGAACTGAGCTGGCTTCTTGAGGTGTTTTTCAGCAAATTTAACTCTGGCCTGTCTATTTTTGGAATTGATGAATGGTTTGCATCTAGATGTGAACCCTTTGTATTTACTTTCATGTAGTCTTCTCTTTACTGTTGACTTAGAGACAGATACACCTACTTCACTGAGAGTGTTCTGGACTTCAGTTGATGTTGTGAACGGGTTCTTCTTGACCAAAGAAAGTATGCGGCGATCATCCACCACTGTTGTCATCCGTGGACGCCCAGGCCTTTTTGAGTTCCCAAGCTCACCAGTCAATTCCTTTATTCTTAGAATGTACCCGACTGTTAATTTTGCTACTCCAAGCATGTCTGCTATCTCTCTGATGGATTTTTTCTTTTTTTTCAGCCTCAGGATGTTCTGCTTTACCTCAATTGAGAGTTCCTTTGACCGCATGTTGTCTGGTCACAGCAACAGCTTCCAAATGCAAAACCACACACCTGGAATCAACCCCAGACCTTTTAACTACTTCATTGATTACAGGTTTATGAGGGAGACGCCTTCAGAGTTAATTGCAGCCCTTAGAGTCCATTGTCCAATTACTTTTGGTCCCTTGAAAAAGAGGAGGCTATGCATTACAGAGCTATGATTCCTAAACCCTTTCTCCGATTTGGATGTGGAAACTCTCATATTGCAGCTGGGAGTGTGCACTTTCAGCCCATATTATATATATAATTGTATTTCTGAACATGTTTTAGTAAACAGCTAAAATAACAAAACTTGTGTCACTGTCCAAATATTTCTGGCCCTAACTGTATATGCAAATTGCCATTAGAAAAACTGAAGCAGTAGACTTTGTAAAAATTAATATTTGTATCATTCTCAAAACTTTTGGCCATGACTGTAGCTCTCTAGATATGGTGGACTGCAGCGTAGTGAAATCTGTTAGGAAGGTTAGGATAAAATCTCTGGCAGCTGACATCGGGTTCCAAAATGACATAACTTACACAAGCATGATACTACATTTAGCACTAGAAATGGATGAACCTATTCTTTACAAGCTGGATTTGACCAGAATATTCTAAAGTGTTTAGTTTTTAATAGAGATGAGCGAACAGTGAAATATTTGAGATTCGATATTCATTTGGAGCAGAGCCTCAATATTTGACTACTCGATCGAATATCGAATCCCATTATAGTCTATGGGAAAAAATGCTCATTTCAGGGGAAACCACTATTCGACTAAAGGAGAATCACCAAGTTCAAGAATAGTAGGAGGAGAGGGTTTAGGAGGAGCGCTGTGCAGTTAAAGCGCACGGACCCCATTATAGTCTATGGAGTCCATGTGCTTTAGCTGCATAGCGCTTGCAGTTGCGCTAATAAAAAGTAAGCTCCCTCGTAACCATAAGCTACCAGCTCTCCCTACTAGCAAAGACGAACCTGCGGCACATCAAGGCTGGTTCTGCAGCAGGCTCGTCCTTGCTACTCGGAAGAGAGCTGGCAGCTGTTACGAGGCAGCTGACTTTTTGGTGTTATGGGAATGCATTGACCAGCGTTGATTGGCCAGTGTACAGCATTCGGCCAATCAACGCTGGTTCTGCCAGAGGCTCGTTTGTGAGGAGGCAGAGTCTAAAATCGGACCAAAATGGAGACTGCTGTGGTCCGATCTTAGACTCCGCCTCCTCATAGATGAGCCTCCGGCTAACCAGCATTGATTGGCCGAATGCTGTACACTGGCCAATCAACGCTGGTCAATACATTCCTATGAGAAAAAGTCAGCTCCCTCGTAACAACAAGCTGCCAACTCTCCTGACTATCAAAGATGAGCCTGCGGCAGAACCAGCGTTGATTGGCCGAATGCTATACACTGTATAGCATTCGGCCAATCAACGCTGGTTCTGAATCTAATATTTACTGTGAATAGTTAGTAGTATTCGATCGAGTACGAATATTTCGAATACTGTAGTATTCAATCGAATACTTACTCGATCGAATACTACTCGCTCATCTCTAGTTTTTAATAAAACTGAATAAATGGTGATTCGCCTTGGATGAGCTAAAATGTCACATGTATTGTGCAGAAAAAACATAGTGTGCACTCAGGTTGCCACAGGTAACACTACACATTTGTCTCCCAAATAAAATCGAGCCTATAGCACTTACAAGACATCAAAACAGGCTAATTGTTCCTCAAAACCATTGCCTTTTGCAATATAACCACCATGTGTGTCATTTTAGCAGTACCACCAATTTGTTACTCCAATGATCCCAGTGCTGTTGGATTTTTTTTTCTCTTAAAATACCACCTGACACATGCACAGTTTGACACTGAAATTGATGCAGAGTTTGGACAAGCGGAAAAATCAGCTTCAAATTCCAGAATCTGAATTTTCTGGTAGGAATTTGAGAGCTCTGAGTTATGCCTGTTCCTCCCTGAGATCGCCCACTTGACATTAGATAACCTAATTATGATATCAGACACCAAAGCTACTTGGACTTGGAAGGTGGGTGCTACACAAAAAAATTACAACTGTATTGAAATCAGCAGATTGGAATATTTTATAGGATGCAAAAAAATTGAGTTGGTGGGGGTAGTGAAAGGGCCTCTTTCAAGATATCTATCTCTGTCTGTAGTTAAGATTTAAAAGGAAGGTATCACCTACATTTTTTTTTTTTTACAAATTAAAACCAGATAATGAAACACAATGGGGGGATTTACTAAGCAAAACACTCAAAATATTGGCATAACTTGGGTGAAAATACACACCTTTGCACTGCATTTGTGAAGTGTTCTATACACTTTTAGGACTTGTAAAAAGGGGCCCTGGAGGGGTGTGTGGCTTCACTGCAAGTGAGCATAGACAAAGTTACAACACAACATGACAAAAACATATCGGTGCAATTTTCTGGCATAAACTAAGCTAATAGGAGGTGTAAAGACAGAGTAGGTGCAGTGTTCTCTCTTTCATTTGAAAAGAAAACAAGCCAGATGGAAGAAAGCTTCTGTCTTGTTTTTAACATTAAAGTCAATGATGATGGATGCAGACAGAATGCGCAACATCCTCATCTGTCATTTTATCAGATCAGATGAGAACAACAGACTAAATAAGGAAAGTGTGAACCTGGCCTTATCATGTGACAGATTTATCAAACAACGGTATACACTTTGATGGATCTGGCACAGGTTTAGACTGTGAAGTCTCAGTTTGCACTGTCTAACTTTTAAATGGTTTTAGTAATTCTGCCCCACTATTTTTTAATCTGTTCCTAATTTCTAATCTTTTCTTATGTTCTGAATATAAACATTTTAGTTCCATTTTCTATACATGATTATGGGGCAGGCATCATGCCTGAACTGCTGTTCACAACATTTAGAGATATGATTTACAGCAGCCACGTAAACCACAGACAGCATTAGTTTGGGGACTACTCATTAATTTCTATACTCTATAGCCTGTGCAGAGATCATTGTGAGGAGAGGGCAGTAGATAAGCTGTCACTATCATCATTGTGAATGCCAGATCCTGTAATAGAGGTCTTATCTTACATTGTAGTCTTGCTTGGTTGATAATGAGGCAACACCTTAGAAATGAACAGAATAGTGTACAGTGAACAGAATATTATTAGGCTTAGTGTAAACTTGTTTAAAAACTGCATGGTTTTAGGATCTTTCTTATATATACTGTACATAATGATATGGAAAAATAAAATAAATGTAAAAAAAATATTAAAAATGTTTCACTTAAAACTTCAAACAATAGGTCACTTTTTAGATAGTCTGTTATCTTAACAATCCCTACTAAAATAAACCCTGTCAAATAGCCCTGGTTCATGTGAATAAATTACTATTTTCTGCTTCCCTATCAGTGCGTTAGTTATCAAGTGTGAAAAAACATATACAGTACCTGAATTGTAAGCGACAAACCTTGTGTAAAAGGAAGCAAACTATCTAATTTATTTCTTTTAGTTTTGACCTTCAAAATTTTCAGTGAGCCCTGAGGGAAAACAGTAAATGTGCAGTAGACATAGTTTAGTTGAAAATCATGCTGTTCCTTTTTGTATAAGATAGTCCAGTCCTACCAATCATTAGTAAGGATTAGCCTGATTGCTACAGCATTGTTAGAATTAGCTTTAAAAAGGTTCTGAATGTATATGTTGCCAATAGACCTTATCAGATGCTGCGAGAAATTGTAGTTGCTCGAGTCCCATTTACAAGATTATGGTCAGCTTAATTGTTTAGAACAAGTCATTCTATTTGGTCCATCAAAAAGTCATATTAGAAAGCTAAAAACTGTACACTTAGACAATATCTGAAAACTAGGTCAAGCTGAAATTGGCAGGGTCATCCAATTCTGCATTCTTGATAAGCTTGAGATTCCAAGTCTGTAACAATAGATGCTAAAAGCAGATAACTTTCTTAATAGGCTTCATCCTGTATCAATAGAATTGCAGGTATGCAGTTTTCAGGTTAGCGTCTTAATAGGTGGACTGTATGGATAACATATTAATATTAATATCTCTGCAGCTAAAGTAAAATGTGCGCTAGTTCAAAGCATGTTTGGTATATAATATATAACTGCAGATTATAACAAGATGCCTTTGTTTACTTCACAGTATTTGATGATAAGATTTTCTAAAAGTTACATTTCACAGCAGCGGGATTATTAGGATAACAAGTTAGGATGACTGATTCCTTCTTTAGGCTGCATTCACACTGAGTAATGCTGGCGTTTTTTGTGCTTATTTTTGCACATAGCGCCGCATTAACGCCGCGTTTGCGCCGGTTAACGCCACCGCGTATACGCGGCGTTAACGTGCCGTTACACGGCGTTAACGTGGCGCTATGTGCAAAAATAAGCACAAAAAACGCCAGCATTACTCAGTGTGAATGCAGCCTTAGGCTAATGCTCCATGTTGTGGAAATGCAGCATTTTTTGTTGCAAAATTTGCTGTGATTTTTTTTGAGCCAAAGTCACGAGTGGATGTAGTTGAAAGTAGGAGTACAAGAGCCTCCTATATATTTCTCATTCCTTTTGTAGGCATTCTTGGCTTCAGCTCAGCAAAATGTACAACAAAGAAAGCTGCGTTTCCGAAATTTGGGGCTTAAAGCTTGGGCTGAAGCCCCACTTAGCAAAACGCTGCAAAAATATAATGCTACAAAAATGCATTGAGCTATTTCTGTAGCATGTTTCACTGTGTTTTTTTTGTGTCTCAAATTTATAGAGAAATTTCATTCACGTTGCTGGTACTATAAGAGTGGGCTTTTTTGGCTGTGTTTCCAGAGGAAAACACTGCATTTCTGAAACCTGGAACTTCAACCAGAGATGGTTTTATATGTTCCGGGAGAGGCAAATTGAAGGAGTTCAATATTTTTTTTACAGATGAAGCTAAATAAAAAATGTACAACTTTTATTGGGAATTGTATCTCTTTGTGAAAGTGACACAAAAGTGCACTTCCTTATGTCACCATGAGCAAGATTGGGACTCTTGAGAAAAACATTAAATAATATGCATGGGGTCCCTGAAGAAAGCAAAGTATCCAAGAAGGTCCTTCAGTTTCTGCCGGTGGAGGTATTTTTTAATTACAGTGAAATACAATGGTCCCTTGTGAATGAAAATTAATTGAAAACCATCACTTAGAAGGAACTTGTCACCAGCATTCTCACCACTAAACCCACATCACTGTCAGGGTAAGGGAAATTTCTTTTTCATGGTATTATGTTATGTTAAAACCCTTTTACCTGTACACAACTATCTTAGTAATTTGCATGTGCAGCACTATGAGAAGATTGCAAATTATGAGAAGAATCACAGACAGATTTCTAAGGACATGAGTCCGTCTAAGTGGCTAAGACCCTGCAGGGGTGAGTAGCTTCCTCACTGCTTATCAAGCACAGTGCCTTACATTGTACGATGGTTGTGCATGGTGCTGCAATATAGCTCCATTCACTTGAATGGGACTGAGTTACAAACAGAACATGTGATATCAATGGCCAGTGAAGCAGCTGCTTCTTGAGGATAGACCATCAATATTTTTTCCCAGAAAACCCCTTCTAATAAGATAAGAGTGGATTCACTGCTGCTCTGCACTGTGGCTCTTCTTATATTACACAGCAATAAGCATTGGTATCCTGAAGTACCCCTGTAACGCTAGAACAGCACAGAAGGGGGTCAAACAGCCCTAGCTCATTATATAAAGTGATGTAAAGTGCCACCTACCTAAACATTGTTGCAGATCAAGTACACCTTTCATATGCAGTGGTATTCCATTGTCCCGTAGCAATGGTCAGGTACAGTAGGTGACCTTTGTGAATGTCAGGTACCAAGGATTCCCAGTAAAGCATTGCCTGAAGCATGACATTGCTTCCCCCAGCTATTTCCCCCATGTTGCATCTTGGTGCCATCTCTTGCCTTTTCTTCCATGGTTAAGTTCTATTACTCACATGTCCAATCTTGCCATTTTTGTGGTGGACATGGTTTAGCATTGGTATTCTTACTTGTAGTCTGACAACGTGCTGGGCTGCTCTGTGTTCTGATATTTTTCTGTCTTCTCCAGTAGTTGACTTTCTCTTCAGTTTTCGCTATAGTACAATAGTTTTTCTTTAGGATTGGACCCGATAGGCATTAGCAATACAAATTTTTCACTACAAAATGCCTCTTATTCAGTCACTCGTTTACCATTTGTCTTTGGACCAAGTATTCTGGAGGAGCAGAGAACAAGTGCAGAGATGGTAACTTGGCCTGCTGGAAGAGGATTGGGTTGGGTGCGGGTGCACTCAGCTGGCATTACTGTTATATTGGTCTTTGTAACCTTGTAGTATACACTTGTCCCTGACTAATAAAGTCAGCTTGCATCTATCCCTGACCATTTGATTGAGTGTTTCACTTTTATTTAGCTTCTTGTGTCAATTTCTTGCTTTTGATATTAAAATTCAATCCAAGTTCCACACAGAACGAATAAATATCTCAGTACGGGGCACGCACATCTACAAAACATGCCAGCAATAAAGTAGAAGAAAAGCTATGCTGGAGACTTATTTATAGAGTTCATTCATGAAGGTGCTTGTCACATTTCTAGAAGTGTTATATGATGTGAAACTGACATATGAGGCTGTAGTCTAGTGTTCAGAAGGCAGCTTACTCTGCCCTAGGCAGTGACCATACAGTAAGGTCAGTAGACCCCCATTAAGGCTTCATTTACAATGGCTAATTATTGTCATAGTCATTTCTGAATTATCACATTGTAATTTGTACTAGAAAGGTGGAAAGTAATAGCACCAGATAGTCCTGCTGTTCATTACATAGTCATCAAATATGGTCAGAAATACAGAGCACCGTATGGATAGGAAGCAGAGAACACACATTAATGGGATTTTCCAGGCACAAAAAAATGAATTTATCTAGAAGATGTTAGATTGGTGAATGTCTGACCACTAGGACCTTCACCGTAGTTACAGATGAGCAAGCTGATTCATAATGAACTGGTTTCAACCTAAACTTTTGTGATTTGTGTCAGTCAAACTAAAATGGCCACCTTCACATGTAAGATGAGTAAAAATTAGAGATGAGTGAGTAGGTATTCGATCGAGTAGGTATTCGAAATATTCATACTTGATCGAATACTACTAGCTATTCGCAGTAAATATTCGATTCAGAGCCAGCATTGATTGGCCGAATGCTATACAGTGTATAGCATTCGGCCAATCAATGCTGGTTCTGCCGCAGGCTCGTCTTTGATAGTCGGGAGAGTTGGCAGCTTGTTGTTATGAGGGAGCTGACTTTTTCCTCATAGGAATAAATTAACCAGCATTGATTGGCCAGTGTACAGCATTCAGCCAATCAACGCTGGTTAGCCGGAGGCTCATCTGTGAGGAGGCGGATTCTAAGATCGGACCACAGCAGTCTCCATTGTGGTCCGATTTTAGACTCTGCCTCCTCACAGAGGAGCCTCTGGCAGAACCAGCGTTGATTGGCTGAATGCTGTACACTGGCCAATCAATGCATTCCTATAACACCAAAAAGTCAGCTGCCTCATAACAGCAAGCTGCCAACTCTCTTCCAACTAGCAAGGATGAGCCTGCTGCAGAACCAGCGTTATTTGCTGCAGGTTCGTCTTTGCTAGTTTGGAGAGCTGGCAGCTTGCGGTTACAAGGGAGCTTACTTTTTATCAGCGCAACTGCAAGCGCTGTGCAGTTAAAGCACACGGACCCCATAGACTATAATGGAGTCCGTGCGCTTTAACTGCACAGCGCTCTTCCTAAACACTCTCCTCCTGCTACTCGTGGACTTGGTGACTCTCCTTTAGTCAAATAGTGGTTTCCCCTGAAACAAGCATTTTTTCTCATAGACTATAATGGGATTCGATATTCGATCTAGTAGTCGAATATTAAGGCTCTACTCGAAACGAATATCGAATCTCGAATATTTCACTGTTCGCTCATCTCTAGTAAAAATGTAGAAGAGAAGGAGGATCACATGGCTTTTGTGGACTAAGCAGGCTTCTGGCATCACCTGACACCCTCTCAGCCAATCATAAGGTTACAGAGCTGTTGTCACGTAGAGAACATAAGATAACTTAGGCAGAAAGAAGACAAGACATTTTGTTATACTCACGCTAGGGAAAAGATGTGTTATCACTACGTGATCCAAATCAATTTCTGCTAATAGATTGCTAATGGAAAGCAACAACAACATTGCAATAAAACTACAGGATTACTAATAATTTAGTTAGATTTACAGTAATTGCTTAATGACACAGCTGAAAAATACCTTTAAGACCTGGCTTCATTTTTAAAAACTGATATGTATCCCTTTATATGGCAATAATATTGAGATTGAGATTGATTTTCATAACATTATATTTCATGTCAACTTCAGGCCTCTTGTATTCTCATGCACCCCGGGGGTCACGTGTGGCACATTAACGCCATGACGTACTGGCCCAGTGCTCCCCATGTGACGCCTGAGATGCAATCACAGGCCTCAGCACTGAACTATAGTCAGCATGACATCACAAAAGAGGCCTGAAAAGAATGCCGAAGCACTGGTAGATGCCCAGGAAAGGTGAGTATAAGTGTTTTTTTTTTTTTTTTTTTTTTAACTCAGCTCCCCTTGGGCCCACCACTGTACATGGTGCAGCACTGTGCTACCAATACGGTAGCTGATCTTTATCAGCCATCATATAAAGAACCTATGCAGCCTATTTACCACTTATGGCTGCAACTCCTGGCGTGGTGAAATCAGGGGGTGCCGACAAGGCAGTGGCATAGGGTACAGGGCCCATGACCAGCTAGATATGTCCGAGGTCCTGGACCACCAAGGCAGCAGTAGGGGAAAGACCGGTTCCCCGTCTGCTATACATGATGCTCAAGGATTGGATGCCAGGGGAGGTGATTAAAAATACAGAAATACTGATACTCACCTGTCCTGGACTCAGCATTCACTTCCTGCTCCCCAGGCCTCACTGCTGGGGCCTGTGTTGAGGCCCCTGTGGTCACGTAGAGCACGCTGGTGTAATGATACCATTGTGCCCCACGTGACCCCTGAGGCCCAATCATAGGCCCCAGCAGTGACGTCTGAGGAGCAGGAACTCCAGTTGCAAGGAAGAAGAGGAGCGAGGAGGATGCAGCAGACCGCTGGATACCCAGAAAAGCTGAGGTAAGGCGAGTATAAGTGTTTGTTATATTTAATCACTTCCCCTGGGCCTTATTATACTCTGGGGTCTGAGGAGACCCCAGAGTATAATAACAGCACCAGCAAGGGGAGCCTTGGGAGCATATAATACTATTTTTACTATTACAATAATACTATTTTTTTTTTATATAATACTTTTTTTTACATTTTTTTTGCCCCCATAGGGGATTGAAGCAGTGATATTCTGATTGCTACTTCAATAGGTATACACTACAACACACATGTCTTGCAGTGTATAGGAGGCTGTCAACCCGTGCAGACATTTAGACTGAAAGTCTCCAGTCAAGGCAGGATCAACTAGGTATGTGGAGGGACAGCGATAGGGCGGACCAGGGATCACTGGTTGGACCTGGGGCTGCCAAATACAAGCAGCGACCCCCTGAAAACGTTGCAGAGAGGCCGATTGGGATCCCAGTATATAATAAGACCCCTGAGCTACTGCCGTCATGTTTGACCCCAGCATCTTAGGGGTTAACACCCACGATCGGAGCTCAGGGGGTGTTAGAGGACAGTGTCAGCTGTTAAAAACGGCTGACACACGCAAAGCAGGGTGCTCACACAGTTTCTGGTTTACAGGAAGTCCTTCCCAGCAACGCTATACTATTAGGGTGGATGTTGAGAAGGGGTTAATATGATTTTTCGCAAATCGAATATTATAGTTATGGAAAATTCGGCGAATCAGCTGGATTGAAAAAAATTTGCTCATCTCCAAGCATAATCATTGATACATAGTATATTTTCACAAGCTTTACATTAATTCTTATTTAGTCCTTCGTATTGGCAGTTTTAATATACATCATAACTGTCCCCTGAAATACTTTTTGGACTTCAAGAATAAATTGCAGAATCCTGAAAGTTCTAAGCTATTTTCTGACATGTGATATGAGATGTTTGACAGGGCTTTTGATGTTTGTCTCCTCTCTGTACTGTGAGTAATTTACAAGCTTTAACAGGACTCTTACAGTATTGTTATTACTATGATGAACTGCGGTATTATTTTGATATCCAGCATCCGTATCAGTTGTTTATCATGATGTCTATCATTTTCTCTGCACTCCATCTGTCTCAGTAATACTTGCTTTCATTATAGATACAATTAAATTATGGTATTGAACAATGCAGCTTATATTACTGAAAAACCTTGAAGGGCTATATAAAATCTATAGCCCAATGGATGGATAGCTCTCGCTAATTAAATTGCTGTCTTATTTAGGATATCCATGTGAAGGGTAAGACAATAAAATTGTACTAGCTGACATCATCTAGAGAGTGACTATGATCTAAGCCCATCGCTATGAATGATGAATATAAAGGAAGTTGTTCTACTGCAGATAGATAGCATGTGATGGTGCTTAGAATGTAACAAGTCAAAGACGGAGAAATCCTAAATCAGTTTTCACTTAACATGAAGATTCTTTTTTTTAAATGGAACTTCATCTTTTGAATTACAACTATATTGCATTTTATTCATTGATTATGTCTTGTCCACATTTTTTTTTAATGCAGCACAATAATTTAAAAATCACTATATTTAATCAATTCCAGACGTGATTATTTTGCTACCAGATGATGTAGATAGCAGCAACATCTGATAACCATCTCATAAAATGCATGAAGCATTGCTTGAAAGTAGAGATGGGAGTTTCGGGTGTGTCAGAGCAGCAGGGCATAGTATTATGGACCGGTCACAGGACATGCCTTAGGGTAAGTTCAGATGGGGTTTATTGGACCGGAACCTGAGGTGGAGGCCAAAAGCCGGGTAGCCGCGACTGAAAGCTACTGCGCTGCATCGGCATCCAGCCGCGCACTCTGCTCCGGATTAGGCTCAATGAATGGGTCTAGTCTGGAGGAGGGAGTGTTTCAAGGCTGAATCGCAAGGCGACTCGGCCTGACGAATGAACATCTCGCTTCTTTTTTTCTGGGAGCCGGAAGAAACAGCTCCTGGAAAACTCCTTAGCGGCTCCCATTGATTTCAATGGGAGCTGTCTTTTTGGTCAGGATTTTTAGGCGGATACGGCCTCAAAATCCTGAACAAAAAACTATGTGTGAACTTACCATTACTGAGTAGTGGTAGTAGTGGTAGCTGTGGCAACACGTGGCAATGTGGCATGGCTTAAAGGAGTTTTCCGGGCAATTTTTTTTTTTTTTTTACGGGTTAATAGTGCACCCATATACTTTTAGCAGTGTTTTGAGTGATTTATAGGTGTCTGTGGTATTTTCTGCATTAATTTACATGTGTACATTCCTATTATGTAAATTCCTGTGTACCTGTCACGCTACCTCTGTGTCACTGCTCTCACTCCTCCTCTCACTGTGTTACATCCCCCTTGTCTCCCTAACTAAACAACACTATGCTATCCCGCCCTAACTATGCTAAGCTAGCTATTCTGCAGAATGATAGCCCCCCGGTCCCATAGCATCATCCCTACCTAGCTTCCAATGTGGGAGATGGCTCCTCTTCACTATGCGCAGCCGGGAGATGCTGAACAGGAAGAATTGATGGGGATGGGGGGGGGGGGGGGGGGTAGAGTATTGGTGACATTCTGCTCTGGAAGTGGTAAAACAGAACATTATCGGATTATCAGAAAGTGTCCCCGGGGAGGTCACATGACCACCCCAGAGATATAGGCAATTAAACATTTTTTAATAGATGTAAATTAGTAGTTAAGCAGGGGGGGGGGAGTTTAGTTTATAGGTAGAATTTGCTCTTATACTGGACAACCGCTTTAATTTAATGGACCAGGCCACAGGAAAGTGGGAGAGTGGTAGTACTGGTGGTTGGCACTAGGCTGCAGTGGCATCATATCTGATAGAGCAGCAGGGCATAATTTGATGAACCAGCCACAGGACATGTATAACTGAATGGTGACAGTGCAGCAGGGCATAATAAGATAGATCAGATGGAGGTGTTTGAAGCTTCTCACATATGCATGTCTGTTTCATTTTGTTAAAAAAAATTTTTTGCTATCTGTGGACAGTTTTGACTTTTAAGTTTTACACCAGAAGCACTGAATACCCTCTTAGCCATTACACTTGAGGCTGTGCAAGATAAAACTACCATGGAAAACTGGGCCAGTTCCTTCCATTGCTCTAACCTATGAGACCAGGATGGCAGAGAAGGTGGACCGCTGACTGAGTGAGGTAGACTGGGAATGGTGAGAGGCCACCTGGGTATGTGTGTGGCTGGCAGTTGAAGTGGTTTCCCTAAACACTATATCAAGCAGAGTATATAGCCTATTCTGGTTCTAATTTTTCTTCCTTTTGGGAAGCAGGGAAAAATTCTCCCCCATTTTGTCTTTATAATGAGGGAATAAGACTGCCATCCAGTACTCGTTCCGCTGCTTCTTGCTATTAATATACTTGTCATTGTGCAGACCTAAATCCCATTGAGCATCTGTGGCAAGAAATGAAAATTGCAGTTCACAGACGCTCTCCATACAATCTGGCTGTGCTGGAGCTACTTTGCAAAGTAGAATGGGCAAAAATCTCAGTCTCTGAGATTTCTCTCTCTATATATTATGGTGTATGGGGGATTCAGAAGTTCTGGCTTTCTTTTTAAATCAGGCTTTATTGTAGCACACAGGGTTAGATGTACAGTTTGTGCTGCTCAGAATATCAAAAACAAAGGAAAATAAAATCATATGCCTCTCCGGTGGCTAACTAAATACTTTATTCCCTTACTAACCAGGGGGTCGGCCTACCGCTGGCCTCCTAATAAGCAATGTTTTCAGAAATAAGGGGTACACATACCCAGCTCTCTAGCAGCGTCCTCTTTGGCAGACTTTCCTCACTCACTGGTCGACTGCCCCAGTGTTTCAGTCTCTCTCCACCTGTGCCACTAACATTCCCCTGCTGGTTTGTACTCAAGCCTGGAGTGGACTGCCCTGCAGGACTGGCCTGAATGCCTACTCCAGTCTGGGACCTAAAAGCTAAATGCCTGAGCATACTGCAACAATCTGGGGGAAATATAGTGGTTCTCCGAGACTATACCTTTCTCCACCTCACAATATATACAAAGAATTAAACAATGAATATTTTGTTCAGATTAACAGAGACGCTCCATCACACTGTGTATGGTAAATCACCAGAGTGGATTAAAAACCCCATGAAATTACAAAATAATGCAGTATATAGTTAATGAAAAAAATCTAAACTCTTGCCTAAAAAAGTCCTTCACTAAATATTTTTCACTAACAGGATTGTCTTATCAATAAAAAATAGGTTTAAGGACTATGTATATAGATGAAGCTGCTCTATTGCACAGACAAAATTAGATTATTGGAAGTGAAAGGGTTAACTATTTTTTCTATATTTGAACCAGGAATGTAGCAGCATTAGCAGCATGCTCTCAGTCCTATGTACTGTATTGACTATATGACATCAACACTGTAAGATGTCCACCTACCACTGTCTATTGGCTTACAGACTGTCAGTTGGTGCTACAACTTCACAGACTGTGTCTGAGTCGCCTTTTTATTTCCTAGTCAAACATGAACATCCCCTTTTGCTCAGTTTCATTAAAAACCAAACAATCTGAACTGGGCTTGTGATGAAGCGGTTGAGCCATCTTTACTGCAAGTACAATGCCATTTACAGAATAACCCCATAACATGTAACCTCTTACCCCTTAGTACTAACTGTGCTTTCTACTAGATATATAACATGGATTTACAGAACCTCAATGCAAAATTTGTAACTGAGTTCCTCCACCTATCGTGATATTTACAACATTTGAACATTGTGGTACAACATCGGAGCTTGGATGTGAATTGCTACTTTATAGGTAGGTAGTAAGATATATGTTTTGAAAAAACAATCTTTTTATTTTGCAATATACTTTGGAGGCAGCGAATTCCATTCCTTCCTCCTGTCTAATGATTTCCGTTACCGATAAATACAGCTTGTCCGTCTATTACTTTGTAGTCTGTAGTCTAAGGCCCAAAATGTAGGTTGAGAAAATTAAAAAGCATTGTAAAGTTGTAAAAACACGTCTAAACAAACCATACACAAATGCATGGAATTAGGTGTTTGTTCAGTAGAAGTTCAACTCCTTGCACATCAATCGGCTGAACGAAGGGGCACAACATCTCTATTTTTTACAGTCAGACCGTGGTACATACAATGTGGTTCTGACTGTGTCGTGCACTACAGTTACTTTAAATTTATTCCATTAAGCTTCAGTAATACACACAGCCACAACTGTGTATATATTGCTGTCTAAACACACACACAAAAAATTGTAGGTTCTAAACCAATGTGTAAATTCTACAGTAAGTGAGCAATGAACATGACACTTCATTAAATATGCAATTTAATTTTAAAAACACACATTACATCTGTATACAGCTTTGAACATTTTTCCATTCTGACTCCTGTGAATGTTGTACACAGGTTTCTGGATTAAGATAATTTAACTCTGTACATAATTATGAAAATATCTAATGATAACAAGCGTGACAATAAGGTTTAATTCAAATTATATTTAATTTCCAATAAACAATTTCAGAATGATTACACAATTGCTTATTAGTGCATATTTACATATGCAATCCAATGCAGATTGCCTATATCTGTGAAAATGAGTTTGAATACAGTGTTAATTGCATTATCTCTGCTTATGGCAAAGTCATAAATGATAATTAAGGGTGTTGGGTAAGGTTTCCCGGCCTTAGCCATAGTATTTATTTACTATAATTATTTTCTTTAAATTCTGAAAAGAGATAAACATACGGACTCAAAAGAAAACTTAAATGTATTTTATTTAATTTAGGTTTTTTGTTTTGTGTACATAAGACTTTAAATTAAAACTGCTTTAAAAATGATGTTGAAGGGAGTTTACTACCACATTTATCAGCATGAAACTAGTACAAGTACTGTGTAAGGCAAACTCTCATGCTTGCACATGTACGTTGATGTAACTGAATGATCTGTCATCTTAGGAAAAAGTACTTTTTCCCTGTATGCAAATTAGCTTTTTGGTGCATCAGGAACATGACCATCATCATGGCTCACATGTAAAATCTCATGGTGGGTACTGGATATACCAGAGAAAAAGTAGAACGCGCTCACTCGGACCAATTTAAAACAATTATTGTAGTTTATTCAGATAACGCGTTTCGGGGTTTGTTTGGAGTCACACAGGATTCCACCCCTTCATCAGATCTGCAGGTGAAAGTTTGGTTTCGTCTCACTTTGATTTCTAAAGAGTCACTGTCATGGGAAGAATATGCAAATCTGTCTTCCATGATGTAATTAGGAAGTCAGGTGCCTCAGTGTTGCAAACCAATAGAGGGCGCTCACTGGAATGTGCAAGCCTGTCTTCCCTGATGTAATTAGGAAGACAGAATCTCAGTGATATTCTGTCTTCCTAATTACATCAGGGAAGACAGGCTTGCACATTCCAGTGAGCGCCCTCTATTGGTTTGCAACACTGAGGCACCTGACTTCCTAATTACATCATGGAAGACAGATTTGCATATTCTTCCCATGGTCCCTTGCAAATTGGAGTGCTAAAGGCTTAATAAGTCTCCACACACCTATATGGTGCTCTCTCCCCAAGGAGTGACAATATCCCCCTAACCATGTAAAATCTCATGCATGCATGTATTGGGCAACAGTAGCTGTATGTGCAGTACTGTAGCTGCTTGTTGGACCCTCACAAATCTGCAACTTTTTCCCTATCCTGTGGATACAGAATAGCTTACCAAGATGGGAATCCCCCTTTAAGGACTTCAATTTCTCATGAAAGATTGTTCCCCTAAAGGGTTTGAAACCTGGAGTAAATGGAATGGCTCAGTCAAAGGAACAGTCAAAGGAACAGTGTGAGAGCACAATCTTTAATTTTTGTTTGGATAATGCATCAGGAAAGTTATGATAAGGAGAGGGAATTCCAAAAGAAACAGAAAGTGATGTTAAGGAGAGACAGCTGTCATTGAATAGTTGTGAAAGTTGGGCCCCACTGAGCTTTCTAGTTGGCTAACGAATTAATTATAGGATAAAGCTGACATTGCCAATCCAATCCAAGCAACACGGATGAGATTGATTTTGGAAGAACCAAATTTTTTTTTTTAAACGAAGAACTCCGATCTGCAGTGTCATCAACTCCGTACAGTGAAAAATCAGTCCATGTGATATTTGGTAGTTGTCTGCAAAAGTAAGTTTCAAAGGTTCAGGGAGCTGCAATAACAGAAGATGCAGGAGTCTTGCTGACAAAAAAAAATCAATAACTTTCTCTGCCACTCGAGAATTCACATAAGCTTGACAAGATTCTGTTAAAGCCCTGAAGAAAGGAGTGGAAGGAATCAGGAAATTTGTGTGCAACATCCCTGCCAGTTTGGGACTCTGTGCCATCGTCTGCTCGCGTTCTGCGGTGCAGGAGGCGTGTGCAGTTTGATAATTTGCTTAAAGTTTTTAGTTGCACTGTGTGAACACGGCTCTAGTTCTGTGTTTTTGCACCACACCTGTCTTCTGCCCTTGTTGCCTCTGTCCATTAAGTGGTTAAATTTTGTCTTGCCCTGTGATTGACAGCCTGCCTTCCTGTCAGGTTCAGGGCAGGTTCTTCCTCCCCTATTTAGTCTTTGCTCACATTCACACTGGTGCCTGTTATTGCCTCGTGCTTGCTGGCTTCCCTTGCTGTTTATTTACTTGTATTCTAATTCTTGACCTCTGTCCTAGCAATTCCCTAACATTGTTCTTGCCCTTGTTAGAGAATATTATTAAGTCCACAATGATTCCCCTGTTCTCACCTAGAACTGACTGTCTCTTTGCATAGCTTTGAACCACAAAATAGCCCCAAAATAGATGACACCACAATATAGATAAAATCCTGTATGGGAACCTCAGGGCTTTTGGCAGGTAGAGAGTTGAAAATAGCAGCTATGCGTGGAAGCCAACTCTCTTGATTTCTCTCCAGGATTCTGTCTGTGAAATGCATATCCACCCTGGTGGCAAAGGACACAAGGTTTTCTGGCCCAGTCAGTTCATCTTTCATCAATTTGATAGAATGTACTGTAGTTTGCAAGGCTTTATTATTCTAGGAGATCTCCTATACAGGGTCGGACTGGCCCGCCGGAGCACCGGGGAATCCCCCGGTGGGCCCCCCGAGCCTGACTATTAGTTTTAGCTAAATACACTTGTCAGGGGCCCGATCTGGATCTTCAGGGGCCCGATCGGGATCCTGACCGTGGCAAAATGGGCCCCTGTAGCAATCAGTGCGAGTGTGCGTCTCTGCTCCCTGCACTGTACACTGCCGTCACTAGCAGGAGCTGTGCTGCCCCTCCCCCACAAAGATCGGAGTGTGCAGGGGGACGTCTGCCGGCTGCTGTAAATGAAGAGCTTTCACCACAGCCAGACAGGACACAGCCAAATGTAAGTACATTTTTTGAGTAAAATATGTATATTTAATGTGTGTATATTTGTGTAAAGTGCTGATATACTGTGTGAATCCTGTATATTTGCAGATAGGTGTGTGTGTGTGTGTGTGTGTGTGTGTGTGTGTGTGTGTGTGTAAATGTATGTTATATGTATTAGGCCTGGTTCACATCTTCCCTTTTCGGGAAGTCCACTGTGGGGAATAATACAGTGTGCAGAAGCCACTATGGGACATAATACTGTATGCAGGGGCCACTATGGGACATAATACTGTGTGCAGGGGCCACTATGGGACATAATACTGTGTTCAGGGGCCACTATGGGACATAATACTGTGTGCAGGGGCCACTATGGGTATAATACTGTGTGCAGGGGCCACTATGGGACATAATACTGTGTGCAGGGGCCACTGTGGGGTATAATACTGTGTGCAGGGGCCACTATGGGGCATAATACTGTGTGCAGGGGCCACTATGGGGGATAATACTATGTGCAGGGGCCATTCTGTGGGATAAGTACATTTTTGGGGTAAAATATGTATATTTAATGTGTGTATATTTGTGTAAAGTGTCTGATATACTGTGTGAGTCCTGTATATTTGTAGAATGGTGTGTGTGTGTGTGTGTGTGTGTGTGTGTGTGTGTGTGTGTGTATATGAAGGTATGTGTGTAAATGTATGTTATATGTATTAGGCCCGATTCACATTTTCACTTTTCGGGAAGTCCACTGTGATGCATAATACTGTGTGCAGGGGCCACTGTGGGGTATAATACTGTGTGCAGGGGCCACTGAGGGACATAATACTGTGTGCAGGGGCTACTATGGCGCATAATACTGTGTGCAGGGGCCACTGTGGGGTATAATACTGTGTGCAGGGGCCACTGAGGGACATAATACTGTGTGCAGGGGCTACTATGGCGCATAATACTGTGTGCAGGGGCCACTGTGGGACATAATACTGTGTGCAGGGGCCACTGTGGGGTATAATACTGTGTACAAAGGCCACTGAGGGACATAATACTGTGTGCAGGGGCCACTATGGGGTATAATACTGTGTGCAGGGGCCGCTCTGGGGGATAATACTGTGTGCAGGGGCCACTATGGGGGATAATACTGTGTGCAGGGGCCACTATGGGGGATAATACTGTGTGCAGGGGCCACTAAGGATTAGGCCCTACTGAGCAAAACACAGTTAACACTAGGTTCACACCAGCGTCTGGTCTCCATTCTGAGGTTTCCATCTTCTGCATGTAGAAGACGGAAACCTATCGGTTTGAGTCTGGCCGTGAGCGCCGGTGAGTGTTTTATGTTCTCTGCGGCAAAACCGTTTTTTTTTTAAACCAGACACAAAGTCCTGCATGTCCGACTCTGTGTCTGGTTAAAAATAAAACGTTTTGCCGCGGTGAGCACAAAACGCTCACAGGAGCTTATGGACACACTTCATTTGAATGGGTTTGAAAAATGCCTGCAGGGCGGAGACCCCGGGCGCAGATGTGAACGAGCCCTTAAAAACACTTTCTATTTTTTTAAGCACACTTCCGATCGGAGTGTGCAGGGGGAAGTCTGCCTGTCTCAGTGTCTCCCAGTGCGGTCCAGTCCGGCATGTAACTAGCAGCAGAATTGCAGGACCGGAGCACTGGGAACAGATGATTGGGTTTTTTTTTATGTGTACTTTGTTTTTCACCTCCCAGAACTAATTATAAACCAAAAAAAAAAAATTATGCTGGACAACCTCTTTAAAGTGTGGGTCATTTGGGGGGAAAATTAAAGGGGTTGTCCAGGCATAATTTTCTATGGTTTATCGTCAGAATAGGCTATAAATGCCTGATCTGTAGGGGGCCCACACCCAGCCCTCAGACCGATCATCTGTATGGAGCCACTTCTGGTACCAGTCCTGGGAGTTCCCAGAACAGCAGAGCCAATATGCATGCTGGGAGTTGTAGTTTTGCAACAGCTGGAGAGCCATACGTTCCTTACCCCTGGGATAGACCATCAATATTACATCTGTGATGACACAACAGCCAGGACCTCTGCAGATCAGCTGTTCCAGGACAGCGCGGCTATAGGTAATGGTAGCATTTCTAGGAGCCACGCTGTTCACTTTCCATACAGTATGTAGCAATAGGTTTAGGTAGTGCAGTGTTGCACATTGTATGGCGGGTGAGCAGCATGGCTCCTGATATGTTATTACCTTCAACCGCCCTGTCTTGGTATCGCTGGTTTGCAGGGATCCTGATGGTGGGCCCCTAGAAATAATTCCACTGGTGGGCCCTAGACACCCCAGTCCGACACTGCTCCTATACTAGAGAATCGGGCTGGATAGTGCTTTCTTTCCAGTGAGGAGGTGTCTCAGGAGCTTCAGGGACTGCCTCAGCAGACTCGGTTTGTCAAGGTTTCTCAAATACTCTATGGAAGACAGCCAGGAAAAAGAATAAGCACATCCTCTAAATAGCACTTACCTGTGGATACTGTGTAGTAGTCTCAACTGGAACAAGGAATAGCAATGCTGAGATAAACCAATGTTGATATAGCAGAGTGGAATTTACAATGAAGTTTAGAGGAGACTAGCTGGAACTAGTACCCTTGAGGGTGTGGGCTACTAAGCAGAATGAAGTCAATCTTGAAATAACAGTTTATGCAGCTTGAGGAGAAATCAACAGTAATCCACGTGGTGGTAAGCACATAGAACTGGTGGGCAAACCTGCAATGTTGAATGGCAATCTGGGCTAAGAGACCCTAGAAAACAGATCAAAACTATACATGCTGGCATTTGATTATTTCTCCATAGTAAATAATACCATCAGACTAAAGTGTCTCTTCATTTGTTGTTTTGATGGTGGGACTTTCAAATCAAGTTCCTGGAGAGTGTGCATCCTTTTACACCAGAGAGTACAATGTACTAAGCCGCTGGGGGAAAAACAGAATGGGGTGGAATTAGAGAAAACCTGTGTTTACCTAACTTTCTTATGGGCTTTGTTTTAATAGTGTTCAGTGTTCAGCTGAAATGACATGTTATCTGGATTCTGTGGATTTGCATGATTATTGGATGCATCTGTACATATTAGTCTATATGTGAAATATCATTGTATTTATATATATATATATATATATATATATATATATATATATATATATACAGTTAGGGCCAGAAATATTTGGACAGTGACACAATTTTCGCGAGTTGGGCTCTGCATGCCACCACATTGGTTTTGAAATGAAACCTCTACAACAGAATTCAAGTGCAGATTGTAACGTTTAATTTGAAGGGTTGAACAAAAATATCTGATAGAAAATGTAGGAATTGTACACATTTCTTTACAAACACTCCACATTTTAGGAGCTCAAAAGTAATTGGACAAATAAACATAACCCAAACAAAATATTTTTTTTTTCAATATTTTGTTGCGAATCCTTTGGAGGCAATCACTGCCTTAAGTCTGGAACCCATGGACATCACCAAACGCTGTGTTTCCTCCTCCTTAATGCTTTGCCAGGCCTTTACAGCCGCAGCCTTCAGGTCTTGCTTGTTTGTGGGTCTTTCCGCCTTAAGTCTGGATTTGAGGAAGTGAAATGCATGCTCAATTGGGTTAAGATCTGGTGATTGACTTGGCCATTGCAGAATGTTCCACTTTTTTGCACTCATGAACTCCTGGGTAGCTTTGGCTGTATGCTTGGGGTCATTGTCCATCTGTACTATGAAGCGCCGTCCGATCAACTTGGCAGCATTTGGCTGAATCTGGGCTGAAAGTATATCCCGGTATACTTCAGAATTCATCCGGCTACTCTTGTCTGCTGTTATGTCATCAATAAACATAAGTGACCCAGTGCCATTGAAAGCCATGCATGCCCATGCCATCACGTTGCCTCCACCATGTTTTACAGAGGATGTGGTGTGCCTTGGATCATGTGCCGTTCCCTTTCTTCTCCAAACTTTTTTCTTCCCATCATTCTGGTACAGGTTGATCTTTGTCTCATCTGTCCATAGAATACTTTTCCAGAACTGAGCTGGCTTCTTGAGGTGTTTTTCAGCAAATTTAACTCTGGCCTGTCTATTTTTGGAATTGATGAATGGTTTGCATCTAGATGTGAACCCTTTGTATTTACTTTCATGGAGTCTTCTCTTTACTGTTGACTTAGAGACAGATACACCTACTTCACTGAGAGTATTCTGGACTTCAGTTGATGTTGTGAACGGGTTCTTCTTGACCAAAGAAAGTATGCGGCGATCATCCACCACTGTTGTCATCCGTGGACGCCCAGGCCTTTTTGAGTTCCCAAGCTCACCAGTCAATTCCTTTTTTCTTAGAATGTACCCGACTGTTGATTTTGCTACTCCAAGCATGTCTGCTATCTCTATGATGGATTTTTTCTTTTTTTTCAGCCTCAGGATGTTCGGCTTCAACTCAATTGAGAGTTCCTTTGACCGCATGTTGTCTGGTCACAGCAACAGCTTCCAAATGCAAAACCACACACCTGGAATGAATCCCAGACCTTTTAACTACTTCATTGATTACAGGTTTACGAGGGAGATGCCGGATGTATACAAATTGCAGCCCTTAGAGTCCATTGTCCAATTACTTTTGGTCCCTTGAAAAAGAGGAGGCTATGCATTACAGAGCTATGATTCCTAAACCCTTTCTCCGATTTGGATGTGGAAACTCTCATATTGCAGCTGGGAGTGTGCACTTTCAGCCCATATTATATATATAATTGTATTTCTGAACATGTTTTAGTAAACAGCTAAAATAACAAAACTTGTGTCACTGTCCAAATATTTATGGCCCTAAAACTATATATATATATATATATATATATATATATATATATATATATATATATATACCAGTATTTAAAATGTTCAAAAGCAATGTATGAGCAACGTCTCAGGGGTAATGCACAGTCTCCAGAAATTTGAATTAAAAAGCTGCACTCCATGGTATCATTTACTAAGAAGAAACAGTCAAATACTGGCACTACCAAATGAACTCTCACATTCATATAGGATGCTCAATGTCAGGGATTAATGTCAGTTTGTAGCCTCTTATGCCACCATTACCATAGGTTGTTGATTCCCTTTTATACAATACAGTATCACTTGTTTAATTCAGAAAACTTCTGCAAAAATAAAAGTGAATAAGTAAAAAAAAAAAAAAAAAAAGAAAACTAGAAACTACCCAAAAGAGCAATAAAGAGTTTTCACATTTTAATAATTGATCATCTGTTTATGATATCTTGACAGTGTTTCTTCTAAGCTGGTGGCATGATTAAATGAGTACTATAAATGTAAAGTTTGGATGTTGGGGACAATTTCAGCTCTTATGTGCTACATCTGCTTGAAGACTGCTAAAATAAAGACATTGATATAAGTTTTTCGCCGTGTTTTCTTCCCAGCACTTGTATGCATAATTTACACAGTGGAAATGATGTGCCACTTATCTTCGCCTTTTCACTGAGTGCTTGGTTAATCTTGTCTGGGTATTCCATCAAACCATTCTTAAATTAGTCCTAAAAAGGAATTGCGCTCAGTGCTGATGTTACCAATCAGTGTTTTTTTTTAAGGTGTAATGAACATCTTAAATATACTATTAAAAGTGTCTGAAAGTGAGTCACTCATTCCTGTTTTGTCACAGAAGGAAATTAGCAACCAGAGAGTCAAGTAAATTTTAACATTGCTTTTGTAAATTTTATCATTGCGGGGTTTTTTACCTTTTTTTTTTTTTTTGTAAATAATGAGAAGCACTTCTAATCACAGCAGGATTCAATTACAGCTCCATTCTCATTAGCACTACCGTTATATCATCTAATACATAATGGTTCATTCTGTTGTCATTAATTGAAAAACGTGATAGTCTGCAGTTTTATTGCAATTTGTAATTATATATTGGTTCTTTATAGATACGGTAAAAGAACTACAGGTGACTGCTTATGGTCACACTTAAGAGCTCCCTGTACAGTGAAGTCCTCCGTGTAGTCTTAGAAATATTTAATCTGTCTATTGCAGCTTTACAGAGAATCTTAGTTTTACATGAGTGCACCTTTCTCAAGAGCTGAGCAGGCAGTCTTCTATTCCTACAGCAGAACCGAAAGATAAGAGAATGGGGAAAAAATAAATCTGCTGTCAGGCTATTATCATTCACTTTACATGGTACGAAACAAATATAGCTGTCACTTTCAAGAAGTCACTATAGATAAATTGAAAATGTATATCATCCTCACTAAAGCATGGAAAAACCTACCTATTACTCAGTGAAGCACACAGTTCATGCAATATATATTACCAAAGGACAAATTAATTAGCTTGCTGGATGGCTAGGGGGGCTGGCGGAGCTTATCAAGTCCCTAAATCAAAAAAAGGGAACAAATGCAAAACGACACAAGAAAGCAAGTGAGCTAATCAGAATAAGAACAGCAAAGGCAATTGTTTCAATCTTGTGCATGGCACAGTACACACTACTAAATCTGTTTTATTGCCTAAATGATGAAAAAAGAAAAAAATATATTCACATGAATAACATAGCTGCAAAATATATGTCCTTGTGACAATTGCTGTAATTTGGATATCTTCTTTGTGGAATTATTATACAGTTTTATACCTTCTCAGTATATCATGGTATAGAAAATGTTTTATTTCCCAAATAAGTGCAGTCTCCTCCAACAGTACAATATGGAAATATGTTTGCAGCCTTACCTTAATGTCTATTTTTTGTCATTTGTAAAGGATGCAATGTCATTTCTATACAGTTTCTATATCTTTCTTACTTACAGGAAAATACAGTCAGGTGATGATATGCAGTATGTACTAAACAGTAAATTGACGTTTACCACCTATACACAGAATAGGTTAAAACGTCTGATCACAGGGTGATGGGATATGCACAATACATGAGAACACAGATTCTGTGTCCCTCAATCTTCCTTCTTACACAACAATGTAAGGAATTTGAATGGAGTGCTGGTCAAGTACAGTATACTAGTAGTGCTGTGAGGGATTATCATTGAAGAGGAATGAGGGACACTGCTCTGATGACCAGGAAGGGTACCAATGATACATATAACTATATATACATTACAATCTATTGCTATTATTCACATCTATAGTAACCATAAATAATAAAGATTAGAGATGAGCGAACAGTGTTCTATCGAACACATGTTCGATCGGATATCAGGGTGTTCGCCATGTTCGAATCGAATCGAACACCGCGTGGTAAAGTGCGCCAAAATTCGATTCCCCTCCCACCTTCCCTGGCGCCTTTTTTGCACCAATAACAGCGCAGGGGAGGTGGGACAGGAACTACGACACTGGGGGCATTGAAAAAAATTGGAAAAAGTCATTGGCTGCCGAAATCAGGTGACCTCCATTTTAGACGAATAGTGGATTTCAAATCCGGGTCATATGAGAATGTGAACTTTGTGACTATGAGACAGGGATAGCTGTACAGGCAGGGATAGCTAGGGATAACCTTTATTTAGGGGGGAATGTTATTAAAAATAACTTTTTGGGGCTCTATCGGGTGTGTAATTGTGATTTTTGTGAGATAAACTTTTTCCCATAGGGATGCATTGGCCAGCGCTGATTGGCCGAATTCTGTACTCTGGCCAATCAGTGCTGGCCAATGCATTCTATTAGCTTGATGAAGCAGAGTGTGCACAAGGGTTCAAGTGCACCCTCGGCTCTGATGTAGCAGAGCCGAGGCTGCACAAGGGTTCAAGCGCACCCTCGGCTCTGATGTAGGAGAGCCGAGGGTGCACTTGAACCCTTGTGCACACTCTGCTTCATCAAGCTAATAGAATGCATTGGCCAGCGCTGATTGGCCAATGCATTCTATTAGCCCGATGAAGTAGAGCTGAATGTGTGTGCTAAGCACACACATTCAGCTCTACTTCATCGGGCTAATAGAATGCATTGGCCAGCGCTGATTGGCCAGAGTACGGAATTCGGCCAATCAGCGCTGGCTCTGCTGGAGGAGGCGGAGTCTAAGATCGCTCCACACCAGTCTCCATTCAGGTCCGACCTTAGACTCCGCCTCCTCCAGCAGAGCCAGCGCTGATTGGCCGAATTCCGTACTCTGGCCAATCAGCACTGGCTAATGCATTGTATTGGCGTGATGAAGCAGTGCTGAATGTGTGTGCTTAGCACACACATTCAGCTCTACTTCATCGGGCTAATAGAATGCATTGGCCAGCGCTGATTGGCCAGAGTACGGAATTCGGCCAATCAGCGCTGGCTCTGCTGGAGGAGGCGGAGTCTAAGATCGCTCCACACCAGTCTCCATTCAGGTCCGACCTTAGACTCCGCCTCCTCCAGCAGAGCCAGCGCTGATTGGCCGAATTCCGTACTCTGGCCAATCAGCACTGGCTAATGCATTGTATTGGCGTGATGAAGCAGTGCTGAATGTGTGTGCTTAGCACACACATTCAGCTCTACTTCATCGGGCTAATAGAATGCATTGGCCAGCGCTGATTGGCCAGAGTACGGAATTCGGCCAATCAGCGCTGGCTCTGCTGGAGGAGGCGGAGTCTAAGATCGCTCCACACCAGTCTCCATTCAGGTCCGACCTTAGACTCCGCCTCCTCCAGCAGAGCCAGCGCTGATTGGCCGAATTCCGTACTCTGGCCAATCAGCACTGGCTAATGCATTGTATTGGCGTGATGAAGCAGTGCTGAATGTGTGTGCTTAACACACACATTCAGCTCTACTTCATCGGGCTAATAGAATGCATTGGCCAGCGCTGATTGGCCAGAGTACGGAATTCGGCCAATCAGCGCTGGCTCTGCTGGAGGAGGCGGAGTCTAAGATCGCTCCACACCAGTCTCCATTCAGGTCCGACCTTAGACTCCGCCTCCTCCAGCAGAGCCAGCGCTGATTGGCCGAATTCCGTACTCTGGCCAATCAGCACTGGCTAATGCATTGTATTGGCGTGATGAAGCAGTGCTGAATGTGTGTGCTTAGCACACACATTCAGCTCTACTTCATCGGGCTAATAGAATGCATTGGCCAGCGCTGATTGGCCAGAGTACGGAATTCAGCCAATCAGCGCTGGCTCTGCTGGAGGAGGCGGAGTCTAAGATCGCTCCACACCAGTCTCCATTCAGGTCCGACCTTAGACTCCGCCTCCTCCAGCAGAGCCAGCGCTGATTGGCCGAATTCCGTACTCTGGCCAATCAGCACTGGCTAATGCATTGTATTGGCGTGATGAAGCAGTGCTGAATGTGTGTGCTTAGCACACACATTCAGCTCTACTTCATCGGGCTAATAGAATGCATTGGCCAGCGCTGATTGGCCAGAGTACGGAATTCGGCAAATCAGCGCTGGCTCTGCTGGAGGAGGCGGAGTCTAAGATCGCTCCACACCAGTCTCCATTCAGGTCCGACCTTAGACTCCGCCTCCTCCAGCAGAGCCAGCGCTGATTGGCCGAATTCCGTACTCTGGCCAATCAGCACTGGCTAATGCATTGTATTGGCGTGATGAAGCAGTGCTGAATGTGTGTGCTTAACACACACATTCAGCTCTACTTCATCGGGCTAATAGAATGCATTGGCCAGCGCTGATTGGCCAGAGTACGGAATTCGGCCAATCAGCGCTGGCTCTGCTGGAGGAGGCGGAGTCTAAGATCGCTCCACACCAGTCTCCATTCAGGTCCGACCTTAGACTCCGCCTCCTCCAGCAGAGCCAGCGCTGATTGGCCGAATTCCGTACTCTGGCCAATCAGCACTGGCTAATGCATTGTATTGGCGTGTTGAAGCAGTGCTGAATGTGTGTGCTTAGCACACACATTCAGCTCTACTTCATCGGGCTAATAGAATGCATTGGCCAGCGCTGATTGGCCAGAGTACGGAATTCAGCCAATCAGCGCTGGCTCTGCTGGAGGAGGCGGAGTCTAAGATCGCTCCACACCAGTCTCCATTCAGGTCCGACCTTAGACTCCACCTCCTCCAGCAGAGCCAGCGCTGATTGGCCGAATTCCGTACTCTGGCCAATCAGCACTGGCTAATGCATTGTATTGGCGTGATGAAGCAGTGCTGAATGTGTGTGCTTAGCACACACATTCAGCTCTACTTCATCGGGCTAATAGAATGCATTGGCCAGCGCTGATTGGCCAGAGTACGGAATTCGGCAAATCAGCGCTGGCTCTGCTGGAGGAGGCGGAGTCTAAGATCGCTCCACACCAGTCTCCATTCAGGTCCGACCTTAGACTCCGCCTCCTCCAGCAGAGCCAGCGCTGATTGGCCGAATTCCGTACTCTGGCCAATCAGCACTGGCTAATGCATTGTATTGGCGTGATGAAGCAGTGCTGAATGTGTGTGCTTAACACACACATTCAGCTCTACTTCATCGGGCTAATAGAATGCATTGGCCAATCAGCGCTGGCCAATGCATTCTATTAGCGTGAACTGAGTTTGCACAGGGGTTCTAGTGCACCCTCGGCTCTGCTACATCAGATTGCTACATCTGATGTAGCAGTGCCGAGTGTGCATCAGATGTGTAGTTGAGCAAAACTGACTCAGCACTGCTAAGTCTCTGCATTCGCATAGGAATGCATTGGCCAGCCTTCGGCCAATCAGCGCTGGCTCTGCCGGAGGAGGCGGAGTCTAAGGTCGGACCTGAATGGAGACTGGTGTGGAGCGATCTTAGACTCCGCCTCCTCCAGCAGAGCCAGCGCTGATTGGTCGAGTTCCGTACACTGGCCAATCAGCACTGGCCAATGCATTTCTATGGGGAAAAGTTAGCTTGCGAAAATCGCAAACTGACAGGGATTTCCATGAAATAAAGTGACTTTTATGCCCCCAGACATGCTTCCCCTGCTGTCCCAGTGTCATTCCAGGGTGTTGGTATCATTTCCTGGGGTGTCATAGTGGACTTGGTGACCCTCCAGACACGAATTTGGGTTTCCCCCTTAACGAGTTTATGTTCCCCATAGACTATAATGGGGTTCGAAACCCATTCGAACACTTGAACAGTGAGCGGCTGTTCGAATCGAATTTCGAACCTCGAACATTTTAGTGTTCGCTCATCTCTAATAAAGATGTACTCCCATACATCTTACTTCTTGGCAGGGCTGCCCATAAGAGACCTGGAAAGGGAAACCCAGGGTCCAGAGTGTACATGATTTTTTTTTAACTTCTGGTGCCAGCTCAGATCAACTCCATGTATATAGTTCAATGGTCAACTTTAAAGAGGTTATTAAGTATCAAAAAGTATCTGCAATTATATCCTCAGGAGTGCTAAATCCTCACTGTTCCCTTGTGCACACTTTGTTTGGCTTTATTTTACTTGGTTCTCCCTGTATCATTATTATTTACATGCAGTGAATCTGTGGATAAACTACATTTCCCATGATTCATCTTCCCGCTCTCAATCTGTGTAAGCCTATGTTTTCAACTTTCCCCTGCCATGAAATCACAGGTAGTAAATCACTCTCATATCTGAGGTCACGCGCTCCTGTGATGTTTTGTTTGCTGGCTACATTGCTCACAGGGAGGGGTAGTGAGCTTACACATGAAACATCACAACTGAGGCCAATGGCTTGGAAATAAAGTAGGTAAAAGGCATTGGATTTAAGCAGGATATATATTAGGAAATGTTTTGCATTGATGTATCCTGTTATTTGGCCCATAATTTATATATATATATATATATATATATATATATATATATATATATATATATATATAAAAATTGATAACCCCTTGTTCACCCATTACCCACTGCCATGGCACCATCACTGCCAGCCTAGCCCAGGTCCCAGGAGGAGGAGGAGACAGGCTCCTGACAGGTAGTCATTGTGCTACACTATGTCTCTACATAGGCTGACACTCACTCACTAAGTCAATACTGGAATAGTGCCATAAGATGCTTCATTAGCATTTACTGCACTTATAATGCCTGTGAATACTAATGTAGCATCATCTCCCAGATTGCCAATCTACTGGCACATTGGACATATGCTGTGAGAACAATATGTATGCAGGTCTGTGCTGTGACACATCCCTAAATTATAACAAGCAAGAGACATACAAGGGACATCAGGGAAGAAAAGTCACCAGCATCACATTGAAGCAGAAAGCCCTTATTATAGCCACTACATGATTTCTGAACAATGGAGACTGCAATTTCCCACTGAGATGCTGAGCATGCATGAGAAGAGTTTAACAATTAAATAAATATCCAAAGAGAGAAAATGCAAGAAGAAGAAAATGAGATTGTCTTCTCCACAGGCTGGAGTAAATGATACTGTAGTAATACTGTATGTGTTCTGCTACTGAACATACTACTATTAACCTGTCTATTAGCAGAATGTCAGCGGTCATATGATGTGTGAGTGTCACATGACTGCTGTCAAGTTTAATCCATATCAATTCTCCTACAGATGATTTCACAGGGTTAAAAAAACTGAATATACAATTTTTTTTTCCTTTATAGAAAAGTTGGCATCCTTTGATTAGTTAAACTTTAAAATCTGGCATAAATATGAATTATTTATATACAAAAATGTTTAGCTTTTAATTGTCTATTTATTTATATACAAAGATGTTTAACTTTTAATTGTCTACAATTTTAGATATGGTTAGGTTCTTGGGTGTGAAGGATACCGCCTTAAGAAGCCACTTGGCACACCTGGCACTCACCTTTCTTCCTTACTTTCCACCTGCACCCTGCAAATGTGTCCAGGTCTTATAGTATAATACAAAACAAGCTTTCTAAATTTTATATATTTATTAACCAACTAAGAACAGTCATAATTCCTCATCAGATGATCATAGGGGGTATGATGGGGTTTGTGGTGAGGTCCTTATCATGTATACACAAAGGATGACATCCTAATCCCCTTTGGGTAGTGACTTCAGTGTCTGGACCTTTCCCCTGCTCTCAACACTAGCAAGTTTGGACTTTGAGAGTTCGGGTCCTTCTAGCACACCCAAGGAATTTAACGGTGTGACTGCGACATGTCCCTCCAAGCAAATATTATCAGGAAAATATCAACTTTGAAGAGGGACTAGAAGACAACCTGTCTGGGTGATGTGGATTCAGAGCTCGTTCAGCATCATCCCATCATGGGATAATGAGGTTAGCACAGGTATCCTAATGGTGCTGGGAAGGAAATGACAAAAGGCTGTGTTTACAGATTTGACAAATCCCCTTCCAGCAATTAAACAGGTTTTGTTAACTGGCATCCTGAGTATGAGAAGTCTGGCCAGGTAATAACTTGCCAAGGCTAAATACAAAATTGTCAAATACATAGCTGGGAGTCTCTTATTCTCACAATGGGGTCAACCTTTAAATGCTATTTAAAAACATATACATTTGGATAATGGTAAAAACAGGACACAGCTATTACTGATTGATGTGTTACATATTTACTTAGTTCTCTGCGTTAGTGATACAGTGAATCCAACTAGAGCAATTTATAGACATATCCCTAAATGTTCTTTCTTCCCAGAAGTTGACAGTATAGTGTCGGTTTTATAATTAAACAGTCACTCAGTCAATTATCATTATTATATTTTGAAGAACTTCTAGACTATTTCTTGGGTTTTTAATATGCCTAACACTGTGCACATTCAAAGGTTTATCATTAAATTAAATGAGACTCTCAACTACATAAATTTTCATTTACTTTATTATTGGTGCTATCTTCAATTTGTATAATGTGTGGAGTTAGTCATATTCATTTTCAAGTTGGCACCTCAGTAATTTGGGTCAGATAACCATCTTTTAGCTTGCTGAAAATGCTATTTCTTTTAGCTGTTGCGCCGGTCTCTTTATTTAATTAAATGAACAAGTTTTGCACATTTTCTATTATAAAGGAGAATATGTAATTTATTACTTCAATGCCACAAATATTTTATGGTTTACAGTATATTTCAGCCAGCAAAGTTTTACTGTTAAATCCATCAATTTAGATCAGCAGTAATTTATCATAAAAATGCAAGATTCATCAAACACAAAGTATATACTGTATTGCGTGTAAAAAGCATTTACTTGGATTTGTTCCTGAGTTAATAGAGTAATAGTGCTGAAACTTAGTAGATCCAGTTAGGCTACTACTAATCTCTACCACTGTAAGCCATCTACATTTATTCTGATTATTTAACACAAAATAATTTAAGCTAGAAATATTTGCCCCCTTGATGTCAGTATTTAGCAAGATCTTCTTTGGTAGTTACTATAACCTTTCACTGTAAAATCACTCCTATTAGGGCCACACGGTGGCTCAGTGGTTAGTACTGCAGCCTTGCAGCGCTGGAGTCCTGGTGTTCAAATCCCGCCAAGGGCACAAAAAAAAAAAAAAAAAAAAAAAAAAAAAAAAAAAAAAAAAAAAAAAAAAACAAACATCTGCAAGGAGTTTGTATGTTCTCCCCATGTTTACATGGATTTCCATCCCATATTCCACAGACATACTGATAGGAAAAAATGTACATTGTGAGCATTATGTGGGGCTCACAATCTACATAAAAAAAGCACTCCTATTATTAAAATCCTAAATAGGATTATCAGGTTGTTAAAGGGGTTTTATGGGACTTCAATTGAATATCTGTGGGGGCCTGACATCTGGGACTTCTGTGGATAAGCCGTGTGAAGCAGGTTTACGTTTATTGGTCACTTGGCCTGATCAAAGCTCAGCCCCATTCAAGTTAATCGAGCTGAGCTGTGATACAAAACACATCACTGTGTTTGGTCAGTACTGAAGAGGTTGCAGCCACTTTAAACAGCTGATCAGTTGGGGGCCTGGGTGTTGAACCCCTGCTGATCTTTGATGACCAATCCTAAAGATAGGTCATGGATTAATATGTCATGAAAGAGCCCTATAACAGTCATTTAGATTGAAGTATATGACAATGTCAAAGACAGAAGCACCATAAATAAAATAGAAAGTCTTTATTTAGTAAACACATAAAATTGATTACATAATACAAACATATAAGACTGAGGACCAATGCTTCAAAATAAAGCTGGTGGTAACAGTGATAATAATAGAATGTAAAAAGGGTCAAATGGCATCAATATGAGTAGGTGAAAAGCCCATGTTGTGGTACTTTATAAGAAACAGGTAAATACCCTATAGTTACAAACAACAACCATGGCAAATTAAATAACTAAATTACTAGCCAAACCCTACTGCAAATATTATAGTGACATAAACACCTACCACCAGCAGAAGCGCCCCGGTGCGCATTTTGCTAAGTAGCTTCGTCAGGGGGAAGCTACTTAGCGAAATGCGTGTCGAATACTGTTCGATCGAGTAGATATTTGAGATATTCTATTCCAATCAAACACCACGCGGTAAACGCAGTGAAAATTCGAATTCCCTCCCACTTTACCTGGCGCTTTTTTTGCACCAATAACTGTGCAGGGGAGGTGGGACAGGAAGCAGAAAAACGTAGATATAAAAAAAAAAAAAAAAAATAGGAAAAAGTCATTGGCTGGCTATATCAGGTGACCTCGGATTTATAAGAATAGTGTCAGCCATATTTGTGTCAGATGCGGTTTGGTGAGTTAGGGAGAGACATTGTATTGAGGGTGAGATAGAGTTTAGCCACTGCTAGGCAGGAAAAATTCAACAGCTCTTCTCAGAGCTACTCTGAAGGAACAGTGTATATACACTGAACCTTCCAAAGATGCGTCAGGGTAGCATCAAGGGATGGGGATGTGGAAATGCAGCTGGGAATCCAGTCCACAGTTCAGCTACTGGAGAGGAACAGCCAGCAGTGCCCCTCGTCATTAGCACAAGGGGACGAGGATGGGGACGTGGACTTGGAAATACAGCTGGGGATCCGGGCCACAGTCCAGCTACTGGAGAGGGGCAGCCAGCAGTGCCCCTCGTCATTAGCATACGGGGACTTGGACGTGGAAATCCAGCTGGGGATCAAGGCCACAGTAGTTCGACTGCGGATCCAATTAGCTACTGGAGAGGGGCAGCCAGCAGTGCCACAACATCAAGCAGGGTGCAGGGTACCCCGCTGACAAGGCCCGAGCACCAGGAACCTATACTAGGGTGAATAACAGATATTGAGGACCCGCAACAAGCATGTCTCGTCAACAGTACTGACGAGACACAGTGCCAGCACACAAGTTCCTCCTCCTCTTCCTCCTCTTCCAACACCACCACCTTTACTGTTAATAAATAGTTAAAAAACCCCATTAATGTTTTAGGGCTCACCCCAAGGGCCTGAAAATTAATGTTTTAGGGCTCACCCCAAGGGCTTGAAAACTAATTTTTTTAGGGATCATCTCATGGGTCAAAAACTAAAATTCTGCTGGTTAAAGGCTCAATTCACCCAAAGGGCTTAAAACACTGCTGGTTAATGGCTCAACTCACCCCAAGGGCCAAAAACACTGCTGATGCAAGGCTCTACTCACCCCAAGGGCCAAAAATGCTGCTGCAAGACTCTACTCACCCCAAGGGCCAAAAAATAAAGCACTCCTGGTGCAAGGCTCTACTCACCCCAAAGGCCAAAAACACTGCTGGTGCAAGGCTCTAATTACCCCAAGGGTCAAAAAGTAAAACACTGCTGGTGCAAGGCTGAACTCACCTAAAGGGCAAAAACTATGCTGGTTAGAGGCTCAATCCACCCAAAGGGCCAAAAACTAAACTGGTTAGAGGCTCAACTCACCCAAAGGGCCAAAAACTATGCTGGTTAGAGGCTCAATCCACCCAAAGGGCCGAAAACTAAACTGGTTAGAGGCTCAACTTACCCAAAGGGCCAAAAAATAAAACACTGCTGTGCAAGGCTCTACTCACCCCAAGGGCCAAAAAGTAAAACACTGCTGGTGCAAGGCTCAACTCACCTAAAGGGCCAAAAACTATGCTGGTTAGAGGCTCAACTCACCCAAAGGGCCTAACATTCTGCTGGTGCAATGCTCAACTCAATTAAAGGTGCAAAGATTAGATGGTTTCTTTCAAAACCGAGGGTGATTCCTTTCGATAATATCTGATGGCTGTTTCCAGCCCTGATTATCCTGGTTGATCTTGTTCAGTAATGAGGTCAGCTCAGCATGAGGATCTTCTACGTTAGGTTGTCCATGCCAACTAATGTGCATGAAGACTCAATCACATAAATGTTCTTATTTTTCTCCAATTCAATCTCTGAATGAACCGCTCTGAATGATGGCCTAGGCACTGCTGCAATGGCAATCACTGGCTTTTCCTGTTCTGGTTCCAAAGAATCTTGTATCTTACTTGAAGAAGAGACAATCTTAGGGTGTCTGCTTGTTGCTTGTGCTGCAGCATTTGGAGTTGGGTCTGTCAGCATTGTGATGAACTCCTCATTCTGGATCCCATTACTTTCAACAGTCTCTAAAGTCTTTTGACACTTTGAATTTTGTTCAGTTCCAAACAACTCTGTGTTTAGATTTGGCTCAGACGCATCTACAGAACATGCCTTGGAAGGCAAGGTTTCCTTTAGTGGATCCTTCTCAGCAGGATGATGATGATGAACCTTGGTTAAATCTGGTGTTGGAAGGGAAAGTGGTTTCTGATCTACATCTAAAGTACTGGAGCATGTTGTTTGGACTATTAACACCTGATCAGAACCCTGTAGAGGACCGATATTAGAGGACCATTACCGGTAGTAGTGGTTTCAGCCAATTCTCCACTTTGTGGTCCTCTGAATAAATGTTACCCCCACGACTTGATGCCAAAATGTTATCAATTTCACAATCAAAATCAAGGTCAATGTCTGGGTCCTCACACCAATCCACTGCATCAATCCCACCACAAGAGTGATGGTTTTGGAACCACTGTTTTAGGGGCTAAGAATTTTAAAGGGGGCAAACACTCTGCTGGTGCAAGGCTCAACTCACCCAAAGGGCCAACAAATCTCTGCTGATTAAAGGCTCTACTCACCCAAAGGGCAAAACAATCTGCTGGTGCAAGGCACAACTCACTTAAAGGGCCTAACACTCCACTGGTGCAAGGCTGAACTAACTTAAAGGGCCTAAAACTATGCTGGTAAAAGGCTCAAGTCACCTGAAGGGCCTCAATCTCTGCTGGTAGCTCAGCTTAAGGGCCTCTAACTTAATCTGGAAAGGCTCACGTGAAGGGCCAGTGAAGTAATTTTTGGAGGTCTCACCACATCACACACACACATAAGCAATGACAGTTAAGGGTGGGGGCTGTTGGCTTTCCCATTGCCCATGCCATCTGTGGATGTCATGTGTTTCTGTCCATACTATTCTGGAGGAAAGAAGGTTTCCAAGTATTTTTCCACTTTCCATATTGAGTGTGGAAAGTGTCTAGTTGATAGGCTGTGATAGTGGGGTAATCCTGGGACTTGGGTGTGTTAGATGCCCCCAGACATGCTTCCCCTTCTGTCCCTGTTGCATTCCAGAGGTGTTGGCATCATTTCCTGGGGTGTCATTGTGGACTTGGTGACTCTCATTAGTTGAATTGTGGTTTCCCCCGAAACGAGCATTTTTTCCCCATAGACTATAATGGGATTTGATATTCGGTCAAATAGTCGAATATTCAGGGGCTACTCAAAACGAATATCGAATATCGAATATTTCACTACTCGCTCATCTGTAATTTTCACTGTTACCACAAGCTTTATTTTGAAGAATTGATCCCCCAGTCTTATATGTTTGTATTATGTAATCAATTTTATGTGTTTACGAAATAAAGATTTTCCATTTTATTTATGGTGCTTCTGGCTTTGACATTGTCATATACTTTAATCTTTAAAGCTACTGCTTGTTGCCTTTGTTTGTAACAGTTATTAAATTGAATATACGTGATGAATGCTAAATTTCTGCTTTTCACTAAATTCATTTCTAGAAGTTGTTCCATGCGTGTTCTGTATAACTAAAGCTGAAGTATATGTAAAGACAAAAAGTAAAAGTACAGTTTCTAACACCTAAGTTAAGGTCACAGGTCATAGCCAATTTACTACTGACTGTGGTGTCAAATGGTTTAAATGCTCAGAATCAGAATTTTCTCATATCTTTGGCTCTGCAGCAGAGTGTTAGCTGTATATTACATATGACATAAGCTGCTTGTGATGCTGCCTCAACTTCTGAATAGAGATAGGTGAACCTCTCAAGATTCATTTCCTTTCGGTTTCAAATGGCTCAGGTCCCAGATTAGTTTTGGGTCAGACAAGTTTGGTACAAGCCAAAACTTAAATTAGTTTAAAGCATGGTGTATAACAAGGTCAGGGCTCCTAGGAACCTATCTATCCAATTTCTAGTTCTCTAAGGTAAACACAGCTGAAGTTATGTAAAAGTGAAAATGACTAGAGATGAGCGAACAGTAAAATGTTCGAGGTTCGATATTCGTTTTGAGTAGCCCCTCAATATTAGACTACTCAAATCGAATATTGAACCCTATTATAGTCTATGGGGGGAAAATGCTCGTTTCAGGGGTAGGCAACATTCGATCAAATTATACTTACCAAGTCCACGAGTGAGGGTCGGGCTGGATCCTCCGTGCAGTCTTCTCCTTGCAGCGTCCCCGCGGCATCTTCCGGCTCTTCATTCACTCTGCCAGGCATCGGGCCTTGGCAGAGCCGACTGCGCATGCCCGCACTACAAGCGGACATGCGAAGTCGGCTCTGCCCAGGCCCGATGCCTGGCAGAGTGAAAGAAGAGCCGGAAGACGCTGCGGGGAAGCTGCACGGAGAAGACTTCTAAAGGTAGGAGAAGAACCAGCATCAATTGGCCGACTGTATAGCATTCGGCCAATCAATGCTGGTTCTGCATCGAACTTTTACATTCGAACAGCAAGTGGTACTCGATCGAATATAAGTATTTCGAATACCATAGTATTTGATCGAATACCTACTCGATCGAGTACTACTCGCTCATCTCTAAAAATGACGTATATATCTATGGAAAACAGTGATGGTGAGCAGTGGATACAAACTCCTTGTTTAACTATATACTGCACTGACACTAACATTTATGCATTTTAACATGTAAAATTTTTTTTTTTTTTTTTTTAAGATTCACATGGTGGTTTTGGGGCTAGTTTAGTTTAGTTTCCAAAATGGGGGTCACTTTTGGGTGGGGGGGTTCATTGTATTGGTACTCTAGAGGATCTGCAAATGTGACATGGCACCTGGAAAGTATTTCCGCAAAATCTGCCATCCAACAATAGCACTCTTTCCGTTCCAAGCCCCACTATGTACCCGTACTGCACAACAAGAACCACATATGGGGTATTGTTGTGTTCATGAGCAACTTTTTTTTACAAACTATAGAGTGCTTTTTCTCCTTTAAAATTTTGGGGAAAAAATGACATTTTAATAATTTATCATTTATACATCCCAATGTTATTAAAATCTGTGAAACAGCTGTGTAGTCAAAATACTCACGGGGTGTAGTTTCCAAAATGGGGTCACTTTTTGGGGGTTACTATTGAATTGGTACTCTAGGGGCTCTGCAAATGAGACATGGCACCCAAAAACTGTTCCAGCAAAATCTGCTTTTCAAACATCCAGTGTTGCTTCTTCCTTTCCGTTACTCAAACATCAGTTAACACCAATATGTGGGGTATTTTTATGCTCAGGAGAAATTGCCTAAAAACTGTCAGATGCATTTTCTCCTTTAACCCTTTCTGAATTTGTTAATTTTAGGGCTAAATGAAAGTATTACTGAAATAATGAAATGTCTACATTTCACCTCCATATTGTTTAATTGCTGTGAAATGCTTACAGTGTTAACAAAAGTTATTGCTATATAAATTGACATATCTCAATTTTGAAAAATGAGACTTTGTCCTTAAGGCGCTTTTAGGCTGTGTCCTTAAGGGATTAACAACTTTCAGGTTGGTAAATTTAGGTTAGTCTCCTTGTAGCATATAATGGTCTTTTAATATTTAGACTTTAACATGCAGTATATATGAAGAGTTCCTTGTCCAATTTCACAATTATTTTCATTTGTTTGGTAATTTTGCAAATCAAAGTTCTTGTCAATAACTTGTGTATAGAAAATGAAAAAAAAAAAAAAAAATGAAAGTGGCATTTTTTTTAAAGGTAACAGACTTAATATGGAAATAAGTACCTTGAATCAATTAGTTTTGAAGTTGGAGGTCTCTTAAGAAGACATATTTCTGCAGTCCACCTTGATTACAGTTAAAAAAAACAAAAAACAAAACTATTTGATCCAATGATAACAATGAATTGGTGGAAAACGGGTCAGGTTCCTGGTTCGATTTAACATTTGTGACTAACTGGATGTTTAGAAGAAAACTATTCTAAAAATGTTCTTAGCAGAGAGTAATAAAAGATAGAAGAATGACATTTTCATAGAAAACTGACACTCTTCTTATGTTCCCAATCTCTTTGTGCTACGGAACCACTTACAATTCTCCTCCTTTGCTTCCATCTCTTGGTTCCTGCTGTTAGGAATCATTAGAAAACATTTAGGGGAAAAAATTGCATTAATTCCAAGAAACCGATGAACCAGTGAAAACTTATAGTCTACATTTCCTTTTTAACTGTCTAGCCTTTAATTAAAACATCAAGACAATTGTGACTTTCTGAAGAATCAATGGAAATTTCACTCGTTCCTTGAAAATATCTGGTGGCATTGATTGTAAAGTTGAAAGAGGTCATCCTCAAATTAAAGTATTAATAGCACTTTCACATAAAAATGCATTATGCTGCTAATTTATGACCAATCGCATTAATATAAGCCTGTTAGTGTTAACAAAAGTAGCAATTGGTCTCTGGATTGAAAACATGTTTACAAGGTACAGCCATATAAACATTAGTCTTCTCTATTCATGGGAATTGAATTAGAAACATCTGTTGATATATTTGTCTTCATGATTTTATACAATGATACATTAACCATTTTGCAATCAAATAGCTTTAATATGAATTGGCAGATGGCTATTTCACACATGGCGTGAATGCTTTACTCAATAATATACTTGTTTTCAGTATAAATTAAATCCGTCAGAAATTACATTATTTGATTAGCACAAATATTATTGTTAAACATTGTCATTAGTCATAATAGCGGCAGTAGTAAACTAATTATCTCAATATTGTATCTGATATATAGTAGATGAACAGTAGTGACAAGCTGCAGTACAATGTATTTATTTATGACTACTGTATCAATATTATTCATCAGATGACTTAATACTCAATATTTAAAATACACTATTAGCCTCTTTACCTTTCTATATATTAAAATGAAACTTCCTATGCAAAGAAATACAAAAATTCTTAAGGTTGACCATACAAGTCACCAATATTTTGTTCTGACGGTTATTCTTTTATTTCAAATGTGGGCAACAGAAGAGCCAACACAGGAGACGCTATTACAGGGGCCAGTGATCCAGGGCCGCCATCAGGAATTTTGGGGCCCCATACAGCCTAAGTGTCTGGGCCCCCCCCCCCCACCATTTTAAGACTACTTCATTTTGCGACAATAAACCAGTGATTTTCAACCTTTTTTGAGCCGCGGCACACTTTTTACACTTCAAAAATCCCGGAGCACACCACCAACCAAAATGGCACAAAATGACACTAAAACAGTACATATTATACATATAGTTAATAATATAGATTCTAAATGGTTGAATCTTTGGTTGAAATAAACTGCAGCAAAATCTGCAACAAAAACGCTGCGTTTATGCAACGTGGGGCCTCAGCCTTACGCCTCCTGCATACAAGTGGCACGCATGTGGTTTTCACTGATATAAACATTAAAAATTAATTGACAGGGCCACAAATGCAGACAGATATAGGGTATATATAGGACAGATACAGGGTACGTATAGGACAGATATAGGTGATGTATAGGACAGATATAGGGAATGTATAGGACAGATATAGGACCTGCTCTATAATTTTCAGCTCTTCAATTTGGCCCAGATACACAGCCACAAAAAGAATGGCTGTATATATGGGTCCTTAGAAATGTATAGGTCTGTACTTATATCCACAGTTGTGTATAAAAAGTTTGGTCATGTATATTACAGGTTACAGGTTTGTGTGCTTTACATAAGGGATACTGATATGTGAGACATATGGAGGTAATAATTAAGTAAATATCTTCATTATATAGTACCCCCATATGTCACACATGTTATTAACTCTTATGTGAGCCACAGGGGTTAATATGAGGGACATGATGGGGTTAATTGCTATTAATGTGAGGTACATGGAGTTACTAAAACTAAATTAATAACCCCAAATGCTTGACATTAATAAGAATAGTTACTAACCTGGTGTTTTCTTTTACTTTCACTTTGTCCAGCTTCCTCTCCTCCTCTCCTATTCAGGGCTGCAGACGGCAGGAGCTCCTCACGTGTAGCAGCAGGTCCCTTATCCTGTGCAGTGAGAGGCTCATCTCTGATTGGTGGGCAGGGAGAGAAGGGGGCGTGTCCTACACCTGAGCTCTAGCAGAGCAGTGTAAGGACGCTCCGTCTACATTTACAAGTACACAGGGACTGGCTGCTGTGCCTGCAATGTACAGTAGGTCTCCCGTGCCAATCTTGGCATGCGTTTGGGGAACTTTCCCCGCGGCACACCCGGCACACTGGCTTAAACAACCTCCTCTGACCTGGGGCCTGGGCAGTGGGCACTGCAGGGGGCCCGATCGAAATGTCAGGGCCCCGATCGGTCCCCGTCCCCCAATCCAGCCCTTGGACTGCTGGCGCCAGGGGCCGGGCCCCCCCAATTTTTCAATTTGGCCGGGCCCCTGACGCCAGTAGCGGTAGTACTGCCCTATCGGCGGCCCTGCAGTGATCAGCCAGTTGGCGTAAATCTGTGTTTGTTTGTTTGTAGGTTGACTGAAGCTTTTTATTTAGTGTAAAAGATGTTCCTTTATTGTCAGCTTCCATCTTCCAAAGTAAGTAGGGTTGTTCCTCCCACATAATTGAAATTGTACATGCACTGTACCAGAATGACTGCAAAAACATTTGGTGACATACAGTCCTCCATGCTGAGCGGCCATTCAGAACTCATTAAACACTGATCAACAACCTGTTTAAAAGGGACCTCACAAATTCTATTTACTAAATTCAGACATGATCAGCAGCAGGGGTGACCCTAAGGCAAAATCTGTAACAGAACCCTTAATCACCATGTTCTATGTATATTAGTGACTGCTACCTCTGCAACCCTATAGCTATGCCCCTGCTTAGTAGGTTCTATTAATGGGGAGTGTCTCATGAAAAAGTACTCTGTACTGTAGGTCTTGTGTTAAACTCCTTACATGTTACAATCCATATCTGGATGTCAATGCTCATTTAACAGGCAGCTGTTAAAATCACTACACAGAATCTCAAAGTAGCAAAGCCACTGTTAAAGACAAGTCTGAAAAGTTCCAGAAGACTTTTCTTGGGTACAGACTAATCTCAGGTACTGAATCTATGGTCTGTGCTCTATTTTGCACTTTTATTTATATAGAACTATATGAACTATATCAGTCCAATACTCAGATTACAGTTCCCATAATTTGCAATAGACAAAAAAAGAGTGGGCTAAGCCATAAAATGGATCCAGGGTCAGAAGGTTCAACTGTAGTTGGTATATGAAAAGGTTGGGACAAGCAAAATCAGGACAGCTGGGTTAAGCACAGGAAAAACTGATAACCAAGAACAAAGACACTGTAGAGGATCCCTCTTAAAGATCCTTTAAGGTATACTATAGTTCTTATAGTGTGAGGACATTTAGTTTTTTCTATAGCAGTAAAGTGTACAGTGTTTGGTATAAAGTCTATGCTCAGAATACAAATCACACGAATAAGAATTTTAGATGCAGCTCTGGACTCACACAGGTTGTAACTCAGGATCAGTAAACGATAAGTAATGCAATGCTTTTAAAAGCTACTCAACTTTTTATATGAAATATATGCATGTATAGAATTACTGTATATAAAATGCTGCAAAAAGTTAAATATACAGAGTGCTTTAAACTACACATTACAAGATGCCTTTCTGTTAAAGTGAGAAGGTCACGATGTCCAATAAATGTCTAATTAGGTTTATTTACCCTAATTTGTTGTAACCAAAAAATAGGGAAAAGGAGAGGGGAAAACACAGCCCACTTACTTGACCTTTAAATAACTTGAGAAGTCTATCCACGGTGATGCCGTTTCAGTATTAGAAATTGGAGGAAGCCCGGATACGCCCCATCGGCTTGGGACACAAATACAAAAAATCGGTGAAAAAGATCCAGCTCCACTCCAAGGTCTTTTCAAATAAAACTTAGCATTTATTGGTGCACTGAATAAAATCCAATCAAAATTGAAGAAACATAAGCACCATTATGGTGTTTCCATATTCATTGTTACAAAAGACGCAATCGGGAAACGCAGCAAAGTGACAGTAAATGTCACACTAGGGTTATATTACAAGGTCTCTCATATTCAGACTAGCTATCAGCTTAAAGGGATTTTCCCATGAAAGATATCCCCTATCTACAATCAAGCAATAGTAATGCAAGTGTACACAATGTAATAGTGCAACAGTATGTTGTGCATCTCTCTATAGTACATTGTGGTTCAGGACAGAAAATAATACAATACTAATTATTCAGTTCTCCTTTCAACTTCAGACTTTTCAGTGTCTAGAACATTGTGTCCCTACATTTGCCAATGTCAGAACATTGTGTGCCAGAACATACAGAAAGTCCTGATGCTTGATGGTAATCCATGTGTGCAGGGCCCTGAAGACAAGTAAATTCAGGAGTAAGGGGAGGTAAGTAACTGCCTCTCATTCAGTGTCTGAATAATTTTGAGGCTTGTTTGAAGGGTCTATTCTGAAGTCTAGGTCTGATTTATGGGACTGCCCATTAAAGAGTTTAGCATTAATCCCAGCACTTTCTATTTACTGTATGCCCTATCTCTATGCGTTGTGATGCAGACATGAGGCACAGAATAAGCAAAATAAAATACAACCTTAACTTCAGGAAAAAAAAAATGTCGAACAAAATCCTGCACGTCCGAGCACTAACTAAATAGCAAAGAACTAACTATATATGTGGCTTACTACCAACCACACAAACAAACAAAGTAGCACAGTACAGTCTCACCAGACTCTAAATATCTCAGAACAGACCCAGACATCTCTTTTCACTCCCAGGATTTGCTCTGAAGTGTAGGCTCTATGGCCTTGTGTGGCCCAGGAACAAGCCCATGACCCACACCTGGGGCTGAGGCCTATTCAAGACCCGCACTGGATCACACATATATCAGAAACCTGGGACTGATATATCAGAACTCCAGCACTCTGCCTGTTACTTTCTCACAGCGCATAGAATGAACAGGAAAGGAGAACATTATTTCTAAAACTTTCCTGAAACCTAATTTTCATATCTTACAAATAAATAATCAATCCAGGGAATTGATCAATGCACTTAGTACTTGTTTGCTGAGAGTTTTGCTGGAGTTTCTTCTATATATACCTTCCATTGTATGACTTTGTATTATATGGGAATAACCACTGAATTATAAAGCTAATTTAATAGTTTCCACCAAGTAAGAAACAATCTGATCTCATATAGTAGAATTTCTGAGTCCAAACTTCTATTGTTGATTGATTATCCTGTTTCTTTTCAGGGAGCAGCTACTTTCCACTTCAGATCTTCCAAGTGCAGCTGTTGCTTATCACAAACAAAACTCGGCAGCATTTAACTGTTATCTATTTGTGTCTCCAGAGCTCAATAAATCTAAACTGCTTTTCTACTACCACTTAGTGCTTTATTTATCATTTAAAGGAACAAACCCATTATTCTGTCTGAAAAAAAGAAATTAAGAAAAACCTCTGGAAAATAGAAAACGAATGAGAATTATTGCGGAATCTATCATTTTATATGTATTTATTCAAGACATGAAAGCTAAAATTTACTTTACACTAACTCTTGCTGGTGCTGTAACTCTAACATTGGCACGTGTTTCTTTTTCTGCCCTCTGGAGATTTTAAACCTGGGAAAGATAGATTGATTACACATCTAATTGCAGTCGCCAACTCTCTTATCCCCCTATATTGGTTGAACCCAGTTGCTCCTCCCCTCTCGCTTTGGATAGACAAGGTTAACCAGGTTGCACGTTTTGACAAACTCATGTGCTGGTCTACACGCTCTCATGAACGTTATGTTAAGACATGGACTCCTTGGTTTCTGCATAAACACTGATGTCGCCCCTTAGGGACTGAACGGATGTGATGTTTTCTTTCTAGTGGCTTTCCGATCTCCTTTTCCACCCTTTTCCTTCCTCCCTTTCCCTCTTCCTCCCCCAGATGCCCTTTCTCTTTCTCTCTCCAAGGCTTTTCTTACCTCTTGGCTTGCTACTTACCGATCTCTCTTCATTAGTTCTTGACTTTTCATCCTGTTTTCTTGGACACTTGTCTAGTTGGTTACTTAGACGTAATATCTCTGGGTGGTGTATGTTGGACGTTTGGAACTTAGGTTCATTTGCCTTTAGGACTGTTGTTTTGTTATCATACATACTCAGAAGATGACTGCATTGTATTGTATAGTTTGTCTATTTACGATGGCTCTGCTTCACTTCATTCCCTGTTGTGTTCTTTTACAAATGTTTTGAAAAAAACAAATAAACATTTGATTGAAAAAAAATAAAATAATTTACTTTACACTGATAACTGTTTACTTACTCTTATAAACTGCCCCGATTTCTGACAATTTTTTGACAATTACTTCTACAGCCCCAGGAATGTGGCTATACACGAGATGAACGTCAGGCGATCCCACCATGTGAGTGTCAAAACTCTTCCCATGTGCTAATTTCAAGGAAAAGCTGATATATATATATATATATATATATATATATATATATATATATATATATATATATAGGACATAACTGATCCTTTGTTGTCACCAGCAATAAACAACCCCAAGAGGTGCATGGCAGCAGCTTATTTTGCCCCATACTATCTAAAGTATATGGGAACTGACTGTATGTTTTATGGTAGTGGGTAATGACTAAATATTTAATCATGATGAGCTTCATAAGGGCCTATTCACACGGAGTGTGAATAGGCCCTCAAAGTACATTTTACAGCCCCGTCAATTTCTTGTACACCAATATCAACCCTGTCTCAAGCTCATTCTTCAATTCTTATCCTGATCGGCAGAGATTTTCCAACCAGTGTTAAACTGAGCTATTAACTATTCATTAAGGCCAAATGCAATTGGGAACCAACAAGCCAATATTATTATATCAGCTACAATGTCCTCACTAAATCTTGACATACTGGTTACCATATATAAGCTAGGCATAAACAATCTAACTCTTTAAAATGAAAAGTCCTTCATTTCTATTTCAAATCTGCATGCAAATTTATAAACATTGGGACACACAGAGGAGATGTACTAGCAATCCCCTAGTCATAGGACATAAGGATATGTTGGATATGTGAAGAATTGATACATTCACTCGTTTCGCCTAATACGTACATATTTTTGAGCTAAGGCTCCAGGTAGTGGGTCGTAGCAAAAATAAAAAGCACTGTGGGAATAAACGTAATAAGAATGCATTGCTGTTTTTCCTGCAGCGCTTTTCACAGAAACTCTGCAGAGATTTTCTCATCAGACTTTCTGCTTCCATTATATGTATAGGGGGTCTCGGTAGGTATAATTGATTTGCTGCATATATTTTTCAGCAATGTGTGGATGGGATTTGCTAGAAGGGGTCATAGGGACTGTAAAGCACTGTGGTTATGCCATGTAGAGTCCCAATGTTAATATGTTTTTTGAATAAAGTCTGATGTCTTTCTTTCTACAGTCCTATATTACATTCTTTTTTTTACTAGTTATCATGTGTAACACTATTTCATGTGCATGTTACAGTTTCAGGAACTGAGGTGTGAGTTGCCAAGCAGTGGCCAGTCACATGTATATTACCCTTCCTATGCTTTTAACCTGGAAAGGTCTCCTCAGCAAAAGCAATCTATGGATGATAACTTCTATTATAAGGTTAATGGGGAAATGGGTGCAATGTGCCTTGGAAAGTCACAATATTAACTCCATGAAATGTTATTGTCCAGACAAGGGTTGAGCAAATTAATTCGTTTAGAACTGGACTTGATCCAACAATGTCTAAAAGATTTGAGTTTCCTGAACATGAAGTTTTCAGGTTAATCACCCATGAAACTCATGAATTGTATGCCAAAGGACTGTCAGACACCGCAAGGATGCCCAGGAGAGGTGAGGCAAGGTGAGTGTAAGTGTTTGTTAGACTATGGTAGAGTGGGTTCACAATAATTAGGAGCAGGGTCGTCTGAAGTGGTACAGGACCCACTGCCAGGTGGAGATGGCCAAGGCTTCGCAGCACCATGATAGCGATCAGAGAAAGCCTGGTTCCCCAATTGCTATACACATAGTATGCCCGGAGATGGTTATTAAAAATAAACTCATATACTCACCTCTCCTGGGATTCTGACAATCCCCAACCTCCTCTTTGGAGCTCTTCCGTGTTGTGACTGAGTTAATGTGCCCCAGTGGTCACTCCACCCTTGAGCATGCCAGCATAATAATGTCAGTGCTCCTCACATGATCTCTAAGGCCTAATCACAGGCCCCAGCACCAGGCATATTAAACTGTGTGGGCCCACTGTGGAGTATATTACATTGTATTGGGGCCACTGTGGAGCATATTACACTGTATGCCAGACACTGTGGAGCATATTATACTTTGTGGGGGGCAGGTGGTGCATACACATTGGGAGAAGAAAGCCTGCAGCATCCGTATGTGCCTAAATCATGTACCCGGTGTGTTCCACATTGACATAGGCAAATTCCACTGCATGGTCATCTGTCAATGTGGCCTTGAACCTGTTGCAAAACTACAACTTCAACAGGTTGGGATTATGAGAGCTGTAATTTGGCAACAGCTGTAGAACTACACAGGTTGTGCAAAATAATGTCAAAATAAGAGTGTTGTACAGCCTGTGGCCCTCCAGCAGATCTTCGCTATAGCAGTTTTAGCAGTAGATCCCACCCTCCAAACATTTTTTTCCTTATAATCCTCCTCTAAAACATAGGTGCGTTTTATAATCTGGTGTATTTTATAGTGGAAAAGATAAAAAAACACAGCATTTGCATATTTCACTCACAACACTTTGCCATAAATAAAGGAAAAAAAATGTCTTCTTGCTCATTTGAATATTATTTTATTTAAAGGGAACATATGGTATATCTTACACACGTGCAGAGGTTATTGTGCAAAAGTTCATGAAGAACAGTGAGCTTTCATTGTAATCCTGCCTGTCAGTATTATGAAATATATGCTAATCTCTACAGAACAGGTAAAGGAGAAATCTCAACTAGTATAAGCCTCTTGTTGGGGCTCAGTGATCTGTGTTAAAACCATAAGATTTTTTTTTTTACTACAAATATTCGTATGCAAAATAAAAGAACAAAACCAAAAGACCAAGAACATGAAAATCCTATTTAAACAAAAGGTCCCTTTCTGTTATTAGAAACCTTTTTTATTTTAATAATTATTTGAAAAAATCTATTAACGTGAATTTTCTGGATAGATTGTAGGAAGCTTTTTAGTTTTTTTTTCATGAAAAATGGTATTTTAAGTAAAAAAAAAAAAAAAAGATGAGAATACTCTTACATGGATTCACTTCTCTTCTCTTATCTAAGGCAATGTCAAGGGAGCATGTCACAGCCTTGAAGGGCTCCACTTCAGTAATGCCAAGTACATGTGCAGAAATTCAAAACAAAGCCTCATACTTGTATGATAGGAAGAGACTGTAATTCAAGTGTAAGAGGTAGTGATTCAAACTTGGAGTTGGATCCCATTTGAGCTGTGACAAGTCCCAATTGCACTTGAGTCCCATTTGCATATTATAAAAATTGCAAATCATAAGAATAACTAGATAATATTGATACTAAGATAATACTACCTGAGGTTTTATGTATAGGTGACAATTTGGTTCAGGTCCCGTCTCTACTGTCACCCTGTTCTGCTTTTCACTTTTGTTCTGCCCCTTATTCCATTGTATCCTGCCCCTTTGTCCGCTGTATGCTGCCTGTCATTCTGCTTTTATCACTGTATCCTTTCCTGTGTATTGGATGTTGCATTTGCTCACGTAATGGAATAATGTTTCTTCCAGCAGCAGTGACAAGGCAAGATGATGGTTCCAGTGACTGGACATCAGGAAATGCTGAGTGCATGTACACAGTGACCTTGTCCCAGTTACATATGAATACTGCTTCACTGCTCTGTAGGACGTGAGTCAGTACTGCATGTATACAGACACAAGGGTTACTACTTACTGTTACTACATGACTTCTGCTGCCTATGGAACTCCCCACCACCACCATCTTTAGATTATGGACATCTTGCAGCTTGTTCACACTCCCTGTCTCACGTCTACTCTGAGGTCCACTCACAGCTCAAGACTGTAAGGTTTTCCTTTCGAGATGAGGCTGCTAATGTAGTGTTATGTGACTTGACCACTTTATCAGTGGTCATATCAATACCACAGTGCAAAACTATAACTTAGAAACTTGTACTTAATGTTTGATGATTAAACTTTGAAAATTGTTTGCAATGTAGCCATGTGCATGTTTGTAGTATGTACGGATGTGTCCTGTCTTACCTATCCTCCTGGCTGGACATATCTAGATATGTACATCACAAGTTAAAATGCTTTCTCAGCACAGCATGGTTTTATGACAAGTTACCATAATGTGATATGCTAAAACTATTTTTATCTACTAGTATGTGTGCTACCCAATGGAGAAAGGGGAATTGTAGCCTTTCATGGCTTTTGTTGGCATGCTGTGAGATTGTGTTGAATTGGTTTTAAAATAAATTGGAATCTTCAACCAAATTAGAGATAACTTTTGTATGGACACGTCCTTGTTTCCATGTAAAGAAAGAGACAACATGATTTTATTGTGCACCAGAGTTGGAGATGGCAGGATATATTTTAAATGTTGCTTATTACTGTTCAAAGCATGCATAGCTTTTGTTGCGTGTTACAAACACACACATACACATTTATATACATATTTGGTATTTTCCGTGCATGTTGATAAAATTGTATTACAATATGCATATTTTGTAACGAACAGATTTGATTTTACTATGCTATTTACTACATTTTAAGAAAATTTGATCCGTTGAAGATGCAGTCATCTATTTGTCAGAATCAGAGCTTACACTATTATGTAGTTACGATAACAATATTTTAACACAATAGCACAACAAGGATAGATAGATAGATAGATAGATAGATAGATAGATAGAGCAAAATAATGGGAAACACTCCAACAAGTAAAAAGCAATGTGGATCTTTAGTTCAACAGTAACATTTTGGTTCAACAAATAACCTTTTTCAAGACTTGAGAAAGGTTCCTTGGTGGACCAAAATGTTGCTTTAAAAAAAAAAAAAAAAAATCCACGTTGCTTTCTTTTTATTTATTAGTTGGAGTACTGTCCTTTAAAAAAAAAAAAAATTACATGAGAACAACTACAATGGGAATTATAGAAATATCTGGGGGCACACAGTGGCTCAGTGGTCAGCACTGCAGCCCTGCAGCGCTGGAGTCCTGGTGCTCAAATCCCACCAAGGGCAAAAAACCATATGCAAGGAGTTTGTATGTTCTCCCCATGTTTGCATGGATTTCCATCCCATATTCCAAAGATATACTGATAGGGAAAAATGTACATTGTGAGCTCTATGTGGGGCTCACAATCTACATTTTAAAAAAAGAAATATCCAAAAGTATCTGTTCTGTACTGTTCCTATAACTTCTATTGAAGGTGTTAGAGTTAAGTCCTCCATCTTTGTATTTTGGCAGCCATCTTGTGCTCTTTCACATATAAACTGATTTTTCTGCTTAAGTCAAGGAGGCCCTTTGTTAGACTTTAAGGAATGTGATAATGAACGTTAATGCAGAGGTTGCTAATCATTATCTCTCAAGGGCCTCATTTTGAGAAGATACAGCTGACTTTGTATATCTCTTACCTCCTTTACATGATGTATGGACACATAACCAACAAAAGTATTAATCTTATGGTATCTGGGCACTCTGTCATATTTTATGGTATATGAAGGTCACTTAGAGTGTATAGACACAGGGTCTATGGAACATGTCATCTTATCTCTTTTGCCATGATATATACATATAGATAGTCTGGGATGCTAGCTCACACATAAGTATTTGAATCCTTCTTTGTTTCATGGGAAAGTCCATCCCAGTTCTGAAAATTATAATAAGATGCAGATTATACCAGGCCTCAGCCAATAGTCATGTGCCAGGCTTGTCTTATATCTCTATAACCAATTGTGTTGTACCTGATTAGAATAGCCAAGCCAGCTCTTTGTCTGTAATGTATTTAAACTACCTTTTTCTTATAATAAATCAGAACTCTTTTGATACACTACCATCTTGTGTTTAATCAGTTCTCCAGGCTTAAAGAAAATGGCTGCAGGCCATCTAGGCCTGTTAATTAATTATCTAATTTGGAACTCTGCAACATACTCTTATGAGGACACTTTAATGTCCCTATCAAAGGCAATGGGAGTAACAGTAACTCCTTAAATTATGAAGACAGAATAGTTTACTCTGCTACACTGACTCAAGAGTATAATAAGTTGAGGTGAATAAAAAATAAACATGCTACCTTGCCTCACCTCTCCTGGGTATCCCCAGCATTCTCTTCAGATCTCTGACTTATGCCACACTGGGTCATAGCATCTTGATGTGATTGTGCCCCATCACAGCCTCAGCGGCGACCCCCGGACAAGTAACATCAACCAGAGGCCACAAGAATCCTGTAGAGGATACCAGAGTGGTGCTGGACCCCTCAAGAATGCCCAAGAAAGGTAAGGGGATGTTTGTATAATTATTTATTATTTTTACTTACCTACCTTGGGCCACCATATATTACACTTTGGGGTCTGAGAAAAACCCTGAGTAGAATAATAGCACTACCATTTGTCCATGAGGGACCTAATGAATATTTGTCAAAGGAAATCTCATGAGGTTTGCCCATCTCTGCTATATGATAGTATCAATCCATCTGCCAAATAATTCCAAAGTGTATTTGCCTGCCCAGTCTCAACAAGTACAAAAAAACAACTGCATGTTTTTACAGGTTTTAAAATCTGTCCGAAATTATCATTAAAGATTTGTGTGCTGAGGCTCCCAAAGATCCTTCGAGGAAAGGGATGCCAAATATTATCCTAAAGTCTCCGCCCCTTAATTTTTTATGCTTGGAAGTTTCTAGGTCAAGAACAGGGGTCAGCAACTTTCAGCACTCCAACTGAAACTACAACACCCAGCATGCAATGCATGGTTGCTCTGATATTCTTGGAACTCCCATAGATGTGAATGGAGCATGTTGGGAGTTGCTGTTTTACAGCAGCTAGAGTGCCTAAAATTGTTGATCCATGATCGATAACCTGTAGTGTTATTTTATTGCATCAACCTTTCTGCGAAATCAAAATGACACAAAATAGCTTGCGATACTATCATTTTCCATTGGCAATTTTATCGTGAACTGTTCATAAATTTTGTCCAAACGGATATATTTCAAAGTAAATATATTTCCAGATATGCTTTGCTGGACTCTTTTTTGTTGTTTTTCAGCAATTTTACTATGTCTATTTTTTATTCATTACATATTTCCACTCATTCACGATTTGCTCTTCAAAGGAATAAGCTCAATCCAATAAACATATTTATCTCAAATTAAACACAGTGCGCTCGAAGATATTTTGAGTAAAATTGATTCATTTACAAAACTAAATAATTAGTTATGGTGAAAATATGTAAATAGGAAAATATGTTCAATGAGAAAATATATATTAGAATTATTTCTACAGAGCTTGTGGAAATATATTATATTATTTTTGTAGAACATTTATTTTGCTTAAACTTGCTTTATGAAGGAAGAAATAAGACACCGCTACGCCCTACATCCACTGCACCTGCCATGGCATTCAGACCTCTCAGATGTCACAGTCAATAGAGACTACAACATATAAGAAGTTGAAATCATCCTCAAATATGAAAATATATTTCACCAGAGCATTTTTGTGTTATGACAAAAAAAAAACAAAAAAACTTGGTCATGTGTATGCTATGTAAATATAGGTACATAGAGTAAAAGGCAAAAAGAAACATAATAGCAGAGCACTCACACTAGCTAAGACAAACTGTATGGTGTGGGAAAGATAAACATTTGCTTACAGTTTGAAGGCAGCAAACTAATGGGTTAATATGTCCCAAGGTACAATTAAAAGTGCTAATAACAATAAGGAAGATTAATCAATTAATTGGCGACTGCTTATAAATGGCTGGAGAGACCACACCACACTTCTGTTGTATGTAACAATGAAAATATATTTAAGACTCCAGTAAATTAAAATTATTGTGAGCAAATTGTATCTTTCCTTTTCGTCTGTCTCACTTTAAAGGGATATTTAAAGCAATGATGATTTTTTTTTTTTTTTTTGGGGGGGGAGGGGGAATATGACAAGCTTTTATTACATGTATTTTGATCTCTGCAGCTATTTATAGGCAGTCTGCAGTTAATTGATAAATTGATCTTAATTACTGCTTATTAACCTGTCTCTTCTAATTGTACAAAGGGAAATATTAACCCATTGGTGTGATGCCTACAAATGATCTGAAAGGCTAAGACCCCTTAAAGGGGTATTCCCATGAACATAATCATATCTATACTTCTAGATAATTAAAAGTTAAACATTTTTCCAAATATAAGTAATTAAAAATTCTGCAGAGTTTTAAAGATTTTCTCTAACCATCTTAGTGGTGACAGTCTGTTGTCTTGATCGGTTGCAGGGGTGAACCTACCCCTTTCGCCGCCTAAGGCGAATGACTGAAAGCCGCCCCCCCCCCGGGAGGAGGAGGTGGCGCGGAGGGGGCGGGGCTGAGCGAAGGGGGCAGGGTGAAATGAGGGGGCGGGGCTTAGCGCCGTTCACAGGCAGAGAGCAGGCACGGAGAGGACTTGCTCTCTGCCTGAGCGTGAGGGGAGGCTCCAGTGGCCTCCCCAATCCAACGCTCGGTGCTAAGCCAGTCCAGAACAGCTTGTCCTGGACTGGCTTAGGAAAGGAAAAATGTCGCCCTCCCTGGGGCCCTGACATAGCGCCGCCTGAAGTGGTCGTTTCAGGTCGCCTCATGGGAGGTGCGGCGCTGATCGGTTGCCAATGCATACGACCACTAATGTTGAAACTTTCTATGTTCTGGGACTTGTCAGGGACCCAGCTATGATTTTCTTATTGTGGCTGGGATATCAGACAGGGACACTACATGTATCAGAAGATATCCCGGCCACAGTAAGGACATCATGGATGATTTTCTGATGTTAGAAAGATCCTGCATTCATGGTTGTATCCACTGGCAACCAATCAAGACAACAACGTGTGACCACAATATAATTAGAGAAAATCTTTAAAATTATGCAAAATGTTTAATTACTTATATTTGCAAAAATATTTAACTGTTAATTAGTAAATTAGTATGTACATGGGAATACCCCTTTAACATAAAATGAGTTTTAAAACCACCAACAAATGTTTGGATAATGTTGCATGCAGGGAAATATCACCTATTGGCCAAAGAAGAAACGTAAGTTGTATGATGCCGTGTGCTGTTTCCTCTTATTTTTTTCTTGAGATTAAAACTAAATCCCCTTTTCTATACTACACTTTGCTGTATGGAGTTACACACTATGTGGGTGTGCTTTACAGCTGCTGCAAAGTTTTTATCATAGAATAATATTGAATTGGATAGTGGACGGCAGCTGAAGACTGAAGCTTGACCCCTTGGTAATTGGAAAGAGAAAGAGAATTCCGTGGTTTTCAGCCTCTCTTTGGATGCCGTTGAATGGTGGATTGATTGTAAGACATTATATAGCTTGCAGTTATCTTTCAGCCAGGGTAAGTCAAGTTAAACATAAAATTTTGGAAACCACCATCCACACATTTATTTCTTGCAGAACCAATTCCTGACAGTTAGATCACACTTACAAGGAAATTAATCAAACCATCATCTATACAGTTATATTTCTTGCGGTTATGTCACATGCCAACCTGCCAACGCAGACCATGTGAAACATAACATTTTCAAAGCCATCATCCACACATTTATCTCTGGCAGTGCCAGTTACATGCTAGTTTGTGTGTAGGGCACATTTACAACACAATTTGTCATAATGTCTCACTTAACCACTTATTTGCCCAGATTCTGTGTGAATGTCCTTTTTACTGTAGACCTGCTTCAGCAATCCGAGAGACACAAGCTACAAGCTGACGCCCTTGCAAAACCCAGTAAATACTTTCCTCAGATAGTGCTGCAAGAAATTGACATCAATAAATGTGCACTTCGTGCTGTTTAGTGTCTTTAACACCTTTGTGAAAACATAAATCTGGGGCAACCGATCTACCAAATCAAGTTCCTGTTCGGTGACTTGAGGATGGCTGGAGTTTTGGTACTGGATATTGATCCCAAAGCATAATGCACCATACACTGGGTATTCCTGGCTGACTAGAGACAAGCACATTACTACGCATAACTGCCAGCCAGCTAAAATAATGGTGGCCTTGCACATATTAAAGATATTATAAGTCAGCTTTAATGCTGAAGACCATGTGTCATTTTTATGTTTGTTTGCATATGCCATTGTTTGAGAGTGGTGAGAGTTTAATAAAAGAAACTGGACACCAAAGGCCAGGAATTTAGACCATTGCCAGAAGCTGACTCATTTTGCTATGGGTGTATTGTATTGCTAAATCTCAAATGTTTCTTCATATTTTGTCGTTGTCATTCTTTTAATGTCATGCTGATGCTGCATCTGCTCCCACAAAGATATACTTTTTGGCATTTTTTTGTAAACACTTCTCTTTTTGAACCAGGCACACTACTGGTCTCCAAGTAAGTGGGAAGTAAGGTCTAGTAGCAGTACACCGGTGACTGAAGGCATGCCACAACTGCACCGACTGACTCATTTGCACATTGCATCAAACTTATTTTTCTTTAACTTTACAAGAGCGCCTAAGGTAAGTTATCTATCACTGCCATATGATCTGTAACATGGTGGGGTCAGTTTAGTATGCTTGAGGGAGGTGATAGACTCCTTTTAATATTAATTGGCTGTGTATGGTACTGTAGTGCTGTTCATATTCACTAAATTGTACGTAAGGTTGTGCTGTCCTGGTGACTGTTGCAGAGTACAGCAGACTAAACATTGGTGGGGGCACAGACGTTGGTCTCTCACTGATACATTGCAGACTTATACTATAAAACCTTTTTATCTCCTCCAGTGATGTAATATCTTTTCTCAATTGAACATCCATGTAATGGATGAGAATTTCAACACATTTTGCGCTACTCAGTGTCTACATCAGATGTTCAATGGTGTAGTTTGTTGTGTGTAGAAATAGTTATAGTTCCTAAATTCTGTCAGATATTGGAACTGTTGCAGCTTGCATTATTTCAGTTTTGTTCTGTCAATTCACACTCTATGGTTAGGTGAGTGGAGGTCAGGAGTCTCTTCAAGTTAAGAGAAATATACTGTTTGAATAGGTTACAATAAAGGACTTCATACAGCATAGAGGTGGACCAGATATCTGGAAAATACAGAGAATTGTATGTTTTTCTACACATAGCACACTACTGAACCATGGATGTGAAAAAGGAGAAGCTAAATAACAATAAATGGGGGGTGTTACTTAAAATGTATTAATAAGATAAGATAATCCTTTAATAGTCCAACAATGGGGAAATTTGGTGTGATACAGCATCATGGATAGTACAGTAGTATATAGCAAGAGAAAACACATACAAGCTCATGGCAGATAGAGAGATACTAGGAATCATAGCAACTTCTGTGAGACGTGATGTTGATAATACAGCCCAACTGCAGTTAGAGGACATGAGGAGGGGGGGGGGGGGTCACAGCATGTAGACATAACAGGCAGAAACAGTTTTTTTCAGAGGTGGGGGACATATGCAGCTATCATTATAACATGTGGTAGGTCCTTTGATAGGTAGTGAGATCTTATGCTCACAGCTGATATTTCAATATCTTGCATCAGCATTATTATTCCTTAACCACAAAAATGTCCCCAAAAAGTACCCTATCCTTCATCTCCTTTCTTCTTACCACTGTCAAGTGTTCTATCTGCTTGAAGAAGTCTGAAGCCATCCAGGTAGACAGGGTGCTGCACTCTTGCTATGCTTCCATAACTCGTGTGTATGAGTGTGTGTGTGGGGGGGGGGAGGGGTGATGGTAGGTTCCTAGGCTGTAACAGATTCCCACGTGTCCAAAGTAAAAGTAAGAAATACCAGTCAGCTGACCGTAGGCATCTTCAACACATCAGCAATAGATGCCAAAGAAAGAAGACCACCATTCCATGCAGGTCTCTCCTCCATGCTTTGTCTGTCTCATGTTAAACATGCTTTCCTTAGCTCGTGGAGGGATGGTAAGGCACAGGTACACAGGAAATTCCAGCTGAGCAGGTATCTTTTAAGCCTAAACAATAGACACAAAGAAAATAGTCTACAGGTTCTTCCATTCGATTATAGTTAGCTAATTCATAGTGCTAGTTTGCTTGAGTAGAGGTACAGACAAAAAGAATGAGAAAGGAAAGTTAAAGGTTGCTTTCAGCTTGGAGCTCTGTATTGAGGCTGCCACTCATGCGGCGCCATCTTGGAAAAAAAATATAATATAAGTGTGACGCTAGGTTCACACCTGCGTTCTGGTCTCCGTTCTATGGTTTCCCTCTTCTGCATGCCAGAAGACGGAAACCATAGACCGGGTCCGGCCGTGCGCGGCGGTGAGCGTTTTAGGCTCTCCGCCGCGAAACCGGATTTTTTTATCCGGACACAGAGTACTGCATGTCCAACTCTGTGTCCAGATTATAAAACCCGGTTTCGCGGCGGAGAGCGCAAAACGCTCACTGCCGCGCACGGCCGGACAGCTTTCTCACCCATTCAAATGAATGGGTGAGAAAGTCTCCTGCAGGTTTCCGTCTCCTGCCTCTGTTTTAGGCAGGAAACGGAAACCTAAAGTACGGAGACCGGGCGCAGATGTGAACGAGCCCTGATAAAGATGGAAGATGAATTATTATGGTAAGAACAATTTGGTTTTACCTAAATAAAGATTGATGCAATTTCATTGTACTGCTTGACTTTTCTATAAAGAAACAGCACAAACACATGCCCACATCTTTTTTTCAATGCTTTTTACTTTACTTTGTGGAGTAGAGTAGCTGCTGTGCAACTATTTGACAATGTAATTCTCTGTATTATTGTCAACCAACAACCCACTGACTGAATTGAACAAGACGTCACTAGACAGCTTCTAACTGTGGAGATATAATGATAGGGAGGCGGACAGTTGGCTCTTAGAAAAATAAAATAAAACCCCATATACAGAAATGTTAGATCAATAAAATGTTTAAAAATAATAAGAGCAATATTTTTTTTTTCAGTAACTGCAATTTGCTGTCCTTGTTATTGCCTTGTTGCTACGTTAAAAAGAAAGCAAAAAGACCTTTTTTTTCTCATAAAAAAAGTACTTTTAACATGCACAATTTCAGAGCAAAGCTGGCCTTCTTGTTTGATTCACATGGCTTGGAATGCTTCTTTTTGTACTGTTGGATTATACAGTATACACTGTCTACCAATAAGTATTTGGATACCTATGGTAGAATAGAAAAACAACATTTCTTCATATTCAGTAGTTGGTAGAACCCAGCAGATGCTTCCTTACGTATGGGATTGATCGACACAATACTCTCGGATGCCTGTTGAAACTCCTGGTGTATGTGAGCCATCGATTTGGTGTGGTTTTTCTGGCCAGCACTCTATCTCTCAGTTTTGGGGGTTTGCTGACTTGGGGGACATTCCGACAATCACCATTCGTAATCACACAGGCCACTGTCAATTTTGGGTAATTCAGTTTGCTTGCTGTGTCCCTTAAGGATTGACCATTTCTGTGGTACCCCACAATTACCCCTTTCTCAAAATTGGACAACTCTGTACTTTGTGGCATCTTGCATGTGACTAATGCCAATGCACTAATGCCAATGCTGTTTCCTATTTAATGGCGGAAGGCGTGACGTACATCACAGATATCTCCATTTGCATGGATGTCCAAATACTTATTGGTAGACAGTGTATATCTTCTAGAGGGCTGGCTAAGAATAGCAGTCAATATTAGAACCAACTCTGACACACTACTGTACCTCTATTGGAGATAAATTAAATTTTAGTCATATCACATATGAACCAAAAATACTGCTAATACACTATTAGCATATATAACTATAGCAGCACTAACTTTTCCTAGATTGGAAAAGCTAAAATGCTACAAGTAGTGAGTTGTTAAAATGTACCCCAAGTTATAAGAAAACTTTTCATAAATAGATATTACAGGTTAAAATAAGGAACTTTGCAATATATGTTATTAAAGAAATATATTTTATTCTCCACTTTTTAGGCAGTTACTTTCTTCATTGTCTATGAAGAGAGGAGAGGCAATAGAAAAGACACTCAAGTAATTGCTGATGTTACACGCTGCTTTTCCTTCTTTTGTCACACTACTGGGTTGTAGATAAGAGGCTGTAAGAACACAAAATGAGGCAATAAATCAAGTTAGGGCGGGTTCACACCAGCGCCCTATCTCCGCTTTGTGAGTTTCCGTCTTCTGCCGACAGCAGACGGCAATCCGGCACCCAGTGTCCGCCCGTGAGCGTCTTCTGGTCTCTGCAGCAAAACCATTTTTTTTAACCAGACACAAAGTCCTACATGTCTGACTTTATGTCCAGTTAAAGAAAAAATGGTTTCGCCGCAGAGACAGGAGGCACTCACGATCGCTCATGGGTGGAAACTTTGCAAACCCATTCAAATGAATGGGTTCGAAAACTGACTGCCGGTTTCCGTCTCCTGTTCAGTTTTTCAGGCAGGAAACGGAAACCTGCAAAGCGAGATTGGGCGCTGGTGTGAACCCGCCCTGAAAGATATAATGTAAACAAAGCTGTCAGATTGAAGATAAGGAGTAGTAGAAAATCATAATAAGTGGTGAAGGAAACAGATCTCCTTAAAGGAGTATTCCCATAACTCTTGTTCTGCAGCCTGAAGGCTCTGAGCTTTCTTCACTTCCTGGATTTCTCGGCACATTGGTGGGCGAGGTTTCACTTACTCTTCTATCTGCTATGTTTGCAGTCAGTAATGAGAGATTGGTTGTAAATGCATTACCACAGTATAACGCTGATGTGGAAAATGATGTAGCAGAGCTGGATTTGAGTCAGCTTGCATTACATACAGCCCTTATCAGCCCTTATCAGCCAAATTCAAATAAACTTGCTGATAAGTGGAAAAGCTGTAGATAGACAGCACAGTAATCCCGGAGTTCTCACCTCCCCTCTCCCCTATCTGAGGAGCTCCGTTGCTTATCAGCACCTCCCTCTCCCCCTGAGAGCAGGCAGCTACGTCACTTGGGAAATGAGCAGATAAGCCCAGTGGCCATAGAAATGCAATGTCAATAATGAAGTGAATAAATTAAGATAGCGACCAAACAAAGCAGTTTTGATAAAGCAATGTATTTAGGAAAAGTCTTAAATCCACACAAACTAGCAGTATAGATAAAATGCTTTTCATGGGACAACCCCTTTAATAAGCTATATTACAAAGTTTCTTATTTATAAGGTTGTTCTTACTTATAATGTTGTTAATAATTGGAGGTACGCTTTAGGTCAATTATATATATTATAAAAGAAATCTACAGTAACAATTACTTCTCAGTGCAATATACAGTTTTTACAGCAAATTCAAAACATGTTCTTAAAAAGGAAAAAAATAAAGCTTTTTAAGAGGTCCCTTTAATTCTTAACTGTATAAACATGCTTTACTCTGATTTGCAGTGAATTTGGGCTATCAGCAGTGCTGTAACTACCGCCGTAGCAGCAGAGGCAGCTGCCACAGGGCCCAGAACATTAGGGGCCCGGCGACAGCTGCTGCGTTTTGTTTTTTTTTAATACGCCGTTACTGGCTGGAGTTACTCCAACCGGTAATGGGAACTATATATGTACCGATCCTGGCAGGGGCCGGGATCGGTAAGTGACGGCGCGGGCCCCACAAGCACTATTATACTCATGGGTCTTTTCGGACCCCCGAGTATAACGATCGGAGGCCAGGGAGAGGTAAGATAACATAAAAAACTGTGTTACTTAGCTCTCCAGGCCCCAGGCAGACTTCGGCTTACTTGCGTGATATCATATGATTCGAGACGCAGGGCCCCGGTCACATGATGTCCTGGAAGATGACCGACAGCGACGGAGAATTCAGGGGAGTTGGGAGATAGGTAAGTAACAGTAGTTTGTTGTTTGTATCCCTCTGGGTCTCCAATTATTATACTTTCAGACCCCAGAGTATAATAATTGTTCATGGGTGTCCACAATGGAGCATAATACTATGTACTGGGGCCAGTATGAGGACATTATACTGTGTACTGGGGCCAGTATGGGGACATAATACTGTGTACTGGGGCCACTATGGGGACATAATACTGTGTACTGGGGCCACTATGGGGACATAATACTGTGTACTGGGACCACTATGGGGGCATAATATTGTGTGCAGGGGCCAATACAGGATATCAAATCAAATCAAACAAGCTCTATTGGCACATCTGAATAGATATTTGGCATTGCCAAAGCTATTAAGGGGGGGGGGGGGGGGAAGTTGGGGTCGGGGGTGTTAGGAGTATTTTGGTTCATTGCTTTCTATTTTTTTTACCTGGGGAGTTTTTGGCTGCGCGGTGTCTGGGGTGGCATCCTGGCGCTGCGGGGTTGTCCTGTCATGGGTATTGGTGCACACCTTCTGACTTGCACGCGCGCACTGTTGGTAGGCAGCTTTATTTCCTGGTTGATTAGTCTGTCCTCCCATTTGCACCTGGGAGGAGTGGTCTCTACTCTGTATTTAAACCCATGCCTCCCATGGTTCTGTGCTGAGTGTCTCTTTTACAGTGCTAGGCCTTAGCAGGAGGAGTAGGTGGTTATCTTGGATAGAGGAAGTTCCGTGGTTGGTTTTTTGGGTGAACTAGTTGGAGTGTGAGTTTTCCCTTCTGTGTTCACCAATCCTTCCTCTGTGTGTATTGACTGTGTGAGTGAATTGCCTTATCCATTGATTTCTATTCAGTTTCCCTGTGTTTGTTTCCTAGTGTAAGGTACCTTCCCATATTGGTTTGGGGGAATCCTTTCCCACATTTTACCCGTGTGCTGCTTGTGTTGTTAGTCAGCGCACACCCTTGTCAGTCCCTGTCAGTAGCAGCTTCACTTGTTCGTTAGGGGTGACCCCCTTTAGTCTCCAGTCCCTAGAGATCTTATAGGGCATTCCTTCTCCCACTTCCCTCTAGGCCTACGGTATCAGTGAGAGAGGAGCCGTCGGGGTCAGGCTTAGCCTGAGAACAGCCGACCCACACCCGTGAGGCAGGGACCGGGATAGCTAGTGGGAGTAGTGCAGGGCGAGATTTCCTACTGCTATTCCTTAGCCCCGTTGCAGCTACCTGGACTGACATAAAAGAGGGTGTGAGTGGTGGGTACAGGGGGTGGGGTGGTTGATTTGGGGTATAACAGTCCGTGGAGTCTCATCTTCCTCTTGGTGACCGCTATATGGGGAGGGGGGGTGGGTGCGGATATTATAGTGTGTGCAGAAATGCGGGTGCGGGGGGGGGGGGGTTGGCGTTAGAAGTCAGCTGGTCGAGGTCTTCAGCGTCGGGGGGGGGGGGGGGGCGTGTAAAAAGTTAGCCATGGGGCCCCGCCATTCCTAGTTACGCTGCTGGCTATCAGCAGTGCTTAAATTGGGCCGGAAAGCACCAAAACTCAGTTCTGGCATAGTTAAAAAATGTCTTTCAGCATTCCGGTATAACTTATACCGGAATGCTGAAAGAAATTTTGTCATTTTATGTTCCGAATTCCATGTCAAACACATTTCTTTACCATTTATACTATAAAGAAATCTGTCTGATGTGGAATGTGGAACATAAAAAACACTGTTACTTACCTCTCCTGGCGCTTTCCGTTTCAAACCTACTTGGTGACATCCCAGATGTCACATAAGCTGGGGCTTGCGCCATTTTGCGGAAGCACCTACTCTCGTGATGTCCTGTATATCATTGAAGATGTCTGGGAGTGCACTGGAGCGAGGGAGAGGTAAGTAACATTGTTTTTTATGTTTGTATCCTCTCTTGGGTCTCTGACTATTATACTCTGGGGTTTGAAAATTATTCCAGAGTTCCCCCTAAAATTTTTTCCCAATTTAAGCACTGGCTATCAGTTTAGAGAAAATTTGAGGGAAATCTGAAGAAATGTCAGCCAATAAATGAGTGATATATAAAGTAAAATCAAAACAACTTTAGATTGGCATTAACATTTTCTCATAAATTCTTTGTTATGATCAAAAAAAGGATAGGAAAATAAAACCTATAAAGATATTTGGAATCCTTCTTTCTTTACAAAGCCTGTATATAAAGCCTCCCCAACACTCAACTCAAATCCTCTTATTGTGTGTCTGTTCCTAAGAAAAGCAGTGGGAAAAAAATACAATAATCGATAATAAGAAATATAACAAGCATTCTCAATCCAATTTCACAATGTCAGTCTGAAACTAGTTTTAAACAGGGATGCCAAATAGCATAGTACATTTGTAAAACATTTCTTTCCTAGGTTTTTTTTTCATACAATATTCCTGTTAACCCTTCTTTTCCAGTTGAGGAATGATGCGGACTTTTCACTACACCAAAAATTTAACAATAGTTTGACAGCATATAAAGTTCTCTTTGCAGCGAATACATGGTCTCTGTGTCAGTCTCATTCACAGGAGTCGCATAAGGTACAAGCCATTGAATCCTAATGAAGTCCAAGCTTACAAATGTGATTCAGTCTATCATTTCACTCCAATCTCTTTTTTTACTTTGTGGCATCTCCATAGTAGGTGGAACAGTATCTTATCGTGACACTCACATTTAATGAAAAGTGGGTCATTGCACTGCTGTAAGTTGATAAAGGGTATAATAAAGTTGATGCAAAATAAAAAAAAATTGTATAAAAATGCGACTTGAAGTATGGTAGGATTCTCTTGCTAGATTACAAGTACTATCAGTGCTATCCTCACTACTGTTTGGTTATCCATACTCTTCCCCTTTACACTGTCAGTTTATTTCTTATGCAGGGAAACATGATCACATAATCTCAGCATGTCAAATATACCTATGGAAATACTGGCATTTTCCCTATAGGTATAATAGAGACAGAAAGTCCGGAGAGGAAAACTCTGCAGATTTGCTATGAGAAGCGCTGAAGAAAAAAACGCAACAGATTTCCGCCACAGTCTTTTCCTGCAATGCTTTTTGGCTGCGGCCCACTACATGGGACCTTAGCCTAATACAGTTCTTGAACTTGTTTGCCCACACTCATGGTAGAAACAGTGTACAGATTTCATCTAGCAATGAACAGGTAAAAGTGGATTTCAGCATAGGATTTCACTGAAAGTAGCCAAAATAAATGCAATATTTAAATTGTGATAATGATAAATACAATATTTAGCATTGACACAAATGGTGCCAGAAGTTGTATAGTTGTTTAGTAAGTTCAGTAAGTCATGAACCCCTCCAATAATGTTCTGTTGCAGGTATGTTTAAAGAGTTACTCCCATAGTAGAATGTGAAGACCTATAGCTAAGATAAGCTCTGATCACTGTAAATCTAACTGCTAAAACTCCTACTGAAGAGTTTTCCCTGTACAGCAGGTGGTCAAGAACACTGCTGCGAAGAGAAACTAAAGAGGTTAACTTTAATATTACTTTTATTGAGACAAGTGGGAACAAAGTCTAAAGGGTTCCTTAACCAGTAAAACTTTAGCAGGCAGAAGCCCTTTGTAGAAGACACGTAAAAGCCACATCTGGTTCACAAAGAAGACATATAACAAGTTTCTGGAATAGTTTCTATATCAATTACATACCAACTTTTATGGGAAGAATATGCAAATCCGCCTTCCATGATGTAATTAGGAAGACAGTTGCTGCCTCATTGTTGCAAACCAATAGAGGGCGCTCACTGGAATGTGCAAGCCTGTCTTAAGACAAGATTCCAGTGAAATAACCCAATAATGGCTGCTAAAGGGAGCAGCCATTATTGGGTTATTTCACTGGAATCCTGTCTTAAGACAGGCTTGCACATTCCAGTGAGCGCCCTCTATTGGTTTGCAACAATGAGGCAGCAACTGTCTTCCTAATTACATCATGGAAGGCGGATTTGCATATTCTTCCCATAGTTCCTTGCAAAGTGGAGTGCTAAAGGCTTAACAAGTCTCCACACACCTATATGGTGGTCTCTCCCTAAGGAGTGACAATATCCCCAGAACCCTGTCTAAGCCTCTCACCTCTACCAGGTTATAGTCCTCTCTACATCGGGCTGATGAGATCCAACCAGATCGAAACAGCTGTCCTCGATTGAGAGACTATAACCTGGTAATAATCCCAGCGTCATTGCTAAACAAAGGCCTCTTGGAAGGTCGGGCATGAGGCTAAAGGGAGCAGCCATTATTGGGTTATTTCACTGGAATCCTGTCTTAAGACAGGCTTGCACATTCCAGTGAGCGCCCTCTATTGGTTTGCAACAATGAGGCAGCAACTGTCTTCCTAATTACATCATGGAAGGCGGATTTGCATATTCTTCCCATAGTTCCTTGCAAAGTGGAGTGCTAAAGGCTTAACAAGTCTCCACACACCTATATGGTGGTCTCTCCCTAAGGAGTGACAATATCCCCCGATACCAACTTTTATATCAATAGAATCACCTCTACAAGGTACTGGGACTAGGTTTATGACCAATTTCTACTGATAGACTCCCTTTAAGAATCAGTTGTTCCCTAATATGTCCCAATATACTCCACCTTGAGAAATGCCAATGTCAAGTGATAATACTGTTCTATACTTCAACTGTACTTTGTATTTAATGTTATGGTGGCTGTTGTACTATATATACATAAAATGTGATTCTCTGTACATCAAATATTGTTCAAGAAGATGATTGATGTTCTAGCCATATGGGTAATAGGAAAAATGACCAGAGCTACTGTTGGACCATTGAATAAGGAGAATGGACAAAGCAAAATAACATTATAGTAAACACATTTACTGTCAACCATCTGCCAAACTAGAAGGGTAACGTAAGTATAGTTGTTTGGGAATGGCATTTCTGTGTTCAGTGTGTGAATAAGTATTATATCAGCTGTAAAGCACATGTTATACTAGATTTTATAAAAGGGACACACTGTATGGCTAACATAAGGTTACAGGTTATTTTATTCTGCATTTTAGTGAAGGCTTCAAAAAAAATTACAAAAAAGAGCAACAGTAATATTCATAAGTTTTATTAATACTGTACATCCACAATCACAATCACTGTGTATAAAAAATATTTATCAGTATGACAAAGTCTCCCAGAAGCAAATATGGTCAGAGGTTCACCTGTCTGGGAAAACTGCATCTAAAAACTGGAAATTAACTAATACTAATAATAAAAAAAATTCTCAACATAAAATTGCAAAGACTTTAAAGGGATCCAATCATTGGAATCCCATTTTTTCTCCTTAATATGTAGGAATAGCGTTAAGAAAGACTATTCTTCTCCTACCTTTAGATGTCTTCTCCACACTGCCGTTTGGTAGAAATCCTGTTTTTATCTGTATGCAAATGAGTCCTCTCGCAGCACTGGGGGCGGTCCCCAGCACTCAAACAACACTGGGGGCAATGTTGCAAAAGAAATCTCCAGCGACTCCTCTATCTTCATCTGAACGCCTCTCTCTGCATCTTCCTCCATCCTGGGTTTCAAACTTTTAGGCATGTGCAGTCAGCTCTGCCACCGGGACTCGGGCAGAGCTGACTGCCATTTTCTTGTGGCCGCTCACACAGTACTGTATTGCAGACTATGACAGATTTCCTATGTAACTATTGAAGCCTGCTGCATACAGACTTCAGTAGCAACAATACTGAGGCAGGGCTGGGAGCCTTCAGAAGGCTCCAGACTGTCATGGTAACGGGATGTCTCCCATGGTTGCACCGCGGAGGGGGGGGGGGGCGTCCCGTTCTAGAGAAACAAAGAGAAAGCAAAAATAACTATTCAGATGTAGTGGTCGGTTTTGATCATGGCACCTGAGTGGTTAAATGCCCATGATCAGAGTAATCCCTGATCACTGGCCAATGCTGCTGGGTCCCTGTTGTAGGAAACAGCACAGACCCGTCGCTCTGCTTCACAGCGGCTGCCATATTTTTTCATGAGCCCCAGGACGCAACTGTACACTCTGGTGTGCTCAAGGTTTAAAGTACAATGTAAACATACCCTGTTTCCCCGAAAATAAGGCATGTTCTTATAATTAATTATCTAACGAAATATATGACCTTTCTTATTTTCGGGGGATGTTTTATGCAGCAGCTGGAGCGGGGAACAATCGGCAAACAAAGCGGGGAACAATTAGTGGAGTGCCGGCATGACTGCCGGTTGTATGTGATCCAGAAGGTGAAGGGGGGGGGGGGTGTCTTATTTTCGGGGAAACAGGGTAGACAAAAAAATGTTATAATACATTAAAAAACCTTGAATAAATAGCTTTATAAACATCACATAACTATCACCATAATCTATAGACTTGTATAAAGAATGTATTTGTTGACAACATGTCATATTCACATTACAGCTCACTATTTGGATTTGGCATATGCATGCATATGTGAAAAATACTTCTAGCAAAATCGTGATGCAGCAGGAAAACAGTTAAAGAACTGATCCTCTATATTAATGGCGATCACACTTCTTGGGCTTGTCCCAAATATTATGTAGCTTGTCTCAAAATATTGTGTACAAACATCTATCTATCTATCCATCTATCTCCTATCTATCTATCTATCTATCTATCTATCTATCTATCTATCTATCTATCTATCTATCCTGTAAACAGAAGGGTACTAGGGAAAGGTATTCCAGACACAAGTAGGTGTGACCTGCAAATATGAAAAATTGACTTATTGATAAAAAGTAAACAATGCTTCCATTTAGGGTAAATCAATTAAATATATTGCTTCTGTTAAAGCCTTGTTAAATAAATCATTTAACTGCCTTTCTTTTCCACTTGAATCCATTTGTTCAGATTATGTGAACTAGAAAGACATAAACCGATGCACATTTTCTCGACATTCTATTCAAAACAGAAAAGAAACTCCAATAATTATTTCAAAGTTCTTTCATACTGTATTCAGGTGACATTAAATGCATTATTTCCTTAGTCTGCCTTTGAATCGCAGCAGCTATGTGAACATTACATTCTCTTGGCTTTACATTATAATTAAAACAAGAAAGAGCCTTCAAGAAGGGTAATTGAAAAACAGACTTCGACCATATTATTATCAAACATGAAACACATATTTCAGTTATTTAATATAATAGAAATGAACAAAGAAAGGAAAAAAAAAAGATAGAAATGTTATTCTGATGTTTCTTGATGACTGAGTCTTAATCATTATAATGCATCAAGCATGCCTATTTAGGAGCTGCACAATCACTTGATTGCACATTACATGTTGCTTTGGATTTTCAAAACTTCTCACATTCAATTTATTCAAAGCCATTGTCTGATTTCTTACATAAAATGCTGCATGGCCTGCAATATTTTCTACATATAATACAATCAAAACTTTCAGCTGGGAACCAAAAAATAGTATACCGTGTAAAGTCAGAATATTAGATCCACTTACCATGGGAAATTGGGTGGTCACAGTACATTTACTGTTTGATGTGCATGCCTGAATATGACATGCAGTTCTCTACAGTAGGTTCATTGTGATTATGGGATTTTCCAGCTTGTTAACAATCCGAGCATCAAAGCATCAATTAAAGATTATTTTCTTACTAAAGGTAAAACTAGATATATGCTAGGAGACTAGAAATTAGCATAATTTGACAATTTTTCTCAAACCGGGATGTTTTGTAAAAATGGTAACAGGATATGCAGCAATATTGGTTGTCACATTTAAGTGCATTAAATTAGTGACTTAGAAAAGTTTTGCTCAAATGTAGAAGTAGTTTTTCTATTTTTCTATTTTTCCGTTACTTTCATTTTTCTGTCATGTTTAATCAAAGAGGTTTTCTGAATTCCTTAGGATAGGTCAGCAGCTGAAGATCAAAGGGAGTCTGACACCCGGAAACTCTGCGAATCAGCTGTTTGAAGTGGTCACGTTCATAGGTCACATGGTCTATTCTCAGCTCTATTCCTCAAGTGTGGAGGGATGAGCTGTTATACCAAATGCAGTTGCTATATAATGTACAACGTTGTGCTTGGTTTTCTTCAAGCATCTGATTGGACCCCCGATAATCTTTAATTGATGATCTATCAATTGATAAATCAGGTAAGCCCCTCTAAAACTCAAAGAATCAGTTTTCGTGTTAGAATTATTATTGATTAAAAATGGCTGTATTTCCTATTGTCACTTTTTCAAAAACCACCACAATTGAAAAGAAATAATATAGTATCTCTGCAAGTAAAGCAAACACATAATTGCCAAAAGTTTTGTTTTTGATTTGCTAACACATGACCAGTTTTGGTGTTGGATTGAATTTCTCTTTAAGAGGAGTCTTCAATATTGTTAGACAAGGAATTTAACCAGCATTGTAATAACAAACTTTATTTGACTTGCAATGAAATATTGTAATGTTGTAATGTTGATGGGATCATGGCACTTAAAAACGTTGTCCAGGCAATTTTTTTTATTTAGGATGGGAGAGGTGAAAAAATAAAAAAACATACTCGCTTATCTATGATGCTCCTGTGTCCTTTCAATCCGATCCGGTCCTGCTGCTCGGCTGTCTTCTTTCGTGTAAGTCCTCGCCAGCTGTAAAGGCTCATGTCCCTTCTGCCGAGGATGCTGATTGGCCTCAGTGCTCAAATGTCTTGCAAGACTTCCTCTAGAAAAAAATAGTGCTGCAGGACCAGAATGCGTCGGGACACTTCTTTACCACTGACCCTGCTTCAAAAGACATACCAGTTTTTCTTCTTGAAACACAAACATGTACTCACCTTCCCATGGACTTTTTGGGATTATTTGTATAAATTTCTCAACTCCAATTCTTGAAAACTGCCTTACGCTGATGTGGAAATATTGCACTCCCTGATCCCTTTGCTGGCTCTATATTCCCTGTGGGGTTTCTTCCGAGTAAGTGATAGACCTAAAGTTAAAGACCTTGCGGGTCACATAAAATGACATGGAGGACTTGATTAGGCCCAAAAGTTGTGTTTCGTCCATGGGCATTAAGGTTAGCTAGCTAGTTCCAAGTCATGATTCTCCTTCTAGTAAACTTACTGATGAAATTAAGTATTGTAGTTCCTAGAAAGGAAATAGGTAGATTTTGAATATAATACTAATTTATTCAGCCTACATTTTGTTATTAATATAGAAAGTTCAGTGAAGGGAAACGTGTATTCTTTGAGGGGCCATTAAGTCTTATAAATCTCCACCTTTGACTCTCCGGCAGAGATTTCCTTTAATTAACCAATGTCTTGAGGAGTTTCTAGCTCTTTAAATAATAAATCCATAAATAAAATGCTGAATAATATGCTGAAATAAGACAATTCCTCCTAACAATATCAATCTAATACAAAAAAATATCTATTATTCTCTGCTTATTTACATTACATTTCCTTTGAGGTCTTAAGAAAAAAAAAATCTGATCAATACACCAGGAAATTACCAACCAACATCATCTTTTTTTCTGCACAACCAACTTAAAGCGCAAAGTGTTTTCTATTATTTGTATATACCCAATTAAGTAGAATGATCACTCTCCATTTTTTATTTGTCATGTCTATCTATTTTTTGTTCTGCCTCAAAGATCTGCTATACATTTCCTTGTAGACAAAAGTTGTGCATCCAAATCACTGTCGACACTGTGATGAAATGTGCCGTTCCACAGCCTGCCAGACAGAGCAATAGAATCCTTGGGAGAGTTCATTACCATTGCAGCTTCCCTGGAGCAGTTTTCGATTATTTCTTCCAGTTCTGACAAGACTATGATACTAGTTCTCATGCCTTAGTGTTTAAGCTAGCTATAATATCAAGCATTTCCTGCACCGTACCATCTTCTGTCAGTGTCACAGCTCGTATACTGGTCTTTAGACTCTATTCCTACAGATTTGTAATCAGGATTCCAGCACTGTGACACTAATGTGTTTAATGCCTGCTCCTTGGATTACTTGTCAGCAGTAAGCAGCACAATTTTTCATATTAGAATTTATCCATTTTTTTTTTTTTTGAAAATTCTAGATATTTCATCACCTAAGTAGTTCCATGCCTCTAGATTAAAAAAAATAATGGTCAGTACTGAGTGACAGGAACAGGTGGAATACCTACAACAACCTAGAGTAATCCTATACATTTATGTGTAATCAGATTTTATTAAGGATTTTTATAAAAACAAGGGATGGGAAAAAAAGAACAAACCAAGAAAAACACAATATGAAATAACAAAATACAGGCACGCAAACCTCGCCGAGGAACAAAAGGCCAAGGGGAGACACCTCCAGCTACCTAAGGCATAATACACTGATAATAGAGCGAGGGCCTAAGGGTAAGTTCACAAGGGTTTTTTGGTCCGGAACTTGAGGTGGAGGCTGCCTCAGGTTCCAGACCAAAAAACGGATATCCGCAACTGAATGCCCGTGCACTTCACCGGCATTCAGTCGCACACTCCACTCCGGATTAGGTCCAATGAATGGGCCTAGTCGGGAGTGTCTTCAGGCCGAATTGCGGGGCGAATCGGCTTGAAGAATGAGCATCTCACTTTTTTGTTTTTTTGTTTGTTTGTTCCGGCTCCCGGAAAAAAGAACTGTCCGGCTCCTAATGATTTCAATGGGAGCCATCTTTTTGGTCAGGATTTTGAGGCAAATATGGCTTCAAAATCCTGACCAAAAAACCCCGTGTGAGCTTAACCTAAAAGTGCAAGATTAAATAACAAGTAATTACAAGTAAACATAGGAACAAACAAACAAAAAGTCATACGGCGGAGACAAAAACCAAGAAAATGTGGAGGTGGGAAAGGGAGAACAACGGAGGAAGGATAGAATGACCAGAAGGTTCCTTTGATCAGGAGAAAAAGGAGGAAAATTCTGACAACTCCTGAAACACCACCCAGGGAATCCTCTGGGGAATCCTCCGCAACCAGGGCCTCCCTTCTCCTTATGAGGAGAAGCTCCTGTAAGAATTCAACCAGGGAGGGCGCAGTAGTGCTACGCCAACCCGATACATTTATACTGCAAAAAATGGGAAGAAATTGGAAACAGTAAGTTTATTGGTTGACATGTTGGTTCTCAATCACCATAATAATAAATAAAGTATCATAATTAGTAGACAGATACGTATTGACCTTAAATTGCATCTAAAAAGCTTGTGATACATTTAAACAAATGTTCTGTGTGTTCCAAAAATACTAAAAGTTACCTTGTTGTGCAGTCTAAAGTAATTCTTGCCTGTATAGTTTAACTAGGAAGGTAAATGCAATAATTATGTGCTGTTTTAAGCTTATGATTGATCCACACTAAACCCACCTTAGCGTCAGGAGGCTCAGAACAAAGTCTATTATTGTAGGCTAAACATACATTTTCTTGCTGTTTGCAAGAATGAAATCCTTTGGCACTGTTGCTAAAAACTAGGATAATATTATAGATTTGTCATATCTATATGTGATAAACAGCAGCAACATTAATGCTAGCTTTCTGAGTTTTCTTATCGGAGGTGGACTGTTTTCCCTAAGGCACTATATTCCATGTATCGATTCATTTTATCTTTCCGGGAGATTACATAGGGATTGTATAGACACCATGAAATAAAAAGGAATTAAGCAAGGTAGATGTGAGAGAGATATCATCAACTCTAGATTCATGTATTAATGGTAATGACAACATAAATCCTTCTGTAACACACATAAACTCAGGAGATTCAGTACAATACACTTACTCCAGAAATAACGCTATGTTTTTTTATGTTAGCAATGAGGTAAAATGTTCTCAGGCATATTTAAGAAGGTATAATCTTCTTTAATTGTATTTGCACTTGAAAATTCAAGTGGAATACAAAATGTATTTGAAAATCCTTCAACAGCACAAACCTGAAATACAGAGTAAGAGCAACGATATACTACTGTACATTACAACATCTCAGTGCAACCTCCAGGTCTACAATGCCATATGCAATGGTGCAATAAAAAAATAATCATTCTAGTCTTTACTAATAATCAATTCCTATTAAATTGCAGCTTATAGCTTCTACTTTATTATTGACAATATCACATGTGGCTATATTACTTTGTTGTGTTCACTCATAATCTGACTACTTGGAGTCTATTCCCTCTTCCAAGTCTGGAAACATTGTTTTTTTTAAACTATGAGGCTATGGCCCCACGGGCTGGAAATGCCACGCTAAAACGCTGTGGTAACAATCAAGGCATAAGGGCATTGCAGTTCTTCCCACAGTTCTTTGAACAGAAAGTTCACAGAGTTTTCCTCTGTGGAGTTTTTGTTACAATGATATCTATGGGAAAGCCGGTGGCGGCGATAGTTTTGGAAATCACAGCGTGTCCGCGCTGCGATTTTTTCCGCAAAGTTGGTATGGGATTCGTATGAATCCTATCCACTTTGCAAGTACTGTACAATGCCGCAATTTTTACCATGGGCGTTTCTACCGTGGCCAAATCGTGGTGTTTCCATCCCCTGGGGCCCCGGCCTTAGATTTAAAGGGGTTGTCCAGGAATTACAGATTTTTGCCAGGAGGTTGGGCAAGGTTAAGAAAAAAAAAACAAAAAACTAAAAACATTTTCACCTGTTCCCAGCCAGAGACATCTGGGGGCTTGTTCTTGTGGAAGTCCTGGCAGTTGGTGATAGCTATGGCCATTCCGTGACCTCAGCAGCCTGAGAAAAGGAACCGGAACATCCATCATAGGTGACATATGTGAGTGATGCCCTGGGTCCTTTCCTTAGGCTGCTGACTGGCCTTAGCTGACATATATAGTGAGGACTTGTGCCAGAGCAAGCCCCAACACACCGCTGGACCAGACAGCAGCCTGGGACCCAGGAATACTGGGGACGTGGATTTTTTTGTTTTCCCGACCTCCTGCCCAAAATCTGTCATTCCTATACAAACCCTTTAATATTATATAGCATTGTCTTGATAAGAGATTGATTACATATATTTTTCTAACTATGTATCACTTGTATAATTATGCTATTTCTCCCATCAAAGTGATTGTAAGGGGGCGTTCTGTTGTCTGGTCACCAGAAATTTTGATTAAAGGGGTTGTCCCATCACAAGGATCCTATCTATACTGCTTGTTAATGTGGATGTAAGACTTTTCCTAAATACACTGCTTCAGCAAAACTGCTTTGTTTGTCCACTATCTTACTTTATTCAATTCTTTGTGGCCACAGCCCTGACTTATCTGCTCATGAGTCAAGTGATGTATCTGCTGCTCTCAGGGGGAGGGAAGAGGGGCTAAGTGTATGGGAGCGAGCCTGTGTATCTAGCTATTCTTGTGTCTACACCATGTGACCTAGCTTCCTGCTATCAGATAGGGGAGAGGAGCTGCTTTCATTTCTTCTGTTCTCCCAGTTATCAGGCTAGCTAATTCAATTGTGTTCATTATGGCAGAGACAGGTAGTCTCTGTATGTAACACAGAATGGAGTTGCTGCTGCCTGTACTTCATAGTCCAATATGGGTGGGCGGAGCTACACACAAATTTGGAGGCGGAGCTAAATGGCAGGTTGCATGTAAAACTCCGCCCACCAAATGATGCAAGAAACCAGGAAGAAAGAAGATTTTACAGCAGTAAAGACTGATGAGTATGTGAGGTGGGAATACCCCTTTAAGAACCCCTGTTTTGGAATATGAACCAGGTTTCTCTACCCTTTTCAGAGAGCTTCCATGGTCATATCGACTTTTTTCAATACCTCTTTCTCTACATCTGTTTTTCTGAAACCTTACTTACAAATAAACGTTTATGTGCTGTATCCACCTAAGGAGCGGGGCCCCATGTAGCATAAATGCCATGGTTTTTGCTGAGGCATTTTACATTAACTGCAAAGTGCATGGGATTCTGACTAATCCTAGCCATACATTACAGAAAATAATCTGCAGCACAAGTGTTGCGATTTGAAAAATATTGCATTTTTGCAAATCACAGTATGTCAATTATACTTACAGAAATGCTGGTGGTTTCAATATAGGTATAATGGAAGTAGAAGGTCCACAGAGATAAACTCTATGAACTTTCTGTTACAGTTTTTCCTGCAGCGCTTTTTGGCTGCAGCCCACTACATGGGGCCTTAGCCTAAGAGACAGAGAGGGAGGGAATGCATTAATTATAATTGTGTAAGCCGATGGCTGGTGTAATACTGGAACGGATGTACATCTCACCCAGATTGCTCAGATGGGTGAGATGATAAAAGTCCAGAGAGTTGGTTTCTCAGCAAACAACTTGCCATTCCCATCCCCTCCAGTCCACTCCTTGTGGACACTCCTGCGGGAACCCAGCTGTCTCAAGTTTGTCCTAGTAGATTATGGCAGAGCTTGGCTGGAAAGCCACATGGGAGGTTGCTACTGCTGGAGAGAATCTTGACTATCTGAACTTGTCTTTAGGTGAGGTAACCAATTTCTGTTTAGTTAGAGCGCAGACGGGCAAGTGTTTATTTTGTATTTTCTTATGTGCTGCATCAACCCATATGTGTTTGGTGTGAATAAAACTCAACACTTGGACTGTAACCTTAGAGTCTGTGTCATTGGCGAACATCCAGCACCCCCAGATCCTGACAGTTGTTATGGTGCATTTGTTGGGCCTTCTGGTATTACCAGTATTAACCAGTAGGCAGGAATTGATACAGAAACTAAATTGCTAAATTGTATATCTTTTCATTAAACAAACAATAATGTGTCTCTCAGTATTCGTATGAAACTAGACAACCCCTTTAAGGCTAAAATGCTTTATATCACGAAAAAGGTTAAATGTACATAACACAGTTATGTGTCGGTAATATTTATTTTAGTCATAAATTCTAAATCTGCAAAAGAAAAGTGGCATTGTTGGGAGGGCTTTTGCAATGTGACTGTTAGGGGGTTAAGCATAACCTCTGATCATTTTGTATTTCCAAAATCCTGTTTTTATGAAAAGGCATATGATGCCAGTTGGGCCCAGCTGGAGACTCACGATATGTGGCTTAACAAAGAAGTCCTGAATTATCACCATATGTGCTCGCATTTGACATTATTATAGACATATTATAACCACAAAATAGTGCCAGATTATAGAATACAATTGACAAATTTTACATTGATATTACAAGTATGTATCAAACATGTTTTCAAATTCATGTTTTATTCTTTCTCCACATTTAATATGTCTTTCTTCCACCATAATAAGATAGTTTTATAGTATACAAAAGTGCCATACAAAAGCACCATACGGTGACACAGAGAGTAACCCCAGTATACAATAATACACAGGAGTCATAGGGACTCCGCATGCCTCCATACAGCCTTAAAGCACATGGCTTTATTAAAGGGGTTGTGTAAGGTTAGAAAAAGGGATATGCTTTTTCTAGAAACAGACTGTGTGTGGTTTTGTGGCTCAGCACCTGAAGCAACTCGATAAATAACTGTTGAAGAGAGGACAACAGAAGGGGTTTTCTTTGTTCTAACTCTATAACTCTTGGAAAAGCCATCACCAGGATGGCTATGAAATTGTAATAGCCCTGAGCTTAATGAAGGTTACAGGGCTGTCCATAAGCAGTGTACATTATGTTAACACAAACTCTAAAACAGTTATCCTGCTTGTCCTTGAAGTAGAGTAATGTCGGTCACATGACCCAGAGTCAGAGCTTCAGAGAAGTCAAACTAAAAGACTTCTTGGCTCTCATGGATTACAATTAAAAGATCTTATTTTGCAAAGTATCCATATCAGTAAGTTTCGCCTTTTGCTGCTGTGAGTACATTGCCAGAACGTTTGGCTGCCCGGATATCTCTTTTAACCCCTTGGGGACACAGAATAAAAAGCACCTTAAGGACAAGGTCTTATTTTTCAGAACTGACTTGTTCAACTTTATATGGCAATAACCTTACATACTTACATAGTAGTGGGGTTTTGTTTCAGATTCTGATCTGGAAAAATGAAAGCTGTTTTGTGATTGGTTGCTATGGGGGTTATAGGTACCATAATGGTGATGCTCAAAGCAGTACTTCTCTACCTTGGCCAATTTGCCATTTCTTTGTCCAGGTCTCATGGAGCCACTGCACATACATCGTCTTCTGCAAGTCACCTGGAATTCTACTGGTGAAGAAAGGTTACATACAATGCCCAGATTCACACTATGGGGTTCCTCTTTACTGCATATGTTGTACTACAGAAAGCCTTCGCAATGTGATGTTAGAACAAATTAAAAAAAATAAGTGCATAATAAATTGTGAGCCATCTCTCAGCCTGGGTAGCTGGAGTAATGTCTGCCACCAGTGAGTCACACCATGGAAGAGCTACAACAGTGCAACTCTTAAATGCAGCATCATTACTCCTTCATACAACATAGTGCAGTATGTTGTAATACATATATAATATAACCAATAAACATTACTATGCCAAGCTTTGGCGGATTAAACTACTAGAACTAGGAGGTGCGGTTAAGACAGACGTTCAACCATTGCTTGTGCATCAGGCTAACTGTAAGGTATGTATCCTCACCACCTTACATGGGCAAAAAAGTAATTGTTATAATGTTTCTATTAGAGATGAGTGAGTAGTTCTCGATCGAGTAGGTATTCGATCAAATACTACGGCATTCAAAATACTCGTACAAGATCGAGTACTACTAGCTGTTCGAAGTTAAGATTTGATGCAGAACCAGCATTGATTGGCAGAATGCTATACATTGCCAATCAACGCTGGTTCTTCTCTTACCTTTAGAAGTCTTCTCCCTGCGCAGCATTCCCGCGTCCTCTTCCGGCTCTGAATTCACTCTGCCAGGCATCGGGCCGGGGAAGAGCCGACTGCGCATGTCCGCTTGTAGTGCAGGCATGCGCAGTCGGCTCTGCCCAGGCCCGATGCCTAGCAGAGTGATAACCTGGGTGCAAGATCTGCTAGGACAATGCACGACTTTGCATCTGTTTATTTTCCAATCTCTGGTCCATGCACTAACTTCTCTCACCTTGCACTAGTCATGTCAAATTAAGATTAATTAAATAAAGCTGACCCCATATTTCTTTCCTTTTTAATATTAAATGAATTAATGATATGGAGTAGAATATATGGGCAAGCATTGACTAGTTTGTACTATGCATGGTGAAGCTTACACTGTGAAATTCCAAAAGCTTTTCAGTGACCTATTTTAAGGAAACCAGCTATAGCATAAATGGTTACCTGAACAAATGTCCTTGTAAATTATAGAGGTAGAGTACTTCTTCTCAAGTGGTCGAATCGCTTAATGGCACATTACTGTCTATTTAAGATTGCTGTTATTATAGATGAGTGGATAGTAAAAATTGACCACTAGAAGACTACCGACTTTTCAGATTAAACAGAACTCCATATATACATATGAGAGAGACAGAAACTCTGTCTTTATTCATAGGATTTCTGAACAATTTCATGAAGAAATACTCAAATAATACAATTGTAATAAAGCAAATCTAATAGCTCTTATATCACTAATGGTCACATCTTATCTTATCTTATCTTGCAATCAGCACTATTGCATGTATGAGGGGTAAGTTCAGACAAAGTTTTTTGGTCAGGATTTTGAGGCCGTATCCACCTCAAAATCCTGACCAAAAAGACGGCTCCTATTGATATCAATGGGAGCACCTCAGGAGTTGTTTCTGGGAGCTGGCTTGTTCCGGCTGCCAGAAAAAGAAGTGAGATGCTCATTCTTCAGGCCGTTTCACCTTGCGATTCGTCCTGAAGACACTCCCTCCTCCAGACTAGGCCCATTCCTTGGGCCTAATCCAGAGCGAAGTGCACGGCTGGATGCCGGTGCAGTGCACCGGCTTTCAGTCACAGCTACCCGGCTTTTGGACCGGAACCTTAGGCGGCCTCCGGTTCTGGTCCAAAAAAACCCATCTGAACTTACCCTTAGGCTACTACAAACACCAGCATGGAAGATTGAACTTTTGGTGTTTCTGTTGATCGCCTTTATTGTAAATGATTATTGATAAGAGATGTGCATTTTAGTTTCAGGTGGCTCGGGTCACTGATTCGTTTTGTGTTAAACAAGTTTGGTACATAACAGAACTGAAACTATTATACCCTAGGGTCTCTTTAGACTCCAGGAATGGTGTATACCCAGGGGAAGTGTAAAAAAAATAAAAAAACATTTATACTCTCCTTTCCTCACCTCTTTTGGGCCTCCTCACTGTATCCAGCACTCTCTACATGATGCTTGATGTGCCCATGTGATTGGACCACATCGGTGACTCTGGTCGCATCACCAGGAGAGCAATGGATGCATCAAAAAAGATGAGGGTAGGTGAGCATAAATGTTGTTATTTTTTCATGTTGGGCACCCATTTTACTGAATCCGAGTTGAATCCCCCAAAGTATTTGGTTTCGTTTAAAAAAAAAAAAACATTGTGAATATTTGGGTCAAACCCAGCTTGGAATGAATCGGTTCGCTCATCTGTATTACCGATCAGGAAGGACAAATAAGAGGAAGCAACAACTGAGGACATATAAATCATCAGTACAACATAAAATGGAAGGTCACATTCAATCCAAGCTTAAATGAGCACTGTTCTTTTAACAGCAGAAATCAAAAGTAGAAGCAAAGATAAGAAACTTTACATTATATCTTATTACAGAAAAAAACTTCTCAGTTTCCTTGTATCCTCCCTTTAAACTCTGTATTATATCTTACTACAGAAATATCTCTTTGTATCCACTTCTCAGATTACACATCTCCTCCCCCTTCCTCCTGCATTGATCACCCAGTCTCAGTTCACTCTTGAGAGTTAGGAGGATACAGTAACACTAGTTTTTTACTTCACTCAGGCATAAGTTACAACTATTGCCCACAGGAGTGGGGAAGGAGTGGAAGGAGCAGCTGCGGTGAGAGATTTAGACAAACAAGCCTTCTGTGTATGTAAGGGTATGTACAGTTAGGGCCAGAAATATTTGGACAGTGATACAATTTTCGCGAGTTGGGCTCTGCATGCCACCACATTGGTTTTGAAATGAAACCTCTACAACAGAATTCAAGTGCAGATTGTAATGTTTAATTTGAAGGGTTGAACAAAAATATCTGATAGAAAATGTAGAAATTGTACACATTTCTTTACAAACACTCCACATTTTAGGAGCTCAAAAGTAATTGGACAAATAAACATAACCCAAACAAAATATTTTTTTTTTTCAATATTTTGTTGCGAATCCTTTGGAGGCAATCACTGCCTTAAGTCTGGAACCCATGGACATCACCAAACGCTGGGTTTCCTCCTTCTTAATGCTTTGCCAGGCCTTTACAGCCGCAGCCTTCAGGTCTTGCTTGTTTGTGGGTCTTTCCGCCTTAAGTCTGGATTTGAGGAAGTGAAATGCATGCTCAATTGGGTTAAAATCTGGTGATTGACTTGGCCATTGCAGAATGTTCCACTTTTTTGCACTCATGAACTCCTGGGTAGCTTTGGCTGTATGCTTGGGGTCATTGTCCATCTGTACTATGAAGCACCGTCCGATCAACTTGGCAGCATTTGGCTGAATCTGGGCTGAAAGTATATCCCGGTACACTTCAGAATTCATCCGGCTACTCTTGTCTGCTGTTATGTCATCAATAAACACAAGTGACCCAGTGCCATTGAAAGCCATGCATGCCCATGCCATCACGTTGCCTCCACCATTTTTTACAGAGGATGTGGTGTGCCTTGGATCATGTGCCGTTCCCTTTCTTCTCCAAACTTTTTTCTTCCCATCATTCTGGTACAGGTTGATCTTTGTCTCATCTGTCCATAGAATACTTTTCCAGAACTGAGCTGGCTTCTTGAAGTGTTTTTCAGCAAATTTAACTCTGGCCTGTCTATTTTTGGAATTGATGAATGGTTTGCATCTAGATGTGAACCCTTTGTATTTACTTTCATGGAGTCTTCTCTTTACTGTTGACTTAGAGACAGATACACCTACTTCACTGAGAGTGTTCTGGACTTCAGTTGATGTTGTGAACGGGTTCTTCTTGACCAAAGAAAGTATGCGGCGATCATCCACCACTGTTGTCATCCGTGGACGCCCAGGCCTTTTTGAGTTCCCAAGCTCACCAGTCAATTCCTTTTTTCTTAGAATGTACCCGACTGTTGATTTTGCTACTCCAAGCATGTCTGCTATCTCTCTGATGGATTTTTTCTTTTTTTTTCAGCCTCAAGATGTTCTGCTTCACCTCAATTGAGAGTTCCTTTGACCGCATGTTGTCTGGTCACAGCAACAGCTTCCAAATGCAAAACCACACACCTGGAATCAACCCCAGACCTTTTAACTACTTCATTGATTACAGGTTTACGAGGGAGACGCCTTCAGAGTTAATTGCAGCACTTAGAGTCCATTGTCCAATTACTTTTGGTCCCTTGAAAAAGAGGAGGCTATGCATTACAGAGCTATGATTCCTAAACCCTTTCTCCGATTTGGATGTGGAAACTCTCATATTGCAGCTGGGAGTGTGCACTTTCAGCCCATATTATATATATAATTGTATTTCTGAACATGTTTTAGTAAACAACTAAAATAACAAAACTTGTGTCACTGTCCAAATATTTCTAGCCCTAACTGCATTTCTGCCCAACCATAATGCTGTATTCACAGCAGCTCTGCTCAGTAATGCTCCATCATGTCCTCCATGCTACTGCTGTTTCTGAATACATATAAGACATAGAGGCATAGGACATATAAGCTCCTGTATATGTGTTGTATATCGGAGACATCATAGCTGCTACTCTCTACCCATCCTGGAGCCAAATACAGGAAATCTGACAATTAGAGACAGAGTCTGCAGAGAGGAAAACTGGTGATAAATTCAATATACCAGTCAGAAATTGTGGCCAGAAATAGTGTCATTTCTAATGTATACAACTGGCAGCTTATTTTGAAACATCCCATAAAATGACAGGTTACTTTAAGAATAAAGGCATGAATTGAAATTCAACTGGAAGACAAGTTTGATCACAGTAAAGCTGGAACAGAACAAAATATGCAGACTAGAGCTCAAAGCTTTCATATGGCACATGCCAAGATGTTTTGCAGATATAAATATGCATCTGTGATGGAAAAGAAGTGACAGAATAAGTGCATACTGTATAAGTAGTAGTAGGAGTCTTGAAGAATATGTGTAGGTAGGTACGGTAAATTACATTTTATTTATCTTGATTAACAACTAGAACTTTGTAATTAAAGAAAAATATCTCCAAAAATGAAAGGAACAATAAAGTTAGAAAACATTTAGAAGAAAGATTTACCCACACGGTCTGCCATGAAAAAGGTTGCCCGTATTGTTTGTCAGTCTGAATTGGTTTATACTCTATATACCATTTTATACATTTATTCTAGACACTCATTTCTGATCATTTTCACCCTCAACCTACACCCAGACCTCCAGGCAATAATCCAGATGATATCTAGGAGTTAAGCAAATGGCTGAAACTAGATTAAGTCTGAACTGTCTAAAATATTTTTTTTTACTTTTTAATGGGTCAATATGATTTAAAAACATATGGCATATGTTATATTATTATAGTAATCATAGAAAACAATAGAATAGAAGACACGCTTGTTCATCTTCCTTTTACATTTTGTGAAGTCTTGATCACCGCTATAAAACTTCTATTACATTTCTTGATAATGTCTCTATTAAACTTTATGATACTGTATGGGTATGAAAGAACTTTATCTTTTAGAGATGGGGAAGGCAGGGCCAATGCAGGACGTTTTCTTTGGTTTTATTGAATCTTTTACACACACACACACACACACACACACACACACACACACACACACACACACACACACACACTTATATATAGAATGATGACAACTTAAAAAGTGACCAAAAATTATTCAAATGCAAGTGATATTGTAGGATTGCCCAATGAAGTATTCTTACAAAAGCTCCTAAATTTAACCCCTTAGCGACCCTTGACGTAACTGTACGTCATGGGTCGCATGGGGATGTATGGAGCGAGCTCACACGCTGAGCTCGCTCCATACACGGCAGATGCCGGCTGTATCATACAGCCAGGACCTGCCAATAACAGCAGCGGTCGGTGCCCGAGCCGATCGCTGCTGTTAACCCTTTACACACTGCGGTCAAACGCGACCGCAGCGTGTAAACAGCGCAGGCGGCATGGGCGCCGCCATGTTTCCCCGATTGCCGCCCTCCTGAACGTCACATGAGGGCGGTGATCGGTTGCTATGACAGCCGGAAGCCTATTGAAGGCTTCCAGGCTTGTCTCTGCACGAGATCTATTAGACGATGCCAGAGGCATCGTCTAATAGAAGTGCTGCGATTTTGCTATTCACTGCAATACTGTAGTATTGCAGTGAATAGTATGGGCAATCAGACCCCCTAGGTTTCAAGGTACCTAAGGGGTCTGATCACAAATGTAACAGAAGAAAAAAAAAGTTTTTAAAAGTATTAAAAAAATAAAAAAAAATATAAAAGTTCAAATCACCCCCCTTTCCCTAGATTAGCTATAAAAGTAATTAAAGAACATTAAACATAAACATATTAGGTATCCCCGTGCTCCAAAATGCCCGAACTATTAGAATATTAAAACATTTATCCCGTACTGCGAACAACGTAGCGGCAAAAAAAATAAAAACAGCCAAAAAGCGTTTTTTTCAACACTTTGCCTCTTATAAAAAATTGAATAAAAAGTGATCAAACCATCAGATCTTTCCCCAAATGGTATCAATAGAAACGTCATCTTGTCCCGCATAAAAAGACACCACAACCAGCTCCATACATGGAAATATGAAAAAGTTACAGGTGTTAGAACATGATGACACAAATTTTTTTTTTCTATTTTGCAAAGTTTATCATTTTTTTAAAAGTATCAAAACATTTCAAATACTATATAAATTTGGTATCACCGCGTTCGTACTGACACGTAGAACACAGGTAACATGTCATTTGTAGAGATGAGCGAACACTAAAATGTTCGAGGTTCGAAATTCGATTCGAACAGCCGCTCACTGTTCGAGTGTTCGAATGGGTTTCGAACCCCATTATAGTCTATGGGGAACATAAACTCGTTAAGGGGGAAACCCAAATTCGTGTCTGGAGGGTCACCAAGTCCACTATGACACCCCAGGAAATGATACCAACACCCTGGAATGACACTGGGACAGCAGGGGAAGCATGTCTGGGGGCATAAAAGTCACTTTATTTCATGGAAATCCCTGTCAGTTTGCGATTTTCGCAAGCTAACTTTTCCCCATAGAAATGCATTGGCCAGTGCTGATTGGCCAGAGTACGGAACTCGACCAATCAGCGCTGGCTCTGCTGGAGGAGGCGGAGTCTAAGATCGCTCCACACCAGTCTCCATTCAGGTCCGACCTTAGACTCCGCCTCCTCCGGCAGAGCCAGCGCTGATTGGCCGAAGGCTGGCCAATGCATTCCTATGCGAATGCAGACTTAGCAGTGCTGAGTCAGTTTTGCTCAACTACACATCTGATGCACACTCGGCACTGCTACATCAGATGTAGCAATCTGATGTAGCAGAGCCGAGGGTGCACTAGAACCCCTGTGCAAACTCAGTTCACGCTAATAGAATGCATTGGCCAGCGCTGATTGGCCAATGCATTCTATTAGCCCGATGAAGTAGAGCTGAATGTGTGTGCTAAGCACACACATTCAGCACTGCTTCATCAAGCCAATACAATGCATTAGCCAGTGCTGATTGGCCAGAGTACGGAATTCGGCCAATCAGCGCTGGCTCTGCTGGAGGAGGCGGAGTCTAAGGTCGGACCTGAATGGAGACTGGTGTGGAGCGATCTTAGACTCCGCCTCCTCCAGCAGAGCCAGCGCTGATTGGCCGAATTCCGTACTCTGGCCAATCAGCACTGGCTAATGCATTGTATTGGCGTGATGAAGCAGTGCTGAATGTGTGTGCTTAGCACACACATTCAGCTCTACTTCATCGGGCTAATAGAATGCATTGGCCAGCGCTGATTGGCCGAATTCCGTACTCTGGCCAATCAGTGCTGGCCAATGCATTCTATTAGCTTGATGAAGCAGAGTGTGCACAAGGGTTCAAGCGCACCCTCGGCTCTGATGTAGCAGAGCCGAGGCTGCACAAGGGTTCAAGCGCACCCTCGGCTCTGATGTAGGAGAGCCGAGGGTGCACTTGAACCCTTGTGCACCCTCAGCTCTGCTACATCAGAGCCGAGGGTGCGCTTGAACCCTTGTGCACACTCTGCTTCATCAAGCTAATAGAATGCATTGGCCAGCGCTGATTGGCCAATGTATTCTATTAGCCTGATGAAGTAGAGCTGAATGTGTGTGCTAAGCACACACATTCAGCTCTACTTCATCGGGCTAATAGAATGCATTGGCCAGCGCTGATTGGCCAGAGTACGGAACTCGACCAATCAGCGCTGGCTCTGCTGGAGGAGGCGGAGTCTAAGATCGCTCCACACCAGTCTCCATTCAGGTCCGACCTTAGACTCCGCCTCCTCCAGCAGAGCCAGCGCTGATTGGCCGAATTCCGTACTCTGGCCAATCAGCACTGGCTAATGCATTGTATTGGCGTGATGAAGCAGTGCTGAATGTGTGTGCTTAGCACACACATTCAGCTCTACTTCATCGGGCTAATAGAATGCATTGGCCAATCAGCGCTGGCCAATGCATTCTATTAGCGTGAACTGAGTTTGCACAGGGGTTCTAGTGCACCCTCGGCTCTGCTACATCAGATTGCTACATCTGATGTAGCAGTGCCGAGTGTGCATCAGATGTGTAGTTGAGCAAAACTGACTCAGCACTGCTAAGTCTCTGCATTCGCATAGGAATGCATTGGCCAGCCTTCGGCCAATCAGCGCTGGCTCTGCCGGAGGAGGCGGAGTCTAAGGTCGGACCTGAATGGAGACTGGTGTGGAGCGATCTTAGACTCCGCCTCCTCCAGCAGAGCCAGCGCTGATTGGTCGAGTTCCGTACTCTGGCCAATCAGCGCTGGCCAATGCATTCTATTAGCCCGATGAAGTAGAGCTGAATGTGTGTGCTTAGCACACACATTCAGCTCTACTTCATCAGGCTAATAGAATACATTGGCCAATCAGCGCTGGCCAATGCATTCTATTAGCTTGATGAAGCAGAGTGTGCACAAGGGTTCAAGCGCACCCTCGGCTCTGATGTAGCAGAGCTGAGGGTGCACAAGGGTTCAAGTGCACCCTCGGCTCTCCTACATCAGAGCCGAGGGTGCGCTTGAACCCTTGTGCAGCCTCGGCTCTGCTACATCAGAGCCGAGGGTGCGCTTGAACCCTTGTGCACACTCTGCTTCATCAAGCTAATAGAATGCATTGGCCAGCACTGATTGGCCAGAGTACGGAATTCGGCCAATCAGCGCTGGCCAATGCATCCCTATGGGAAAAAGTTTATCTCACAAAAATCACAATTACACACCCGATAGAGTCCCAAAAAGTTATTTTTAATAACATTCCCCCCTAAATAAAGGTTATCCCTAGCTATCCCTGCCTGTACAGCTATCCCTGTCTCATAGTCACAAAGTTCACATTCTCATATGACCCGGATTTGAAATCCACTATTCGTCTAAAATGGAGGTCACCTGATTTCGGCAGCCAATGACTTTTTCCAATTTTTTTCAATGCCCCCGGTGTCGTAGTTCCTGTCCCACCTCCCCTGCGCTGTTATTGGTGCAAAAAAGGCGCCAGGGAAGGTGGGAGGGGAATCGAATTTTGGCGCACTTTACCACGTGGTGTTCGATTCGATTCGAACATGGCGAACACCCTGATATCCGATCGAACATGTGTTCGATAGAACACTGTTCGCTCATCTCTAGTCATTTGTACCAAACAGTGAACGCTGTAAAAATTAAACCCATAAGAAAATGGCGCAAATGCATTTTTTCTCCAATTGCACCTCATTCTGAATTTTTTTCCAGCTTCCCAGTACATTGCACAGCATATTGAATGGTGCCATTACAAAGTACAATTTGTCCCGCAAACAATAAGCCATCATGTGACTCTGTGAACTGAAAAATGAAAAAGTTATGGCTCTTGAAATGTGAGGAGGGAAAAACGAAAATGCGAAACCAAAAAATGGCCTGGTCCTTAAGGGGTTAACCCAGCCTTTTCTAACCATATAACTATTAGATATAGAGATAAGATTGTGGGGATAACGTCTTTCCTTAGGGAGAGACCACCTTCTCAGGTGTGTGGAGACTTATATAGCCATAGTTGCTCCACTGCAAAGGACCATGGGAAGAATATGCAAATCTGTCTCCCAAGCTGTAAACAGGGAGACAGTGCCTCTGTTATGCTGCCCTCTATAGCAAGCACCCTGAACAACATGCCCGACTTCCCAGAAGCCTTTACTGCATGCAGTAAAGGCTTCTGGGAAGTCGGCATGTTGTTCAGGGTGCTTGCAATAGAGGGCAGCATAACAGAGGCACTGTCTCCCTGTTTACATCTTGGGAGACAGATTTGCATATTTTTCACATAGAGATAAGTGAATCTTTCAAGGTTTGATTTGTGTTGGGTCCAAAAGTTTAATATGTTGTAATGTCTCTGCCTGTTCGGATATCTGTGTCACCCTCCGCTTGCACGCCACTGTGGTACAGGAGGCGTGTTTAGTTTGATTTGTTTCTTAGAATAGTGTTCACACAGTGCAATCTCAGTAATCAAACTTTCACCACACCCGTCTCCTGCACCTTGATTCCCTCTGCCCCTCTAATAGTCATGGTCTTTCTATATAGAGGACATCTGCCCACACAGACTCGCTGGCTATTGAGACTCTGTCCTGTGACTTTGTCCCTGCTAATCTCCACTTCTGCTTCTATTAATGCTTACCTCTGACCTCTGGCTTACCCTTGCGACTATTCTTTTGGATTTTGACTCTGTACTGTGTTGCTCGACTGTTACCGGACCCTTGGCTAGCTGACCTCCCTTTGTTGTTTGTCTTGTCTTTGTTCTGTGTTGTCACTTTTATAGGAAGGGCCCGTTGACCAGTTGCCACCTATTGCCTAGGATAGGACCAGCAAGCAGGAAGGGACAGTGTGGGGGTTTCAGCTTAAGCTCACTGTTTCTTGTGCCCTTTTCCCCAGGGTTCAGCAACAACTGGGAAATTGCTGTACTAGCAATTCCCTTACATATGTTGTGTTTGATTTTTGACATTGTGCATTATCATATAACATCTATACTTTGGTCTCGTTTGTCCAAAGGACATTGTTTTAGAAGTCTTGTGGTTTGCTCAACTTACCAATATTTTGGAAAGAAGAGGCAGATGTTCCAAATAATCCAAACTTGTTCAGTCTTTTTCTGTTTGTACTGTCTTCATAACGTGAACATTTAACATAAGGTCTGTAAAATATTAGATGTAGTTTTTTAAGATTCTTTCCAGTTTTTCTGAGCATTTCATAGTTTGACATTAGGGTTAATTTTCTGGAATGTTCACTGCTTAGAAGATGCCAACTGTCTTAAATATTTTCCACTTGTGAATAACCTTTCTCACTCTATAATGATGTACTTAAAATTGTTTGGAAATGGTCTTATAACAATTCCCAGACTGATAGTCAGCATCAGTCTATTCTCTAAGATCATTGCTGATGCCTTTGCTCCTTGGCATTCTGTTATTGCATGCCTGAATGCTCCACAGCAGCAGACTATCAAAACTACAGCACCAAAAAAACTATACGATCAAAACATACATTAACTGTAATACAGTCAACATGATTTATTTCATAACATGTAAAATGTGTCAAGTACAATACATAAGGAGTACTAAAGAACCATTAAAAGTTAGGATTAGAGGGCATTTACACTCACCGGCCACTTTATTAGGTACACCATGCTAGTAACGGGTTGGACCCCCTTTTGCCTTCAGAACTGCCTCAATTCTTCGTGGCATAGATTCAACAAGGTGCTGGAAGCATTCCTCAGAGATTTTGGTCCATATTGACATAATGGCATCACACAGTTGCCGCAGATTTGTCGGCTGCACATCCATGATGCGAATCTCCCGTTCCACCACATCCCAAAGATGCTCTATTGGATTGAGATCTGGTGACTGTGGAGGCCATTGGAGTACAGTGAACTCATTGTCATGTTCAAGAAACCAGTCTGAGATGATTCCAGCTTTATGACATGGCGCATTATCCTGCTGAAAGTAGCCATCAGATGTTGGGTACATTGTGGTCATAAAGGGATGGACATGGTCAGCAACAATACTCAGGTAGGCTTTGGCGTTGCAACGATGCTCAATTGGTACCAAGGGGCCCAAAGAGTGCCAAGAAAATATTCCCCACACCATGACACCACCACCACCAGCCGGAACCGTTGATACAAGGCAGGATGGATCCATGCTTTCATGTTGTTGACGCCAAATTCTGACCCTACCATCCGAATGTCGCAGCAGAAATCGAGACTCATCAGACCAGGCAACATTTTTCCAATCTTCAATTGTCCAATTTCGATGAGCTTGTGCAAATTGTAGCCTCAGTTTCCTGTTCTTAGCTGAAAGGAGTGGCACCCGGTGTGGTCTTCTGCTGCTGTAGCCCATCTGCCTCAAAGTTCGACGTACTGTGCGTTCAGAGATGCTCTTCTGGCTACCTTGGTTGTAACGGGTGGCTATTTGAGTCACTGTTGCCTTTCTATCAGCTTGAACCAGTCTGGCCATTCTCCTCTGACCTCTGGCATCAACAACGCATTTCCGCCCACAGAACTGCCGCTCACTGGATGTTTTTTCTTTTTCGGACCATTCTCTGTAAACCCTAGAGATGGTTGTGCGTGAAAATCCCAGTAGATCAGCAGTTTCTGAAATACTCAGACCAGCCCTTCTGGCACCAACAACCATGCCACGTTCAAAGGCACTCAAATCACCTTTCTTCCCCATACTGATGCTCGGTTTGAACTGCAGGAGATTGTCTTGACCATGTCTACATGCCGAAATGCACTGAGTTGCCGCCATGTGATTGGCTGATTAGAAATTAAGTGTTAACGAGCAGTTGGACAGGTGTACCTAATAAAGTGGCCGGTGAGTGTATATGATGCAAGTAACCCTGATTTATTTAATATTTCTAGGGTCTTTAAACATTTATCTCAATTATGTAGTGGGGATTACAGCAGCATCACTTTTATGGGAAATTATTGAATAGAGAAACACTGAGGATTTTTGCCCTGAATGCCTAATGGGTAAAATATTACATAAGGCAATATCTATACAAATTACATTTTGAACTTTCACTCCGGCTCAACACTGGCTATTTGGTTCATTCTGTTAGTAAGCTTTCCTCTGCTGTGTCCCGTGTCTCTCCTGCCTTGATCTCCTGGTTCCGTTGAACCAGGAGACTCTGCTTTTGCCTCTGACTAGAGATGAGTGAGTAATACTCGATCGAGTAGGTATTCGATTGAATCCTACGGTATTCGAAATACTCGTACTTGATTGAGTACCACTCGCTATTCGAATGTAAAAGTTTGATGCAGAACCAGCATTGATTGGCCGAATGCTATACAGTCGGCCAATCAACGCTGGTTCTTCTCCTACCTTTAGAAGTCTTCTCCGTGCAGCTTCCCCGCGGCGTCTTCCAGATCTTCATTCACTCTGCCCTTGTAGTGCAGGCATGCGCAGTCGGCTCTGCCCAGGCCCGATGCCTGGCAGAGTGAATTCAGAGCCGAAAGACGCCGTGGGGACGCTGCATGGAGAAGACTTCTCGGAGAATCCAGCCCGACCCTCACTCGTGGACTTGGTAAGTTCAATTTGATCGAATGTTGCCTACCCCTGAAACGAGCATTTTCCCCCATAGACTATAATAGGGTTCGATATTCGATTCGAGTAGTTGAATATTGAGGGGCTACTTGAAACGAATATCGAACCTCGAACATTTTACTGTTTGCTCATCTCTACCTCTGACTCTGTACTCTGCTCTTTCCTGTTAACACCCCAGCTTTCCTTCAGACTTCTGCTCCTTGAATATGACTTGGTACCTCCCTGCTCCTCTGTTAATAAATGGGCCTGCTTGACTTCTCTCCTGAACTACCCCTCTGTACTGCACTGACCTCACGTTGATAACTTAGATTGGACGACTACTCTTTGGTGCACTGCTGCCATCTACTGGCTACCACCATCCACTTCCCTCTAGTTCTTCAGACCTTCGTCTCAACTCTGAAAACCTTCTGGTAAGTGATTCCAGTTTCTGGGTCTCCTGTGACTAGTGGTTCGCTGTGCGTCCAGTGCTCCCTGACCTGTAACTGCTTTCAAATCCATCCCCACCATCAGGGAAACTGGTGAACATCTCTGGAGGGTTGGGTATGGTGCAGTTTGGAGTGCACAGGACACTCAGTGCAGTTTTTGTGCCATTTTGATCAGTGTGTCTGGTGCTAGGGACTGACTATTTTGCTCAGTTCCGCGTCTGTTTCGTAACATTTTGTACTTGTGATATCAATCTCAAAGATAGACTGTATTTATTAAATCAGGGAATAACCCATTTTTATTTCTCATCGATGTTGAGAAATTTTATTGCTATACTGCAAATAAGACCAACTATGCAGCTTATGTTTCTAGAAATATTTGTTGTCATTAAATTGGTACATGTTCCTAGACTATCTAGACTCTATTTCAATATGTCTTCTAATATGTAATGGAAATAGCTGTTGATTGACTAGAAAATTAGATATTTTGCCATTCCAAATCACCTGAAAAATCTTTTGCTTACAGTGTCACTTGGTTTTACAAAATATACCATATATTTACTATTAAGAGTCTCTGTTCAAATATTTTTAAGAAGTTCTAACTCATTCACGGTTGCACTATGCATTTTTAGTGGAAATCTCCAAGCAAAATCTTCCTATAGAGAACGATTTGTGTAAAGATGAATTCAATTTTTGTTTTAGAGATCTGTGAATGAAATAAATAAATACATGCAACAATTAGTGTTTGTTACTCTGTGCTATAATTAGATATTAAGTAACTCTAGACAGTTTGTTTCTCTAGGGCTATGGGCACATTGGTGTCTGAGACTCTGATAGGTGCCTTCATCACAGAGTGTAATAAAATGCTGGACAAAACTTAATCTTGTATAATAAAGTGCTCTATAATGGAAGCCAATCAGATGCTATTATGGTTAATAAAATCTGTTGGGGTGCTGTTGGTGTCCAAGCCATCATACAACAAATTTAGCACTGACATTTTCTTCATTGTTCTTGATTTATGACTGAACCGAACAATAGAGATGGAAACATATTATTATTATTGTTTATTTATTATTGTTTATTTCTATAGCAACATTAATTCCATGGTGCTGTACGTTGGAGGTTTTACATATGGTACACTAAATATATAAAACAAATATAATACTAACAGTGACCAACTAGCAAAGTGAGATAGAGGGCCCTGCCCACAAGGGCTTACAGTTTATGAGGGAAGAGGGCTAGAGACAGACGGTGAGGATAGAGACTGTTCACATGGTGATGTGGTGACAGTAGCATTATAGGAGGGTGTAGGCCTTCCTGAATAGGTGAGTCTTTAGGGCCTTCTTCAAGCTTGTGATTGTGGGGGTCAGTCTTATGTGACATGGTAATGAGTTCCATAGAATAGGGGATGCACTGGAGAAATCTTGTAGACAGTTGTCTGAAGAATTGATAAAAGTAGAGTGGAGTAGGAGGTCTTTGTAGGATCAGAAGTTACACGTGGGCGGGTAGTGGAATATAGGGTCAGAGCTATATAGAGGGGTCAGGTTGTGGATGGCTTTGTATGTCAGCATTACTATTTTGAACTCTATTTGCTGGGCAACAGGTAGCAAAGGGAATGGCAGAGGGGAGCGGCCGATGAAGAACGAGGGAAGAGGTGTATTAAGCGAGCAGCACAGTTAAAAGTGGACTGGGGTGGGAGAGTATTCACTGGAAGGCCATGGAGAAGGGTGTTACAGTAATCTAAGCGGGAGATTATGACGGCATACACTAGCATCTCTGTAGTTCCAGAGTTGTGGAAGGAGTAGATTCAATGAATGTTCTTGAGTTGGACGCAGCAGGAGGTGTGAGGGTAAGCTTTTATCCAAAGAAAGACATTTCAGATTAGTGAGTTGTAACAATTGGTATCTGTTTGAAACAGACATATGAATATATATGGGATAAATTGGCAGCTGAGCATTCAGGCCTCCAACCAAACTAAAAATTATCCTTTATCCTGTGGATTCGAGATACGTGTCTTTCGTGGGACTGTCCCTTTAAATGTATTCCATCTGGTCAGTTGTCTCATATAGGATCTATAAATGCAGGTGGGCATCGTAAAGAAGAATGCCTAACTTGGTAGCTGCCGCCATGAGACAGAAACAAGAGTTGTTGTTGCTTACTAGAAACAACCATGTTAAATGCAGGATAGTTTTTAATACTCAAGAGTGGTGATAATGAGTTTCCATGAGAAATAACAGTTGATTGTTAAAGACAAAGCATGGATTCTTTAAACAAATTCATATGTTTTTTCTTTTTTAAAATCTAAAATAAAATATTATTAATCCTATTTTCTTGAATGTATGTGACTTGATTTTCATTATTAAAACATACAAAGTTTGATCCTAAGTTTGACATGAAAGATATGGTTACGTGGTTTAGCTTGCTGGCCATACAGAATGAGAAATCATAAACCATTCATGGTAGCTCTGACTTTCAAGAGGCACTTGTTTGTGCCTGACCTGACCTTCCGCATTATATCAAGAGAACTGATGACAACAGCAAAAATAGTTTAAGATTTATGTAATACAAATCTGTACAAAATCTAAGGTTCAAGAATTATTACTCCTGAATTCTATTTATCTGCTTAAAAGGAATAAGCAGTCTCCAGCTCAATAGAGCACTCAGCCAAAGTCACATCTCATTATTTCTTATTTCAGTTGTATAGGAAACCACATACGGTGTATTATACACTATAGTACCTGCTCGGATAAAGTCTGGCATAATTTACTTCTATAGTTCTATTTACTGAATATATTTTGTTGAGCCATTTTCAGTTGATCAAAAGGAAACTTTATGACTTGACAGTAACATTAATGGTATGCATACATGATCAGGTACACAATGGAAAAGGTTAATGGCTGCTATTATTTTTTAGGATGCTCATACTATTAAAGCATTTAAGCAATGATCTGTAATAAACATTTTCATGATGCCTGCGTAAACATATTTTGACACTTATTACCTGTGGGTGTACCATTTTGTTTATGCGTTTTTTTGCTTTTTTTGCAGCTGCTTGAAAGTCATTATAATGCTTTATATTCTATGCCCCAGCATTAAATACGCAGCTAGGTTATAGGTTAATGCTTGTAAATCACTTGTAACGTGTAGCAGCTTTGTTCACTGTATACACATATATTAATTAATACCGGATTTATAGCATTCTAGAAGACAAGCAGCTCTTGGAAGACATGCAGAGATAAATGTTTCTTAACCTGCTTCTACCACTTATGTTATTATTTTATCCTGATTTATTTATTAAATCATAACTAAGTGGTTACACAGTTGTATTTAATAATTGTCATTGATATATTCTGCAATAGTTTTGTTTGAAGAAAGAATACTGAATATTGATAAATTGCTGATGCTTGAACTATGATAAATCCTGAAAATCAAATAATGTAGATTTGAGACTAATGAAACATTGATATGTGATCTAACTCATAACTAGAGATCAGTGAATCGAAGCTGACAAACTGTAAATATTCGATTTGTATTGAACCCATATTTCCTCACACTTTGTGGTAACGAATCGTGCAGCTCTGATTGGGGTTTTTAGCCCCTTGGATGCTGCAGTCAAACATACTGCTGTATCCTGTGATTGAACCTCAATGGTCATGTGGAGCACACCGATGTAATGAAGTCATTACACTGGCGTAATGATGTCATTGCACCCCACGTGACCACTGAGGCCAAATCACAGGCCGCAGCATTGAAGTTTGGTGAGCAGGACCAGAAACACTGGCTGGAAGAGCTCTGGAGTGGATGCCAAGCCCAGGACAGGTGCGTATCAGTATTTTTTTAAATTTTTAATCACTTCCCCATGGCCTCTGAGGAGTATAATAATAGCACCAGTTCGAAGAAGGGGGTCTTGGAAGCCTATAATACTGTTTAGGGGCCACTAATTTTCTTTGTCCCTAAAGAGGATTGAAGTTTCAATAAGTATACGCTGCACGTTTATTGCAGTGTATAAGAGGTGGTCATCCCTTGTAGACGCATAGGCTGATAGTCTCCATTTAAAGCAAAATCAACCAGGTATGTGATGGGGCAGAACTGGGGTCACTGGTCAGACCCCAGGCTGCCAAATAGGAGCACCCCTTTAAAATGCCGTAGTGAAGGGGAAAGTGATTGGGACTCCTATATATAATAAAACCCCTGAAATGCTGTGGTCATGTTTGACCGCGGCATGTCAGAGGTTAACACCCACGATCAGAGCTCAGATTCGACTGGGGGTGTTAGAGGACAGTGTCAGCCGTTACATACATTTTCTGTATGCACACCATGCTTCTGCAGTCCTTCCTGGCAGCGCCATTTATTAGGACAGATGTCGGGAAGGGGTTAATACAATTTGCCACAAATTAATTTGTTGCAAATTTTGAAAAATTCACTCGTATCTACTTGTAACATGAGCAGCTTTACAGCACTTTCTATTAATAATTTCCAATTGTGAGACCTACAGTACCTATTACAGCTTCGCTATGCTTCTACAATATAGTGGGTAGTTTTTCATCATATTAGAGTACAGCCCCAGATGTAACTTACACGTCCAAGAAAGGAAATTACTAGAGAAAGTTCCATGCCGATGTAGTGACCCAGCAGGACGCTACTGAAAGTGTTAGGTAATGTTTTATTTATTGCAGCAATTACATTGTAAGTTAAAGATGCAGAGTCATTTGGACTTTAAGAATCTGAGACTTTTTAAAAAATATTTTCCTTCTCTGAGTCGAGAAGTTACAACATTTTTATGCCTCTGTTGACATTGCTGTACAAGGCTTATTCTTTGTGTGACTAGTTGTATTTTTAGCTGACATCATTTTGGGCACATACTACATTTTTATTAGTTTTAACTAATGTTTTATGTGGTTCAAATTATTTTTCTGTGTTTATTTTTATGGCGTTCAGTCTTCATTAAAGATGACCTAAACCAACATTAGTCAAAGAAAACCAAATAAGTAAAAAACATCACATCACCAAATGATCCAACATCACATCTATGGAGGAATTCACACGGAGTAACGCGGTGCTGATTATGGCACGATAATTCGCATAAGAATTAGCGCTGCAAAACAGGGTCCCATTGACTTCAATGGGTTCCGTTTAACACGTATAACACATTGAAATCAATGGATGAAAAAGTCTTCCATTGATTTCAATGTGTTATGCGCGTTAAAGTCAATGGGATTCTGTTTTACAATGCTGATTCTTGTGTGAGTTATCGTGCCAGAATCAGCGCCGCATTACTCTGTGTGGATGCTCCTTAAGAGTGGTATAAGTATGTGAACCTTTTAGTATCTGATGTTATCCCCTCCTTACGCCACAATAACTGTACCTAAACATTTTTGGTGATTTTTGATTAGGCCTGCACATCAGCTTGGAGGAATTTTAGGCCATCTCTCTACAAAACAGCTTCAACTCTGTTATTTCAGGGGGTTTCCTCACATGAACTGCTCATTGTATGCCCTTGCACTATAATTCTATGGGACTAAGCTCAGGGCTTTTGACTTGGCCATTCCAAAACTTTATGGATGATGACTGATGTTGGCATGGAGGAGGAGAAGCAGATGGATAATAACATAACTAATGATAATAATGATGACCATGTGCTAGGTGTTGGTGTGGTCCACCTACAAAGACAATCATGTGAAGATGAATAGAATAGCCTTTTTTAGTGGTGCCACTGTCAATTCTGTTTTGCCAAATTAACTGGTGATGCCATTTCATAAGTATAGCGAGACATAGTTCCTACACATGTGTCCTCATGTTCATAGCTAATTATCTGCATACAGATCTTTCACCTTGCCATCGATTATTAATTTGGTAATGTACAAAAAAATTCGCACATGGGAGATGAGCACACATAGTTGCTGCCCCCAATACCAGCAACAGTGGAAACATGTCTGCTAGTGCCACCATCACCCAAGCTTAACTTAGATTTTCCTCAGTCAGGTCTATTGGATGTTGGGTGAAATTTTTACTATTGCAGCTGCCTCCAGCCTCTTTTTGTGATGCCACCCTGACCCAATTGCCAGGTTTTATCTGTAATAGAATCAACATCAGATTCAGTAATGGCATGGCAATGGGGGAATTAAAGAACTAAAAGCTCTTTTACAAAAGGAATAGGATCTATGTATGTGAATAACAGACATAGTTGACAGTACTGAAAGACAGCATAGTAAATTAAGTGTTGAGGAGGAACGTACAGAACCCAAATTCAATATTTATGGTTCACTGGTTTAGTCTCAGGATTTACTACAACATATACTGGATATATAGTGGATACTGGTAGCGCTGTCAAGACCAGAAACAGTGTTGCTGCTGCCATTCGCATTCTTATTGTTAGTACTTGCACAAGTGTTTCCTCCCTCCCTCTTTTTTGCTTGTCCCTGCCCTGTTTTTTTCCAGTCAATTTACTTCACCCTACTTAATTAGAACAGTGATTGTCAACAATTCTAACACTTTGTATTTTTTTTATTTCACTTTTTTTTTATACAAAAGACTATTTCAAGAAAAATAGCAAAGCATTAAAAAGGTCACATTATCTGTGAGTATTATTAGACCAGAGCAGTTTATATGTAAACAAAACGCTTAACAAGATTTTTTTTTCATATTAGCAGGCAATGTTAAACTGTTTATTGACTGAGAATTTTAGATTAGCGCAGTCTGTTCAACTGTATATTTGATAAATAACAACAAAAAATGCTAAATACTATATATGTGAGCAGCAGGAAAAAAAAGTTCTTAAGAAGCAAATATTTTTTCAGATTAACACTCTTTCACACTGAGTATTTGGTGAGCTGAGCAGAAAATGTTTTTTTCTTTTTTCTTAGCACTGTAAATAATAATAATAATAATAATAATAATAATAAAAAATTGTATTTATATAGCACCAACATATTCCGCAGCGCTGTACAATTTGTAGGGTTATTTGTAGGGTGGCAACTGTATATCACATTACCATGGACTGACTGAGAAAGATTAAGCAGAATGAATGAAAGCAAGCCAAGATCTAGAAAACCATGAGGAATTGATATAGGCAGCCTTGTACAAAATTGTACAACTTTTTATTATACAAATAAAAATGTGTCTCTCACTATTGGTCTGAAAATGGCCAATCCCTTTAATTCACTTTCTATGATAGTTCCGCTGTTCTGTACCCACTAGACAGTATTAGAATAATACAAGGCTATTTTTAATGTTATTTGTATGCATCCAGTTTACCTCTTGTCATCTTGGCATTAAGATAAAAACAGCATGATAAAGATCACAGGTTCTGATCATGAAATCAGATTGAGAAATATAACACTGCTTAAGGGATCTCTGAGGTTGAATAATGAACATGTAAGGCAGGTACTGCTGGCTTAAATCCTTTACTACAGTAATCCAATGGGGATGCTCAATTGCACAAAACAGCAGTCGTGGAGCTGTGCACTTGTTTCCGTCTACTTCTATAGAAATGACAGGAATATTAGCAATTAATTTTAGAAAGAAATCATTTCCCAACCAAGCCATACTTCAGCTAGAGAAGGGTTTCTTTTTTCCTGAAATGACTTTATGAATATACTTATGTTTGCACCTATTCTTGCCAGTGACTAGTTTTGTAAATCTAAATATACATAGATTCCTACTTTCCTCTTCCTCAAGCTCTCTATCTTATAGCCCTCAATAGACAAACTGTTGTTGTTAATCCAATAATCATATTCTCTGCAATGCAGTAAGAGTGTGTCATGCAATGGAAAACACTAATACATTTTTATAGTCTTGTTCTTATTCAGCACAATATTCCATAATAATACAAAGTATAACATCTGCCAAAATATAACCGTAGTAATGCTTAGCCTGCTCCAGTTTATGCGTGTGTATTGTTAACTTTCATCATGACTGATGACTTTCTATAATGGAGACTGATGAAACAACGCTGTTATATCTAATCATAGTAGCTGTGTAGAGTAGGAACGTCTTTACATTTAATTATTTCAGTGGTTTGCCTGCTGCAAAAATTAATCTAATATACTTTCCTTTTACATTTGTCACCATTAGAGATGAGCGAACACTAAAATGTTCGAGGTTCGAAATTCGATTCGAACAGCCGCTCACTGTTCGAGTGTTCGAATGGGTTTCGAACCCCATTATAGTCTATGGGGAACATAAACTCGTTAAGGGGGAAACCCAAATTCGTGTCTGGAGGGTCACCAAGTCCACTATGACACCCCAGGAAATGATACCAACACCCTGGAATGACACTGGGACAGCAGGGGAAGCATGTCTGGGGGCATAAAAGTCACTTTATTTCATGGAAATCCCTGTCAGTTTGCGATTTTCGCAAGCTAACTTTTCCCCATAGAAATGCATTGGCCAGTGCTGATTGGCCAGAGTACGGAACTCGACCAATCAGCGCTGGCTCTGCTGGAGGAGGCGGAGTCTAAGATAGCTCCACACCAGTCTCCATTCAGGTCCGACCTTAGACTCCGCCTCCTCCGGCAGAGCCAGCGCTGATTGGCCGAAGGCTGGCCAATGCATTCCTATGCGAATGCAGACTTAGCAGTGCTGAGTCAGTTTTGCTCAACTACACATCTGATGCACACTCGGCACTGCTACATCAGATGTAGCAATCTGATGTAGCAGAGCCGAGGGTGCACTAGAACCCCTGTGCAAACTCAGTTCACGCTAATAGAATGCATTGGCCAGCGCTGATTGGCCAATGCATTCTATTAGCCCGATGAAGTAGAGCTGAATGTGTGTGCTAAGCACACACATTCAGCACTGCTTCATCAAGCCAATACAATGCATTAGCCAGTGCTGATTGGCCAGAGTACGGAATTCGGCCAATCAGCGCTGGCCAATGCATTCTATTAGCCCGATGAAGTAGAGCTGAATGTGTGTGCTAAGCACACACATTCAGCACTGCTTCATCAAGCCAATACAATGCATTAGCCAGTGCTGATTGGCCAGAGTACGGAATTCGGCCAATCAGCGCTGGCTCTGCTGGAGGAGGCGGAGTCTAAGGTCGGACCTGAATGGAGACTGGTGTGGAGCGATCTTAGACTCCGCCTCCTCCAGCAGAGCCAGCGCTGATTGGCCGAATTCCGTACTCTGGCCAATCAGCACTGGCTAATGCATTGTATTGGCTTGATGAAGCAGTGCTGAATGTGTGTGCTTAGCACACACATTCAGCTCTACTTCATCGGGCTAATAGAATGCATTGGCCAATCAGCGCTGGCCAATGCATTCTATTAGCGTGAACTGAGTTTGCACAGGGGTTCTAGTGCACCCTCGGCTCTGCTACATCAGATTGCTACATCTGATGTAGCAGTGCCGAGTGTGCATCAGATGTGTAGTTGAGCAAAACTGACTCAGCACTGCTAAGTCTCTGCATTCGCATAGGAATGCATTGGCCAGCCTTCGGCCAATCAGCGCTGGCTCTGCCGGAGGAGGCGGAGTCTAAGGTCGGACCTGAATGGAGACTGGTGTGGAGCGATCTTAGACTCCGCCTCCTCCAGCAGAGCCAGCGCTGATTGGTCGAGTTCCGTACTCTGGCCAATCAGCGCTGGCCAATGCATTCTATTAGCCCGATGAAGTAGAGCTGAATGTGTGTGCTTAGCACACACATTCAGCTCTACTTCATCAGGCTAATAGAATACATTGGCCAATCAGCGCTGGCCAATGCATTCTATTAGCTTGATGAAGCAGAGTGTGCACAAGGGTTCAAGCGCACCCTCGGCTCTGATGTAGCAGAGCTGAGGGTGCACAAGGGTTCAAGTGCACCCTCGGCTCTCCTACATCAGAGCCGAGGGTGCGCTTGAACCCTTGTGCAGCCTCGGCTCTGCTACATCAGAGCCGAGGGTGCGCTTGAACCCTTGTGCACACTCTGCTTCATCAAGCTAATAGAATGCATTGGCCAGCACTGATTGGCCAGAGTACGGAATTCGGCCAATCAGCGCTGACCAATGCATCCCTATGGGAAAAAGTTTATCTCACAAAAATCACAATTACACACCCGATAGAGCCCCAAAAAGTTATTTTTAATAACATTCCCCCCTAAATAAAGGTTATCCCTAGCTATCCCTGCCTGTACAGCTATCCCTGTCTCATAGTCACAAAGTTCACATTCTCATATGACCCGGATTTGAAATCCACTATTCGTCTAAAATGGAGGTCACCTGATTTCGGCAGCCAATGACTTTTTCCAATTTTTGTCAATGCCCCCAGTGTCGTAGTTCCTGTCCCACCTCCCCTGCGCTGTTATTGGTGCAAAAAAGGCGCCAGGGAAGGTGGGAGGGGAATCGAATTTTGGCGCACTTTACCACGTGGTGTTCGATTCGATTCGAACATGGCGAACACCCTGATATCCGATCGAACATGTGTTCGATAGAACACTGTTCGCTCATCTCTAGTCACCATAGTTCCTATGCCACTTACTGTTGTCATCACAGCACAACAACTTGTTATCGGCCACCATATGACGAAGCAATCAATGTTGTCTGCAATAGGAATGGATTATCTGCCATGGGCACATGGCAATAGAAGAATTCAATACTGAAAACTTAGAAACAATGAGGACAGTCAGTAACTAGTAATTTACATAGTCATTTTAACATTATGTTTAGGGGGTAGAAACCCCATCTAATTTTACATATAGTTAAATATCCAGGGATTAGTAACAGAACTCAGAGTAGCGTAGGATTTTTCTGTTTTATTTAAATATTCAGGTTTCTGCATTGGGAATTTACGATTGCCTCTGAAAGCAACACTATTATCTCAACTTTATAGTAGGTTGTGGCCTTTGTTTCATATGGGCTGAACTGAATTTTGACAACTTTACAGACTGCAAAAGTTGTCAGCTAGACTTAATAGAGACCTGAACAGTATATCTGCCTATTTATGTAGTGATTGCAACAACAATTAATAACTCACTACATATATGACATTGGGAATTACCATTTTGGAAAGCACATTGTAACCTTTAACCATGGAAAAAATAAACTTCTAGGAAGGAAGGGACCCAGGGCTAAATATTTGCCAAGGACCCCATCCCAGACCCACCTGACTCCTTATCACAACTATATTTAGGAAAGCATGGCCAACTATGCACAAGTCTATTCAGAATTAATTTTATAAGAGTTACAGAGTCAGTCTCATTAGCCAGTTTAGGCTTCGAAAAGAGAGTTACATGTATGCCTAGGCACCTCTTCTTAACCAGACCTCCAAACCAGCATCAGGGAGGGATTCATGGCATAGTTTTCTAGGTCTCAAAGGTAGTGGAGGCCCACATCCACTTGGTGCTCACAGTCTTATTTTACAATCTTAGGGTGAGTTCACACGATGTCTTTTGGCTTGTAATCTGGCACGTCTACGCCGCGGGAGCTTTTGTGGGCTGTATACGGCCCGCAAAAACTCCCGCGGCGTAGACGTGCCAGATTACGAGCCAAAAGACATCGTGTGAACTCACCCTTAGATATATATGAGCATAGTGATACCCCAAAGTTTATTCAATAGTAAACCAATCAGTGTATTTTTTGGTGGAAGAACAAAGTTAGGGTATGTTCACACAGGTGGATTTTGAAGCGGAATTCACCCCAAAATACACCTGTAAAAATGCCTTCCATTCATTTCAATGGGAGTTACTCAGTTTTTTTCCGCTAGCAATAAATGCAACATGCCTTATCTTCATGCAGAATCCGCAGCTGAGTCAGCCATGGTGTCCGCAGCTTAAGACTCCCTCCTTCTTAGGCCCATTCATCCAGGCCTAATCAAGAGCAGGATGCCGCGACGGATGCCGATGCATTGCATCAGCATCCTGTTGCGGCTAGCCGCGCGAAAAAGCCACATGGTGGAAAAGGTCTCTGCCATGTGAACATACCCTTAAGAGGAACCTAAGGAAGCATAATGAGAAGATAAATGCTGCATGCAGGTGTTTCCTTTCTCAAATTTGCAACTTCATGCTGCAGGTAAGGACGAGTCACTGTCATTTTAAATCAATAATTACGTAGTCAAGGAAATAGTATAGTCCTAGTTAAACACTCAAGGAAAAATGTACTCTTGTTTTAGAAAATGTATTAAAAAGGCTTCATTCACCTAAATTGAATTTTATGGTAATGATTTATGTTTAATAGCTTGGCATTTATGAGCAATTTATTTTCTTGACAACATTTTTGACTGCAGCCTTACAAACATGTTCAATCAAATTTTGTAAGTGCTTCCAGTCTCTGCTTTACTTTCACAACTTATTTTCTTCATCAACTTTTAAAGATCTTTAATAATTATTTCGCTGTTGTAGATGCTGCATTAGGGGCCCACATATGTTATAAGAAATAAGTGATTGCTCCATTGTAACAAGTTCCATAGAAACACTGTAAATTACTGTTGAATTGCTGTTCACATTCAGGAATAAAATGTAAGTAATTGCCTCTTATAAATATAATAAGTGGAGTTTCAAACAAGAGGAAAACAATTGGAATAAAATTGAAAGTTGTTAATATTTACACAATTGTCTTTTACTTTAAAGAGCCTCAGTTTCTATAATTTTATTGGGAGCTGGAACTGGGCAAAATATCAACATTTTCTAAGTTATCTGAACTTCAGTAAATTTGACCATCTGATGAGATTTACAATGTTTATTAGAGTAGGAAACCAAATGCATATGTATTTTGTTGCTCTTTTGCCTATACAGGAATCTAAAGTTATGGTCAACAAGTTAAGGTTGTTTCAAAGTTTCAGCCTTGATAGTGTTAGTACATATGCAGCTGATATGTTTATTGGATAATTGGATAAGAATTTAGCAAATAATTTATTAAACCCTTACGTGGCGCACACATTTTTCATTTTTGTGTTTCATTTTTTAATCCCTGAATTCCAAAAGCCATAACTTTCTCATATTTCCATTTACGTAGTCAAATGAGGGCTTAATTTTTGTGAGACAAGTTGTACGTCAAAATGGTACCATTTATTGGGGGCGTGGCTTACCTGCCGAGGCTAACAGACGTGCTCTTGCTGAGCTCCGCCATCGCTGGCTAATATCTTACAACATCGGCCTCGACACAGCCACCATTCTCAAGACCTTGCTCCAAGGGACTACCCCCGGTCTCAGTACGGCTAATTTGGAGCTACCTGGCGAGTTTCGGAGTCGCTGCTCTGCTCTGGGATCCGCGGCCTACCTTGCTGGCTGGAGCCGCCCGCCATCTTGAGGCCTGCACCGGACGCACAGAACGCTGGTCCTGGACTGGGAGCTGCGGCTGACTACGGCGGTCGGCAATCTCTTCTCCTCCCCTGCTGTGTCGGAGTATCCTGCCCGATCTGCTTCGCGTCCTCCCCGTTGTGGCGCAGTTCTGGAGCGGTCTCGTGGTTGGGACTGCCGAGACCAGCGGAGACCGGCGTGTGAGGCGGTAGCCGGAGCCGGCAGCGTTTGAACTGCAGACAGAGGGACCTGACAGCTCTTTCCTACAGACATCGAGGAGGCAACGACCGGACTGCGTGGACCGACGGCACTACCAGCTGCTGCCAGCTAAGTACATAGACTGCGGTCTTCTCTCCTCTCCTTTGTGCCCTGGCCCCGCCCTTCTTCTCCCTGCCCTCCATCTTGAAGAGACAGTTGTAGCCGTTAGCTCATTGCACCCGGGCAGCAGAGTGCAGAGCCTCTACACATAGACCAGGGAGGCTCCTCTTGCTGCCTGGGTCCCCATCCCTCCCACCTTCCCTCTGCACCTGGCCTACTCCTCACCTGATCCCCTCCAGTGCTCACATCTTGCCCTGGACTGTTGGCTACTAAGAGGAGACAATTCCACCACAAGCACGCTGCAACTATTCCCCACAACCTTGTGCTTGTCTGACCGGATTGCTCACTTGCAGGGGACATATACCTAGTCCAAGCAATTGTCCTTAGACAGGCAGTGGAGTGTTGAGCCTCTACGCAAAGATCAGGGAGGCTCCTCCAACTACAAAGTCCTAGTGCCTGCCCGTTTTCCACACTCTCAGGGATGTTTTTTTTTTTTTTTTTCCTTCTACTTTTTGGTACATCCAAGTTGAGGAGACCGTGTCTGCAACTAATATTTGTCCACATTCTTTTTATGACATTGGTCCTATATAACATGTCTATTTGAAATCCCCACCTGGACGCTGTCTTACGCCCATTAAGCTGACACGCACAGTTATGGTCAGGACAGGGAGGGACAGAACCCCGAACTTTAAGTCGCAACAAAAGCACTCTAACTCTCAAGCTGACATGCAAAAATTCCTGAAAAAGCAAAGCTCACACCGCTCCACCTCGGCCCATAAGGCCCAGGCTGAGGAGTGTGGTTCCCTCGAAGCTTACACTCCTGATTCTGATGAGGACATTCCCAATGTGGACTCTGATTCTACCCAAGGCTTCTTGAAGGAGACCCTGTCTCAAGCCCTTCTCCCGCTCATTACTGAAATAGCTGAACTTCGCTCCGATATGAAGGCCTTAGGCAAACGAGTTGACACGCTGGAGTCTAAACAAGTGAAATCCCAGAAAGTCACTTCCGCTTTAGCTAGTAAATTAGACTCTCACTCGGAACACTTTAATAAGACATATCTCTTGCTTGAAGACTTAGAAAATAGGAATAGGCGTCGGAACGTGCGCATCCGTGGCCTGCCGGAGAAGTACACATCTGAGTCATTACCGGAGGTCTCTTGTGCAATTTTTAAGTCGCTGCTTGGTGAGGAGGAAGCCGGGAGGGTGGAGATCGAGAGAGTGCATAGGGCGGTCAGACCGAGGCCCGGAGATACTGATCCCCCTAGAGATATAATTTGTGGACTCATTTCTTCTGCTCATACGTCAGCGATATTGAAAGCAGCAAGAGATAAGAAAGATTTAATGTTCGAGGGTGCATGCATACAAATCTTCCAAGACCTAGCCCCGGCTACCCTCCAAAAGAGGCGGACGATGCGTCCACTATTGGAAGTTTTGAAGTCCCATAACATTCAATATGCATGGTTGTTTCCTTTTGGCCTGTCGATCATAAAGAATGGGAGACGGTTTAATGTCTTCACTCCTAGAGACTTGGATCATCTTTGGGAACCACTAGGCATCCCCCCTGTTGCTGTCCCATCTTGGCTGCCAATGCCCGGAGAGTCTGCCACTGTAGAACCCACCTCCAGCATAACCGGACTGTTGCACACTCCCGGGCGATTTAGGTCACCTAAAGCTAAGAAACAGCTTCTCCGTGGGTTGGACACGAGACAGGGGGATCGTTAATCCTTTCCTTGCCCTGACACAGAGGTCGTACTTGATGAGTGATCTGGTGGGTTCGTTCTGGATGTCTGAAGGACTTCCTATCCTGTTTTTTGTTCCAATGGACGTTAGGACGTTATAGCTATTCTTCTGTTTACTAGGACAATCTAATACTAACTTGTCTCTCTCCCCATTGGTTGCTACTTCAAAGGCTCTAGTGTGCTACCCCACTATGTTCTGCTCTCAAGTTGTAATTCCTGTGCTTAGTATATAGGAGAAGTTTGGGCGTGACAGCGTCCTTTACTTGTCATCATTCCTGTTTTCGTTTTTTTTTTTTGTATTTTACTACTCTGATAGTTGCTGTATTGCTGCCTCGCTACTGTCTAATCGTTACTTGATTGCCTTTGAACCTCGTATAGCAATAGTTCTAGTCACCATTTGCTATTAATTAGACAGAGGTATATTCTTAGAGCAGTGCTATACTCTTTATTGCTCTACTGATTTGAGGACAACTATTGTCTATTGTTAATTTGTCTCTGATACTCATCTTTTCTACACGTCCTCCACCCGTTCCATTCTTTGTTGTTTCTCCCCTCCTTGGGAATCTTTCTCCCCTCATTTTAGGTGTGCAGAGCTCCAGTCTTCAACACTAGCTATGCCCTCTGACTCTGAAGCCATCTTGCATCTCGTGACGCTTAATGCAAATGGACTCAACTCTCCGAACAAAAGACATCATGTAGTCCATCTTCTCCACAAGTGGAAAGCAGATATTGCCTTTATACAAGAAACACATTTTAAAGGTTCGAAGATTCCGAAATTGCCAGGGACATTCTACCCGACCAGTTATCACAGCACTCACCCCAACTCAGCATCGAAAGGTGTGTCAATCTTTATCGGATCCAATGTACCGTTTACATGTGCAGCTGTACTTGCGGACCCAGATGGCCGTGCGATATTTGTTAAAGGTCACATTGCATCAGTCCCTTATACTCTGGCGTCTCTCTATGCGCCCAACAAGAATCTTGGATCATCAAGACCTTAAACTCGCTAAGCCTTTTCGCTGAAGGCCATCTGTTACTGGGAGGAGATCTCAATGTGGCCCTCAATCATCTGATTGATTCTTCTGCGTCCAAAGCACTACTAACCCAGAGATCGATCGGCGCGATCAACAGGGCTCTTCAGGACCTGAATCTTGTCGACTCTTGGAGGTTCCTAAACCCTAAGGGCAAAGACTTTACTTTCTATTCCTCCACGGCCGGGACATACCATCGACTTGATTATTTATTTGTTTCCCGTGAACTCTTGCCTCTAGTCTCGCGTGCGAAAATTGGTTCTATCACGGTCTCTGACCATTCCCCCGTCTTGCTCAATGTGCGACTCCAAAAAGTTCCGAAGGGACAATGGTCGTGGCGGTTAAATGAGTCTCTACTGGACTCTCAAGACGATCAAGACTTCATAGACCAACACCTAAAGGATTACTTTACGTATAATGCAACCCCGGACGTCACCCCTTCGATAATCTGGGAGGCGCACAAAGCCTACATTAGAGGAGTTCTGATCTCATTGGCAACAAAAATGAAGAAGAAGAAACAGGCTGAACTAGATACTATTCTCAGTGACATTGCGAGACTTGAGAGAGTACACAAACGGACTACAGCAGAAGCAACGCTGAGAGATCTGACAACACTGAGGGAAGAACTCTTAGATCGGCTTAATATGAGAGCAGCAAAGCACCATCTGAACTTTCGCCAATTACTTTACGCTCACGGCAATAAGGGGGGTCGACTCATGTCCTCGTTGATCCGTAAAGCCAAACAAAAGACGCTCATATCAAACATTAGAACTGGGACTAGATCTCTGACTAGTGACACATCGGAAATAGCACAAGAGTTTGTGAAGTACTATTCAGACCTATACAATCTAGATTCCCGGGACACAGACGTCGATGGATCGGACAGAAGAGAAATGATTGAGGACTTTCTAAAAGATCTTGCTATACCCACACTACCTCCCGACAAGACTGCGTCTCTGATGGACCCCGTATCCCACGAAGAACTGAAGGATGTACTTGATAGCTTTCCGACCGGGAAAAGCCCAGGTCCCGATGGTCTGCCCCTTCTCTATTACAAGAGGTTCAGTTCGACTTTGATACCTCCTCTTGTGAAAATGTGCAATGAATTACTTCAAGGTGGACGCTTACCAACCCAGACACTAGAGGCTCACATCGCGCTCATACCTAAAGAGGGCAGGGATCCCACCTCCTGCAGTAATTATAGGCCCATTTCTCTATTGAATTTAGACCTGAAGATCTGGGCTAAACTTCTGGCCTCTAGGATGAAGATGTTAATACCCGAAATTGTGGACCCGGAACAATCAGGCTTTGTGGTAGGCCGTGAGGGACGGGATAATTCGGCTCGTCTGTTGCCTTTAATTCACAGAGCACGAAAAGATAATCTCCCACTCATCCTGTTAGGAGTAGACGCCGAGAAGGCCTTCGACAGGGTCTCATGGGATTTCATGAAGGCAACTCTTTTACGATTTAACTTCCCTCCACCTTTTGTAGAAGCTATTTTTTTGTTGTATACGACCCCCTATGCCAGAGTTAAGGTCAATGGTACATTGTCAACGACATTCCAAATCCGGAATGGGACCAGGCAGGGATGCCCGCTCTCACCCACGCTATTCGTCCTTGTACTCGAGACATTATTACAGAGAGTCCGACAAGACCCAGAGATTCACGGCATGCGATCCGGACAGATCCACACTTCTGCTACCGCTTTTGCAGACGATGTTCTGTTTGTAATCACCAATCCTGAAGTAGCCCTCCCTCGGATCACTGTCGTCTTGACGGAATATGGAAGGGTTTCCGGGTACAAAGCAAATCTGGAGAAATCCGAGATCCTTAACATTTCCCTGAATAGGCAGAGAGTGGCTGCCCTTCAGACGAATTCCCCATTCCAATGGGCTGTTTCATCAATCAAATATCTGGGCATACACCTCACACAGAAGGTTGAAGATCTATACGACAGGAATTTTCATACTCTTCTTGGATCCTTGCAGAAAGATCTGGACTCATACCAACATCTCCCTTTGTCCTGGTTCGGTAGGAAGAGTCTTATTCAAATGTATCTTATCCCCAAAATACTCTACAAATTGGCCATGTTACCCATATATGTTCCAAAGGTCTTCTTTACCTCACTGAGGTCTATGTTTACAAAATTCATCTGGAGACATAAAGCACCCAGACTCCCGTGGTCTCTCTTGGTCAAGCACAGATCGCAGGGTGGTATTGGACTCCCAGACACGCATCTTTATTATCGGGCTATACAGCTTGGCTGGTGGTCTCACCTCTTATTTCCGATCAAGGTCAGCACCGTCCAGCTATCTCCCACCCTATTAAGGGACTTGTGGTTGGCACGCAAGATGACACTACATCCAGATGCCAAAAACCCCCTTTTTAGAGGCGCACTTGAGACCTGGCGAGCCTACGGATCGGAACTAGCGCCTCACCCATCACCGTTGCTCCTGGTTGCTTTAGTGCCAGATGTCTTGGGAGAGCGACAACGCAAGTATGGCTCAGTGTGGTCTTCCTTCCGATCCTTGAGATTACAAGACGTGTGGGACATAGACAAGAATAAAGTGAATTTGGACCTCTCACAACCGCCTCATCTCCTGAAATTATCCTTCTTGCATGCAGAGCACGTCCGATATTTCTTGAACAAGCTAAATGACTCACCTGATCTGAGAATCCAATTGACACCTTTTGAGAAGATGCTGCTTTCACAAACAAGAATGCTCCGGAAAACCTCCTCTATATTGCACCGCTTTGTCACCCCTCCGACCAGCTACAAACCTGCCTATATCACCTCCTGGGAGAAAGACTTGGGACTTCAACTTACACAGGATGAAGTGGATAACACCCTAAATCATTCTCATGGCTTTTCCACGTGCATCCGTTTGAAAGAGAACAGTTACAAAATCTTATCTAGGTGGTACAGGACGCCTGAGTGGCTGGCCCGGCACGGCTTAAGAAGTGATTCAGAGTGCTGGAGGTGCAAGGCCCGAGATGGGACTTATCTGCACATCTGGTGGACCTGTCCAGTCATTAAAACCTTCTGGGACACGATCGCCAAGCGGATAGAAGAAATCACCGGCTCCGCTCTAGACCTGACCCCTGAAGCACTGTTCCTGGCACGACCGAATCAAACTTATAAACCGGCTAAAGACAGACTTGTTACATGTCTACTGGCAGCTGCGAAACTGTTAGTCCCGCGATACTGGCTACAACCAGTTGCTCCCCCTCTGTGTCTCTGGGAGAACACGGTTCATGATATTGCAAGACTCGAAGAATTGCTTAGCCGGGCGAAGAGAACGCATGATCGATATGAAAGAGTTTGGAGCTTGTGGCACAACTATTGGAAGCGGACACACCCCTATTGAGGACACTTTCTGACTCACTTTGTCTCTAGTCACTCTGTTTCTGACCGCTGTTTACCCATCTCTTACCTTTCCCCTTTCTATGCTGTTTCGCCACATTTTTGAATTAACAGAAATGTTTTTGATATAACGTATGTTCTGTAATAATTACGCGTTAGTTATTCTTCTGCCTCTCTTTTGCAGTTTAACTGAACACTGTTTTTCTATTTGTGTTGTACATTTCAAAACGACATTTGGATACTCTACAATGATTGTATCTACTTGTATTGTACGCTCCCTTGCCTTACCCTCTTTCCCTCCCCCCCTCCCCCCATCCCTCTCCCTTCCCCTCTTCCCCCTCCCCCCTCCCCTTTCCCTGACTTCTTCCCCTCCCCCATATTGAAAAAATTAATAAAAATCTTTGAATTAAAAAAAAAAAAAAAAAAATGGTACCATTTATTACTCTGTAAAATGTACTGGGCAACAGGAAAAAAAATCATTTTCTTATGGGTTTTGTTTTTAAGGCTTCCACTCAGTGGTAAAAATGCTATGTTAGCTTTATTCATTGGGTTGGTACGATCCTGTTGATACCAAATTTATATATTTTTTTTCATGTTTTAATATTTTTTAAAAATTCTAAATTTTGAAGAAATATTTTTTTCTTCAATTACCATATTCTGATGCTTGTAACTTTTTTATATTTTAGCATACGGAGATGTGTATGGTGTCTTTTTTGTGGGACAATATGTAATTTTTATTAACACCATGTTGGTGAATGTATGTTTTGATCACCTATTATTCCATTTGATATGTGCCATACACTGCTATACTACTGTACTTAAGCTAAGGAAAATACTGCAGAAAAAAACCTTGATGCATTTCCACTGCAGTTGTCTCCACTAGAGATGAGCAAACACTAAAATGTCCGAGGTTCGAATTCCGATTCGAACAGCCGCACACTGTTCGACTGTTCGAACGGATTTCGAACCCCATTATAGTCTATGGGGGGAAATGCTCATTTCAGGGCAACATTCGATAAAATCATACTTACCAAGTCCACGAGTGACGGTCGGGCTGGATTCTGCTTGAAGTCTTCTCCCGGCGCAGGGTCCCCGCATCCTCTTCCGGGTGGAATTTACTCTGCCTATGCATCCAGCCTAGGCAGAGCCAACTGCGCATGCGCAATCGGCTCTGCCTAGGCCGGATGCCTAGGCAGAGTGAATTCCACCCGGAAGAAGACGCAGGGACGCAGCGCGGAGAAGACTTTGGAAAGGTAAGAGAAGAACCAGCGTTGATTCTGCCAATCAACGCTGGTTCTGCATCGAACCTTAAACTTCAAACAGCTAGTAGTGTTCGATCGAGTACGAGTATTTCGAATACCGTAGTATTCGTTCGAACACCTACTCGATCAAACACTACTCGCTCATCTCTAGTCTCCACTGCATTTCTTTGTCTTAGCCTTAGCGGGCTGCAGCAATAAAGCACTGTGAACTTTCTGTTTCCATTATATTTATAGGGAAACCGCCAGCATTTCCATAGGTATAATTGACTTGCTGGTATTTCCAAAACCACAACGGTTTATCCCAGTGCATATTTTTATGCAACGCATTGTAGAAAGTAGCGCATTTTTGCATTTTTTATTTGGTACAAACAGCGATGCACCAATAATTTTCCACTTTTGCCCCAGGAAACTGTTGAGAACAAGTATAATAGATTAAGATTTATGGCTACTGCTCTCATAATCTAGTTGAGCACAGATGTATTTTTGTGTGTTGCTTGTATGTGCAGGTAAAAGATAAGGAAAACATGGTTGGAGGTACAGTACACATTTTTTCCTGTCTAACTGTGTGAAATCCATGTTGAGAATCTGCTGTGTATTAAGCGAGCAGAATAAATCAATGCTGCATTCAGGGGTGAAATGTATAATGATCTTTATCTGAAAATTAATCAATCTCATAGTTTCAAGGTTTGTACCTCTTCATTAGGCAATGAAAACCAATATTAAGGAAATGCATTATATGCTGGGAACACTTTGTACCAGATTAACCCCTTCCTGTCACAGCAATTTTTTTATTTTCTGACTCCCTGCCTTCCAAAAAGCCAAAAGTATGGAGGGGGTTGATGGGTGCAATTCAACCCCTTCATGAGACTGACTTCCGATCTTAAGTACTCACCCAAGACCCCTTGCACAAGACTGTGTTCTAGTTCAACCTTCTATCCAGGTTTTTCCCACATAGCACACTGACCCATTATTTTCTATTCGGCCCATGTACACAACTGGTGATAGTCTGTGCCGCAAAACTCAGGGAGAGGTTCTGTCCTTTCTTATTCCTGTCTAGCCCCAAAGATGACATCCGTGTGCTGCCTGTGTCATTCAGTTACAGCCATTGGTTCATACACGCTTGGGTGCGAGGCCCCTTATAATTTCAGTTTTATTACATTATTTTTATATTACTAATGTATCATGTCATTCATTTGTAACTGCCTGAAGAAAGAGCCTTGGTGCTCAAAAGATTGCAAATGTATTTTTTCTGGTTAGCCAATAAAGGTATCATATCTAAAACACATGCCTTTTTGACACAAAAGTTCAAATATTGCACGAGTTTTAGACTACATTCACACAACACTGATAATAGTACATGAAAATCATTTAACAGTCATCGCACAGCTGCATTCATGGGAATGTGGTTGTCCATATGACCATTTTTTGACAGTCTATTTTAATGTTACATCCCATTTTTAGAGTTCTCACAGACCCCTCAATTCACTCAAATCTATATTAGAGACAGCATAGAGTCACACCAGAGGTCCACAAATTTCACATTGGGACTTAGGAGTTTCAAGTTACGCCTTTGCCCTGATGACTACTAAATTCACAATTAGCACAATAGTTTAAATAAAAATGAATACAAGTTATACTGAAACTTTTTCTGTTATGTATCAGTCTGCGCAGCTCCTCTATGACATGTGCCTGTAGATTGCATGGCATTTTCAATGTGACAAGTTTTCTTAAGGTGTCTGAATCACAGTATAAGATCCCTACGTTCTGCAGCATTCAGTCTGCTGTTAGTATTGTAATTCTGCAGCTTCCTTCTATTGCAGCAAAAAACTTCTCAGGGCATGCTTGTCTTGTGTCAGAATTGTACAGTTATATTCGCAATAAGTTGAAATGTGGCCTCCAACGGATTGTAAGGGAAAATATAGGAATATGAGCAAGACATAAACTACATTGACATAAGATACAATAAGTATTTTCTATTATGGTGGAAAGGAATATATAATGTTTAGTCGCATATTATAAATCTACAACAGATCCGCATGCTGCTCCCTGTAGAGAAAAAGTGAAACACAGAGAAAACATACCAGCATGTCTGATTACTAAAGGCTGTAATTCAATGCAAGAAAATGTATTATAGTCACCAGATATGACAAAATATGTTTGCCATGGGATTTACAGTCCTGAAGAAAAATGTGTTATTTTATAGCAAAACACCAAAAATCAATAGAACATTGGCTGATAGTTGTGCTAACAGGAGAATAAACAACCAAGTAATGCTGATTTCTACAAAACAGTCACTTGGAGATTGAGGGAGGGGGTGTATGAAAGGAAAGTAGAATTTTACTTCTGACTACTAGCTCTTTAGGCTATGTGTACATGTTTAGGATTTGATGAGGATTGAGGTGTGAATTTTGTGCCTAAATCCATATCACATCTGTTAACATGCTAACATCCAATACAAGCGATGGGGAATTGTATACTCCGTACGCATACAATGGGGAATAAGGACTATGTTGTGAATTCTATAATCTGTAGCATGCTTATTGTTTATGCACATTTCACTCAGATATATCACAGATATGTACAATACGGCTAATCCTTGGGGGAAACTATTGGCTCATCAAAGGCATAAACCTTGTATAGCCTATAGTTCTGTAAATCCGACACATGTGAAAATAGCCTTAGGACAGTTCTCCAAAAATAAAACCTGCAAAATGCTTTGTTACATTAAAGTTACCCTTCAATGTGGAAAAAAAGAATCTGAGCTCATACCCTGAAAAATAGCCACTTACCTTCGTCCACCATTTATAAAATATTACTCATAAATAGCAATCTGTTTTCCAGTGAGTAGAATAAAAATGTTTAGCTGTATTACTCCAGGACAACATCATCACTTACTATGCACATAGTCAAATCCTGTCCACCATCTTGCTGAAAAAATACAGGAAGTGTGAAGAGCCAGCAGGAAAACTGACTTAATGAAGGCTGCACTCTGATTCTGAAGTCCTGTTTATGTTGTTGCACACATTCCAAAAAAGTAGTTCAGGAACCTCATTTAGGCTGAGGTCCCATGTTGCGGAAACGCAGCTTCTTTTTTTTTTTTTTTGCAGATTTTGCAGCGGTTTTTTTAGCCAAACCTGGAAGTGGCTGCAAAAGAAATGGGAAATGTATTGTAAGTTCTTATACTTTTCCCTTCAGCTCAATCCACTTCTGACTTTGGCTCAAAAAACACAACAAAATTTGCAAGAAAAAAAAGCTGCGTTTCTGCCACGTGGGTCCTTAGCCTAAGACTGAGGTCCCATGTTACAGAAATGCAGCTTTTTTTCTTGCAGATTTTGCTACAGTTTTTTAAACCAAATCCAGAAGTAGACTCAGCAGGAGGGAGAATTGTAAGGACTTCCTACATATTTTCAATTCCTTTTGTAGTTATTCTTAGCTTTGACTAACAAAATGCAACACATTATGCCACAAAAAGGGTAAACTACTGTGTGAGACTGAGGCCAATCAAGGCAGAAAAGCGGCATTTTTTTACTACATTTTTTGCTACATTTTTCTTGAAGCCCAGAGTGACTTCAGAAGGAATGAAAAATATAAAGGAAACATATGCTTCTCCTTGCCAAACCAATTCTGACTTTGGCTCAAAGCAACATCTACAGCAAAACATGTTAGCCTTCGTGATACTTCTGCCAAGTTGAATATTTCAAGATTATGCAATTAGGTTTTATGAAAAACCAATGTATTAATATTTAGGGAGTTGCCTTCCAAAAGGTGGTGCTAGAGCACATTCCTCTTTTCCACTAAGGATGACCTATTTTCATATTCCTTAACCAGAATTCTTAGCAGGGTATGGTTTAACCCTTTCGCTGCCAGGCATGTATGCTATATGTGCTCCCAAGGTGGCACTTCAGTAGCGGAGGACGTAGTTACTACGTCCTCCCTACTAATGCCCATATCTCTGGACTGCATCAACATATCTTGATGCTTTAAAATGCATTTTAAAGAAGAAACTCTCATCTTTAAAATGATACCAGGGACTTGATGATTTTACTTACAGTCTTGGAACGATTCACTGTTGAAAACACTATTTGGCATTGAGATCCAACTGCAGATCTCAATTCCCGACAGCGTTTCAACAGTGAATTGCTCCAAAACTGTACATCCAATCATTGAGTTCTTGATATAATTTTAAAGATGAGATTCTCCTCTTTAAAATGCAATTGAAAGCATCAAGATATGTTGATGCAGTCCAAAGATATAGAGCTCCAAAGTGTCCCCCCCCCCTCCTGTCTAAGCAAGCAATTTGCGATCTATAACAGGAAAGGGAGAGGGACACGGAGCAGTTCAGCAGAGAGAGACAGAGAAACGATCAGACTCTCTGCATAACTTGTATGTGACAGCAGGAGGGGGATGGCAGGGACTCTATTGTCCCTATTAACCCTTCTCCTGCCAATCAGAGCGTATACTATACATTTGTCTCTGATTGTCACATACAGTTATAATGTAATTCCCCCCTGAGCTTTACTAGTGGGGTATTCTTATGTTATACCTCCTGAACATAACCAGGAAGTTTATTGGCGCTGTGACCCAGACGTTTACCATTGTCCAGGTCGCAGGCCCCCCAAAAAAAGTTGCACCAAACACTTACACAACATATACATAAAGTCGCAAATAAAGTTTACATTTCACCCAATCCCTGTCCTGTGTATACCTGAGCTTTCTGCAGTAAGATACGTCTCTAGTGATGTCCATTACACACTAAAATAATAGTAATAATGATTATCACTAGAGATGAACGTATAGGTTGCTAAAATTTTTATAGGGGGATGGAAAATAACATTTTTATGTAAAGTCCTATTTAATTTGCATGCACAAAATGGGATGGCGCATTTCTGCGATTTTGGCGATTCTTTAACACCCGCCCCTGTAAATATATACATGTGTGGTATGTATGAACTCCTCACATATTGCAGTTTTATGGACAGTACATTATGTTTGCAGAAAGGGATTTCTTGAGCCGCACTTTAGTGGCAAATTTGAATTTTTGCACAATTTTTGCTAGCAATCTCTGTTTGCGGCAAAGCTGAATGAAGGTGGTTGTATATATAAACTATTAAATTGTGTTTTTATATACGGCATGCTGTGTACTCTGAAAAAGTATCACAGTCACAGTTTGGTAGGTGCAGTATAGCTTTTTAACATATTAGTGAACAACAGCAAAATCCTGCTTGTCTTCTGTATTCGTGTTTTTGGGAGTCCGAGCTCTTATTGTAGTTGATGTTTGCGGTAGATATAGTATATTTACACATTGTATACACCATAAGCTATTATTTTAAAAGTATTTTGTATATGAATGTGAGATGGAACATGAGTTTTAGGTGCAAATATGTGTTTTAGCGTATTTTTTCAAAAAATTATTTGTGTTGGTCACAAAGTTGCATGAAGGTGGATGTGGCTATCGATGACCCATTAAAACATTTGTAATCTTCAGGTTGTCTACTTTCAAAAAATATATAGGGTTTAGGGGTTCACTTATTTTTCATGGTGTGTAATCCCTACATTTTATAGGATGATACTTTTTTAACATTTCCAGCTTCAAAGCAGATTTTTGTTCCTTCCAGTTCTAGCGATTTTCTGAAGACACGTGCATGAGGGTTCAGGCCATAGTAATATGTATGAACTCTGCACATGTTGAGCTCTTATTTTTAGGAGGTTTGGTGCATTTAATTTTTTGTTTGGTTTCCGCTTTTAACAACTAATATACATTTATTTACATTTTTTCATAAAACATTCACTTTAAATCAAAATTGCATGAAGGTGCCTGTTCGTATACAGTACCAAGTGGCATTCTGACAATGCCGCATGTGTCTACTTTAAGAAAATATATAGGTATGGCGGGGTTGGATGCTTTTTTAATGTTGCAATTTAGGTTTGATTTGTCCATCTCAAAACTGTGAAAACTGCTCTGGCTACTGGAGGTGCAAAATTTCCAGAGACCCTTGGCAGCGAAAAGGTTAATAAGTCCGTGTACTGCCTCATAGTGGTTTCTCCCTAATCAGACATAGTATCCCTTCTGAGCCTTATGGAATAAATGCTGTTGGGGGCTATGGCTTATAGAGGAATACCTCCTGAGCCCCAATGCAGTAACTGTGATGCGGCCCCTACTTAACATGTACCATTCAGAGTATAGAGTCTCTGAGCCCTCTATAGCTATGCCATAGGGCTTAGTATGAGTTAGTAATAGGGCGATTTAGCTGGCAAATAAACAAGAGGTTAGGGAGAATTTACAAGAAATAGATTCATTGTAAAACATAATACATTTTCTGTATTATGTTATCCTACGGTTCTAAAGAACTTTTTTCTTTGCATTTCAGACCCCCAAACGAAAAGCGGAAATTGCTAGACACATGTAGGTTTTGTACAAATAAACAAGTCAGCTTGTTACCAATATGTAGAAATTGTGTGTTCTCCGTTCTGGTTTCTAGACCACTGTGTGCGTTTAATCAGCTCCAGCTCCGCTCTGCACCTGCACTAGGCTCCAGCCGCTCCGCTCATTTATTAACTCCCTCATGGCGTTGTCTGCCATATAAACCTCTAGAGTTACTGAAAAGCAAATCGGATCAATACCTTTCAAAGCGGCGCTGAGTTTGTCAGTTTGATTCTGTTGCTGTATGAATTATACAAACAGCAATAATGAGAAGCAACATGTTTGTAATCGGGACTCGTTGGTCAGAGCTTCAATGTCTTGCAAATGCAAATTCTACTCTTGCGAGGTCAGTTCACTGGTACTTGTCGGAATGAATGTTTTAGCCATAAATAATTTATATATTAATATTCTTGCATTAATGAGGATTATGATTGTCAGTCAAAATAGACAATGTTGCTTTTCTTTTTAACAACTACACTACTTTATAACATGACATGATTTTAATAATTCATGGCAAAATAGTTCATATCAGACATCAATGTATTAATTTATTTATTTCAGGTAAAAATTGGGAACTACGGTTAAAGTCATAAGATATTGAATTTCTTGTTTCATTTAATGTGTATGTAATCCGCCGGATAAATGCATACCATTCCCTTATTCCCACATTACTTCTCTCTACCATGAAACATCCAATATTTTTACAGACTTCCATAGATGCCCATTACTGATACCACAGAGTATGCTGATGATTTAATATAGAAAAAAGCACAAAAGAAATCTTAGTATTGATATTCATTTTTATCTATAATTCTGCCAGGGAGAAACCCATGACATTGTTTATCCTGGGGTCTCCTGGTTCATGAATAAGATACTAGAACTGATGAAATACTGGCACACCAGTGTTTTATAGTTTTTAATTTTTAAGTATAAAATGTATTCCATACACTACGTAAGAATTATTTTATTTGTGATTTATGCTGAAATTTCACATGTGTATATGAGTCAAGACGGAAACTTCTGGGTATTTATTAGTGGTCTTGCTCATGGCCAGACTTTTTAGTATACATAATTTAGCAGCTTCTTCTGCACGTTGAGGGCTAAGTAGCATGTCATATGACTTTCAATTTACAGCTAAGAAGGTGATTTTGGTTGGTCAAAGTCCACACTGAAAGCCTAGTTTAGACTTAGTAAGGTTAAACCCCTTAGGGATCTGTATCTAGCTGCAGAATCCGTGATAAATATATTTGTGAGGGCTCTAATAATGTTAACTGCAGTAACTACAGACTATTAGACTGAGAGCAATGGAAGTGCATAATTTTCTCTGGCATAGTACAATAAATAAGTAGACTATATTTTTGTGATGATAACGGAGTATGAAGATAATCTTGTTTCCCTTAGTCCTATGGGGTATTTTTTGCCCCTGTGTGCTGGTAGGACAGGTGGATTTTTAATTAGCCAATCAATTATATGGCTTACCCTATAAGAGGGCACAAGAGCCTCCCCCCTGCATGTACATACAAGAGTAATACAAATATACAAAAAATAATATGACAATAAATATCAAACTTCCTTGGGCGGGAAGTCTTGTGCCGCTGTTAGGACTAAGGGGAACAAGAACAAGAATATCTTCATAATCCTTCGTTCCCTATGTCCTACCAGCAGCACAATATGGGGAATTAATGAGTAATCACCTAGGCCCCCACTACAAACTGAACTCAATACCATGCGACCGGAAGCGGTAGCTTCCAAGGTATGAGTGTTAAGGCGATAGTGGGATACAAAAGTTGATTCTGAGGACCAAGATGCAGCAGCACAAATCTGATCCAGAGATAAAGCTCTAGTCTCTGTCCCGGAGGTGGAAACAGACCTTGTTGAATGTGCCCTCAAGAGGGCCAGAGGAGATAAATCTTGGGTTGAATAAGAGACTTTGATTGTCTCCCTGACCCAGCATGAAATTGAGGCTTTAGAAGCCCCTTTTGTTTCCCCATATAGTTGATAAGGAGGTTCTCGGACTTCCTGAAGGGGCGTGTATGCTGAAGGTAAATCTTCAGGCATCTCACGAGGTCCAGCGTATGAAAATTCTCATCAGCCAAAGAAGGAGATGGAAAAAATACCTGGAACCTGACATGGACCCGGTCAAGAAAGAAGGAGGTAAAGGCTCCTCCGAAGAAAGAGATTGCAGCTCACCCACCCTTTTGGCCGATGTTATAGCCAAAAAGAAAGCTGTTTTGTAGGTCAAGAACTTTAGTTCGACCTCACCCAGAGGCTCAAAGGGACTTGAAAATAATGCAGAGAGGACCATACTGAGGTCCCACTGGTGGACAAGAGTAGTAACTACTGGTCTCAGCCTAATTGCCCCTTTAATAATGGTGCTCTCTAAAGGATCTTGAGACAAACACCTCTCCAGATAAGCGGACAGAGCGGCTACATGTACCTTTTGGGTGGCAGCAGCAAGCCCTCTGTCTAGCACGTCCTGAAGAAAATCCAGGATCGCCCTTACTGTGGGATCAGAGGAGTCCACTTCATGTTCAAGGCACCAGGCACTGAAGATTTTACCAATTCTCCGGTAGTTGTTAGTTGACACTGCTCTGGCCCTTGCAAGGGTCTTCAGGACGGCTAGAGACAGTCCTCTATTCCTTAATAGGGACTGGTCAACCTCCAAGCTGTCAGGTTGAATCTCCTCAGATCCTGGCTTCTCAGCTCTCCTTGGGTTACCAGATCTGGAAGAGGGGGAAGCCTCCAATATATGCCTTGACTCAAGTTCATGAGCTGGGCAAACCAAGCCCTTTTTGGCCAGAATGGGATTATGGAAATTCCCAAGCCATGGTCCTGTCTTATTTTAATCAAAACCTTTGGTATGATGGAAACCGGAAGGGAGATGTAAAACAGCCTGAACCTCCAAGGGATGGACAGGGCATCTACTTCCAAGGGATTGTCCTCCTGGTACAGTGAGCAGAAGGTTCCCACCTTGGCGTTGAGTCAGGTTGCCATAAGACCGACCTCTGGGAGACCCCATCTCTGGACGATCTGTTGAAACACCTGGTTTGAGAGACCATTTTCCTGATTCGGTGATACCCTGACTCAACCGATCCTCTACTATGTTCAGGGAGCCCTTGATGTGAACAGCGGATAGCTGTGTCAGATTCTTTTCTGCCCGGGAAAATTCTGATTCGCCTCTCTGAGCAGGGCTGGAGATCTGGTGTCACCTTGTTTGTTTAGATAGATCAATATGGTCATGTTGTCTGAACGAACCTTGACAGCTTTGCCCAAGAGGTCTGGAGAAAAGTGATGAAGTGTCACAAAGACTGCTCTGAGCTCTTTGGGATTGGAAGTTCCCAACTCCAGTCTCCTCCAACGACCTTTCACAGTCTTGTCTTCCAGATGGGCTCCCCATCCCAGATTGGATGCATCTGTAGTCAACAGGGTCCATACTGTCGGGACCAAGGACCTTCCATCTTTTAGGTGTATCCACTATCTGAGGGAAAAACGGGTACTGGGAGAAAGGCAGATCTTCTTGTGCAGTCCCCGTGGAGATCCGTTCCAGGATCTTAACACTTCCATCTGGAGGGGACGCAAATGCTATAAAGCCCCAGGGACCGCCCTGGCCGAGGATGATATCAGGCCGAGGACTCTCATGGAGGTGCGGATGGTAACTTCCCAGGTCTGAAAGAGGAAGTGGGTGGCAGCCTCTATTCTCAACCTTCTTGGGCTGGAGAGGAAGATCTGCATCGTTTCTGAATCCACTATGAATCCCAGGAATTTCTTCCGGGTGGATGGCACAATTTCCGATTTCTCCCAATTAGGTTTGAGCGATTGGGATTGGAAAATATTGGATTCTGATCGGTGATCAAGTAAATTGGAATTCCGATCCCAATCTTTTTAGGCGGGATCGAGGTCGGAGGTTATTTCCCACAATGCTTTGCTATTGGCCAAGCATTGTAGGAAAAGCTAACAATGTTAGCTACTAGAGATGAGAAAGTACTATTTGAAACTGCCATTTCGAATAGCACGCTCCCATAGGAATGAATGGATGCAGCCAGCACACAGCCTGTGCCAGCGTCTGGCCACTTAACCCCCTACGCGCCGGCTGCATCCACATGACCTTTAGTTTCAGTGAAGGGAAATCTTTTTCAGTTGTAGTTTTTTATTAAAGATTCTGTTTGGGGTGTCCCCAAATGGAATACTGAACACAGATGTGAATCAGGCCTTAGGCTCAATCGATTATTTGGTGTAGGGTTAATATTGCTTCTTGGTAGTTCTTCCACTTCAATTGTAGGTTTGTTTTAGGTTTATAGAAGGTCTTGGTACAGCCTGATTCAAAGATGTAAGGTTTTACCCAATCCAGAGATCATCAGACATGCAGACATCATAGCTTGGAAAGCTCTACAAATTAAGCAAGGGTTGACATCAGAGGATCAGTATATACTATGCCAGCCAACTCATTTGACTCTAGATATGTGATTGGTTTCCTATCCTCTCATAATTGCCAGCATAACTTGGGGTTTCAGCACACATGACATTAGGTTTCCCCAAGCTTGAGTAAGTGATTTTTTTGCATTCTTATTAAAATCATTTAGATCAATGGTGTTTGGCATTCTTGTTCTCACTATTCTTAGAATACAATAGAAACACTTGATTTCTGAGAACAGGGCTATGTCATTAGTCTGCTGTTCTAACACAGAATAGAAATGACCTCTTCTGTATAATTAGGCTTGCATGTAGTTGTCATACACACTCCTTCACATTACATAATGCTAGTGTCTCTGTAAAAGGTTAACATATGTACGCATATTACTGTGAAGCAGTCATAGATATAGAGATGTATGTATCCTGAACTTAACTCTTCAGTAGTTTGGTTTCCATATTCCAATTTTCATTAAAACCATTTTGATATAATATAACAACATAGTAGCAAAACCACTGACAGATTACAATTCCAAACACAGCCACTGCATAGACTGCACATAGGCACATATAAGATAGACAGCACAACACTTTGTTATATAGTTTCACAAGAAGCTTCTCATCTCTTGACATATATATCTGGACCTGTACATCCAAAAGGAAAGGTAATGAGGTCTATAATAGACTCAATATCAATCCTACGGTTAACACAGCAAAGTATCCACAAGCCTGTGAATTATTTTGAAGGGCAAGGTCAACCCTTTAACAAAAAGAAAAATGATCAGTTATTCAGATTTTATAAGAATACAGATGGAGAAACACCAAGCAACAATATGGTGTAATATTTAAGACAATGGGGCAAAGAAACTGTTGTCATGAATGGCCTCTTATGTCAAGGTGTTGTGATATGTCACAACACCATAACAGAATATAATACCCCAAGAGGTTGTGGCAGCAGCTTGCCCTTGACATTAACCATGGTTTGCGTTATAAATAATGCTAGAAACCTTCAGAGTACAGGACCAATCAGGTGAAGAGGATTACGGGTAAAGTGCTCACAAATCCGACTAGAGTCTTTTTAAAGAATTCTTCAATCTCTTTAGTGATCGCTTAGGCTACCAGCTAGTTTGAAATTGCACTTGAGAAAGGGATCAGCCCGAAATGCGTAGTGCTAATAAAGTGATTTTTGAACTTTAGCATAAACTCAGCAAGTTAACATAAAGCCTTTGCTACACTTTGAAATGTGAACTGCTGCAACGGCACAAGAGACAAACTGCAGATATGACTTGGGCTTCTTGAGTATGAACAGTAGATGAAGTATCAGAGCCCACCCCTTAGCTATAGCATGCCATTATATGCAATGACTGTATAGGATCTGCATACTTACAGAAGTGAAGAATAATACAGCTACATCTATCATTGTGCACTTATCATAAAACAATATAACTCCATCACGTCTTAGCATTGCAGTCATTTCATTATGCTAGTCTCTCGTTTGGCGAAATCTTCAGATCTCTTTAGTTCTCATCTGTGACTTCACCCATTGACCCCCTATAGCTAGGTCTCACTCACTGTTCACCGCAGTTTAGTATGCCTCTTTATTCTCACTAGGTTTATTGCATTCAACGTGATTTAATGGCAAGGTCTGTAGGTTTTGAAATTGTCCCCTAAATATGTTAATCCCTATAGTGTGTTTTAGTGTAGCTACTGAGTAAATGTATTTCATTAGCATGTAGATGAACACTGTAAATATATATATATATATATATATATATATATATATATATATATATATATATAGTCATATATATTTACTATAGAAAAATGTTAGAACATCCTAATATGACAAGAAAGAATGAAAGATGACTAGACTTTTCTCTGTAAAAAATGAAAAAAAAGAAAGTTTGGCTGAAATGTGATAAGTGTTGCCATTTACCCTCATTTGCCATTCCATTTCAACCATAGTGAGCAGCCACCAAATAGAGGAAGTGTGCGTTACTTATATACCACTTTGCTTCATTTGTCGTATCTTCTTTCTCATCATCCATCACTCCACTAACCAATTCTGGCTGCCAGGCTATGATGACCTTTGCGCTCATTTTGTGAATGCTATTACATGGGTGCTTGGTATCATTGTCACTTTTCCTTCTAGTACAGTTTACATGAGAGATGCTTCAATTTCCTTTTCCTTTTGTCTGAAGTTGACTGCTGTGTTGCATGGTCCTTGTCGCTCTAAAACAGATTTTATAAATGCCCATGAATAATTTTATCTTCCAGCAAATGGTGGTTACATCTCTGTGCACAAATTTAAGGAGATTTATTTTCTGACACTGTAGAATCAGGACAGAACCAAATGGCTGTAGTTAAGACGAATAGGGAGATTTTGTCATTTTATTTGCAAACAGATCAACACAGCACCGCTATCTACATGAACTGTACGTTCAAGTAAAATGCAGGAAGATATATTTATAGTCTGACTGATCAGAAAGAGTATAGCACTTTGAGAAAGTATATTTCAGACCGACATAGACTTAGAGGCAACTGGTGCCAGCAATCCAGTAAAACACAAGGAGATTTACTATGCTTGCAGACAGATCAGTATCAGCCTAACACTGCAAGCAATAGTTCAGCTCTGTAGCTATTATTCAGGGGACATGTATTCACAATCCAGCTGATGAAATAGGATTGCTTGGAGTCAAAAGTTTAGTAAAACAGAGTGATGTATTCATAGGTACTCAGGTCACTGCATTTTGTTAAGACAGATGGGGTAAATCCAAGAAAATGTATTTCCCAGCAGTTCAATAAGCATCTTTGTATGCTGGAAGTCATTCCTAAGAGGAAAATAGGTTCAGTAGGAATACTACTGACATTGAAAAAATGCAATTGAGCTCCACACATAAATATTTATCAGATGGAAGATTTCCGTGTAGGGGACAAATCACTCTTTACTCCCCTGTATAATATAGGTGATAGATAGATAGATAGATAGATAGATAGATAGATAGATAGATAGATAGATCTATTTGTCTTGGTCCCCACATTGCGAAAACACAGCAATTTGACAAACACACTGTCATTTTACAGTACCTGCAAAATGAATGGGATCCAAACATTGCAGAAAAATATTCACAGTGGAAGTGCTGTAAATTCAAAAAACTTAGTTTTTTTATGTATAGCACTGCATGTGAATTATACCTACGGAAACACTGGTGTTTTCCATATAGTTATAATAGGAACAGAAAGCCTGTTTTTCTGTGAAAAACAGTGTGGAACAAAATGTCATGCATTTCTGCTTTTTGGCTTTTCTGGTCCAGTAATGAGCCAAGGACTCACACCTGGAGTTCAGGCCTACTCCAGATCTGCCCTGGACCACACATATGTCAGAAACCTGGGACTAATATACACTGCCTGGCCAAAAAAAGTCGCTAGTGTTAATATTTAGTTGGGCCACCATGAGCACGAATAACAGCATGCATCCGTCTCGGCATGGAGTCTATAATGTTCTGTAGTGTAGACTCAGGGATTTTGATCAAATTCTCGAGTATCAGGGAGCCCAGGTTACGCAGATTCATTGGGGGTGGTGAGTGACAGCGCAGGTTCCTTTCCAGCACATTCCAGTGTTTCGTGTGCTTCTCGTCGCACCCGGACACGACCATCACTCTGGAACAATGTGAAACGTGATTCATCTGACCACATGACTATAAAAACATATATGTAAATCATACGTTTGCATGCACAGGGGGCGGTCGTGCACAATCCGACGTCATCTTCGATCCCACCTTCCTCTTCTTTCTTCTTCCAGCGACGTCCTCCCATCCTGGCTCTTCTCTGCCTTCATCTTCTGTTCTTCCGGTGGGTTGCATTTGAATCCCGCGCATGCGCCGGCGCCATTTTTGTTGTAGTTCTAAGTATCCCTTAGAACTACGCGAGCATGCACAGTGCGCTCGCGAACGCCTTCACTCTGGAAGAACAGAACAGACCAAGTTATACTAAAAAGATGAGAGATTAGGATTTGTTTTGTTTTAGTACAATATTTAATATGTAACTACATCAGCATTTATGATCATTTCCATTATTATATTCTAGCTGCTCATCTAAGATTGACTCTTAAAGCTGTTCTATTTACCACTGCAGGTATTTAATGATAATGTTTTTCTAATCATTATTACTATACTAATGGCACATGCAGCATTTAGACCTATTATAACATTCTAGAAATAAATACAGTCCCAGTAAAATGAGACTCATCTGCTTATATAATAAGTACACTGATGTGCAGCACATTTATAGAAATGGAACATAAGAGATGTGTCTAAAGGAAATGTATCAATAAAAATACATATTATTTAAATCATATTTTAGGTAGAACACATTTTTATAAAGTTGTTGCTGATGTTTTTGTTTTCTTTTTTCCATGTCCATGTCTGTACACAAAAATTAAATTGTGTAGTTTTCACTTTCCGCACTCATGCATTTACAACAAGGAAATTTCCTGTTTTAGGCTTGGTTTCGGGTTTCCATTCAGGGAGTCCACTTGGGAACCCCCGAATGGAAACCTATATGCATTAAAAAACGGTTACTTAAAGGAAACGCATATACCCCACGGACTATAATGGAGTCCGAGTAGATTCCATTTGGTTTCTGCACGGAACGTGTGGAGGGAAATGTGCTGCTTGCAGGACTTTTCTTTCCCCATGTTTCGTGTGGAAACCACATGGGCCCCATTATAGTTTATGGGTCCATAGGTTTCCCAAGTAACTGTTCTTTAATGCATATAGGTTTCTGTTCTGGGCTACCCAAGTGGATTCCTTGAACGCAGATGTGAATCGGGCCTTATGCTAAGGCCTAAAAAACGATGTGGAAAAGACTGCGGCGGAAAAGTATTGCATTTTTTTCCGCAGTGTTTTTCACAGAAAGCCCCCAGAGTTTTTCATCTGTGGACTTTCTGCCTTTATTATACCTATATGGAAAACACCAGTGTCTTAGGCAATTCAGGTAGTATAGTTTTCACCACTGCTGAGCAAGGGTCAATGTGTTATCAGAATCACCTTTTTATCAGACAGAGAGGGATTACACTGATGACACCTTCAGCCGGAATGTAATTTTTTTTCAATATACACAGCAAAAAAGTGATGTATTTTTGAGTTCTCCCTAATTTTGTCCCAATATTGGCAGTACACATAACTTTGTATTACTAGTAAGAGGTTATGCTGTGCAATGATTGACAGACTGCTCCCTCTGCCCTCTCTCCCTTCCTCGCAGTGCTCACAGCTGTTAGAAAATAGGGTCAGCTCCTATTTCTGTTCTATAATACGCAGCCCCGCTTTATGCAACCTATAGAGTTTATCATTCCCAGCTTTAAACAACACCTCTTTAGGACATATCTGTCTCACAGAACAGATAAAAATAGAGAGTATATCCAGAAAATGTAAGATAATAAAAGTAAAAAAAAAAAGTGTTATAAATAGTAAAAAAGAGAAAATCTGAAAATGATTAAAATAAATAAAAATAAATGGTGTCTTATGTCAAAGAAATGCTTCTTTTATTTAGTGCTATATACCCTGCAGAAACAAAGCAATTTTGCTAAGGACAATTTATAGGTGTTGCCCCAATGGCAGTAAATCAACCATTCTCAGAATGAAGCCTAGTCCAGTTTATCTAGCCTTTGGCATAAGCTAAAATCTTAGAGAGAAGATTCTTGTGGCCAGCGCATTAAAGTGATAGTAATCTGGTTTTATTTATAGTGTTGGGTTTGCCATCATGTAGGCTGCAGTCACACTGTGCTTGGTTTCTTAATAAGACTTGTATGCTGCAATAAGTAGAACATGCTACTATGCATTTCAACTGGTTTACTGCCATGGTAACAATGTTCTGCTCAGCTGGATATCATAGTAAAATACAGTATGCTATGTATTCTTCATACACTCTTTTGGACATTATAGAGGAATTTTCCATTCACAGTATTGAGTTCTATGTAAATAGAGTACTTGTATGCATACTCAGCCAGTGGTGGTTGAGAAGGTGCCCCAATACTCCATTCACATAGAGCACTCGGGAGCACCTGTAGGCACCTATATTCTTGACTGCTGGATGGACATCAGTTGAGGCTTCAGTGATCACTTTTACTCTTCATCAAAAAGGACCATTCAAAGGCATCTACTAGAGATGTGGGAACATTTTGAGTGTATTTCTCAATTACTCGTGATGCTCCTCCATCTGTTCCATTTTGAACTGAACGTGTTTGGTCCAAACCAGAAGTGTAATCATTATACTCAGGGGTCTCTTCATATTCCAGAGTATAATAAGTGAAAGGCCGGGAGAGGTGAACATAAACACTGATACTCCCCTTCTCTCACCTCGCCAATGCTCCCTCCTGGCATCTGGCACTCTATCAGGGTCCTCTTCAGTTGTCTTTTGTTCTTTAGACAACAGGCTTGGGGGGTAGTTTAGGACTATAATTGGATCTCATGTGGCACACCCCAACATATGACACTTTAATCCAAACTCCATGATTTCCATGATGGAAAGTGAGTGTCAGTGTTTATTATGCTTTGCACCTCCCAGTAGCTCTGCTTATCATACTTTGGGGTCTGATGATGACCCAGAGCATTATAATGATTTGTAAGTGGAGAATCTCAAAAGTTTTGGGCTCTGTTGAACACAGTGTTGGGCAAATCCGTAATAAATCCAGCTTGTTGCAAATCGGTTTAGTCATCTCTACTGCTTACCACTCTGTAGTGTATGTCATTGTAATCCATGTTCCATTGCTTCAGTGCAGAGAGTGTCGGCCAATTCAATATATATATATAATCCAAAAAAATTAATTTATCCAGAACATGGAAAGATTGGTAAACCATTGGTAAACATCATGAAGCAGGCCCTTCAAGGACCACGCAGATCCAAAATATGTAGGCATGGATTATTATGGCTGTATTGCCCACTTCATGATGATTTCATGGATTATCAGTAAAGAGGACATTTTTATTCCAAGTGCTGGATTGAACAAATTTTTGGGGATTGTATTCCCTATTATATGGATAGGATATGCATGTAATTAGTGGGAACGCCCATCTAAGTTTGATAGTAACAAAGTAAAACTTTTACAGGTATAAAGACATAAAAATTAAGAAAAACTTTTACTTGTCCTGCATTTTACTTTTGATTTCTGCAAATTCAAGGGTATTTGCAAAATCAGGACCTTGTCCCTTTAAGTTTTGGAACAACTTAGCATACTTGTTGACATTAAGTTTAATTTCTGGCTTATATACTCCTTACTTGTTATATGAACCCCAATGTCAGCATTTCCAGGCACGATGGAAGTAATAGACCTTTTACAGCTTGTGCCATAGTAACCTAATCAGCACTAAATTCATCATATCCTAATTCAATGTGTAATTAAACTAATATTATTAGCATGGTACATTTACTTTAATTGCATGTTTTTGTTATTTAATGTCCCACTATTCTTCTCTCTTGACAGCTACAAGACTTAGAATGCAGGACTGTGTCCAATTGTTTATATATTCTATCAAACTGCTAAATCTGTTATGCTACTGTAGTTTGTTGCTGAGTTAGCTGTTTGTAAATGAAACATTATTTGGAAGAGTGCCTCTAAGCCTTCTGAAAGATAGATGAATCTAAGATTTGAAGCTTAAATGTCAGAACACTATATTTTATTTGTATAATCATTGCCTTCCTCCAGGGTAGAATTTTAAAACTGAGTTAAAAGTTAAGGGGTTTGGTCACTATCCCTGTATACAAAGTGGGTGCACTGTATATACAGTAGCTAAACACTCCATATTCAATATGTGTTATATGAGAAACCTTACAATGAGCTAGTAACAATGTACCAAAGTATAAATATTTCTTGGAAATCCTTACTCCATTAATATTTCATGACTTACTTTCATCACAACTTTTCAAAAATGCATATTTATATTTGTATTCCGGTAATGCGCTAGATACCAGTAAATGAAAAAAAAAAAACCATTATGTTTTAACTCATTCTTAATGTCTGATTTTCATTGTGAAAGCATCAATATAATACATTGTTTTCATTATTTACAGATCTGTCAGTAATGCTTTATCTACAGTTGTGTTAAATTATAAGCAAAGAATGGACAACCAATTTTAATGCTAAACCTATAGCCCACCGGATGGAATTTAGACTGCTTTGCAAAAATCACTTATTGTCAAAAAGGACCTCCCAGTGATCACATAATCCCTCACCAAAGACCCTAAGTGATCAGTTGTTAAATAACTGATTTATTGCATTGATGTGCTACTACGTAAATAAGTTGTTATATTAATAAGTAATAGACTGTCCATGCTTTCACTGAATTGTGAAAACATTTCATTAACGTCTAAAACCAACTTTATTGTATTCTTTTAAAAACTGACTTCCCTGATAAATATATAATTAATAATCAAAAGTTAAAATAAGGGAACAGTGGACCCTTAATGGCAGTCTCCAACTATACTGATTTTATCAACACTGGGGTGCAATGATGGCCTTATTATCTTTACTCTAGCCACTGTGCACACTCCATAGTGGATGTTCAGAAAAAAAATATTAATATCAACTGCGGGGATAACTGTAATGTCTCTGCCTGTTCAGGTCTCTGTACCACCCTCTGCTTGCACACTGTGGCACAGGAGGCATGTTCAGTTTGATTCTTTGATTAGAGGTTTTTGTTGCTCTGTGTGAACACTGCTCTATTACCTCTCCTCTGTAATTTCCACCACACCCATCTCCTGCACCTTGTTTCCCTCTGTTCATCAAATACGCAATCTTAGCCTTACCTGTGTGATTGACAAACTGTCTACCAATCAAGTCTGGGGCAGGTCCTGGGCTTCCTATATACAGGTCATCAGCCCACAAAGGTCAGCTGGCTAATTTGACTCTGTCCTGTGACTTTATCCTCACTAGTTTTTTACTTGCTCTTACTATTGTATTAAAGACCACTGACATTTGGCTTTCCTAGTGACTAGTCTTTTGGATTACAATTTTGTACTGCTTTGTCTCTCTGACCTTCACTCTTCGTGCTGACTTTGCTTCTGTGTTGTTTTGTTCTGTGTGACACTTATTTCAGAGTAGGGATCACTGCCCAGTTTCTCCTGTCATTAGGACAGTTGCAACAATTAGCCAGGGGCAGGGTCTGGGGCTGGGTCGAGTTTAGGGCTCACTGTCTGGCTTTCCCTTCTTCCATTATTCCAGAAGCAGTGCTAGGAATTTGCACAACTAACAATTCCTTTACAATATCTCTATTTGTTATACTCACTCCTCCACATTTGAATTCAGATTAAAGACCAATTCAGGCCTCCACAATCTTCATAGGGGGATCCATTGGTTTTCAATCCTCCCTATATTAAATTGGCAGGAGGTTTACAGAATCTCTCAGATTAAAGATCAATTGTCTAATCTTCTGTTCTCTCTTTAATAAACCTACGCGTTTTCGCTATGTTCATATTCAGGGGTCTTATTGGGATAGTAACTTTTCATATATTTATAAGTTTCATTCTATTGCCCCGTTCAGGCATTAGGTTTGTATCTATATGTTCTCTTATCCAGTTTCCAAACTTTGTATACCTTCATAATACAAACATAAGAAGCTCCACTAATATACATGTTGCTGCTAATTCAATGTTTTGGAATATGTTCATGGATATTGTGTCAATCTTTCAGCTGTGATAAAGTGCTGGCATGTGTCCATGTGACCAAGAGTCTTCTTTCCCTCGATATGTGTTGCTGTGACTTCAAAACTTGTGACAACTTGGAGACTGGCACTGTGACACTGCAGCAGAAATAAGTCAGCCCACTTCTTCCACTGCACTGTATTGACATGTTTGCTCTCGAAGAAGAGGGGCTAGAAGGATATGACAACAATTAAACTCAGTGAAACCCTGAAGTGTAGATATATAGAGATGAGTGAGTAGTACTCGATTGAGTAGGTATTCGATCGAATACTACGGTATTCAAAATACTCGTACTCGATCGAGTACTACTAGCTGTTCGAAGTTAAGATTCGATGCAGAACCAGCATTGATTGGCAGAATGCTATACATTGCCAATCAACGCTGGTTCTTCTCTTACCTTTCTCCCTGCGCAGCATCCCGCATCCTCTTCCGGCTCTGAATTCACTCTGCCAGGCATCGGGCCTGGGCAGAGACGACTGCGCATGTCCGTTTGTAGTGTGGGCATGCGCAGTTGGCTCTTCCCAGGCCCGATGCCTAGCAGAGTGAATTCAAGGCCGGAAGAGGACGCGGGGATGCTTCGCAGGGAGAAGATTCCAGCCTGACCCTCACTCATGGACTTGGTAAGTAAAATTTGATCGAATGTTGCGTACCCCTGAAACGAGCATTTCCCCCATAGACTATAATGGGGTTCGAAACCCGTTCGAACAGTCGAACAGTGTGTGGCTGTTCGAATCGGATTTCGAACCCCAAACATTTTAGTGTTCGCTCATCTCTATAGATATAGTGTCACATAAACTAAATCATGTTCTTTTTTCCCCAGTGAGAATACATGTAGAGTATCTCTAAATGTAAATACAAATAGTTGTGTGATTTTTTTTGCTGTGGTCTCAAATAGCCCCTTTTATGTTTCTTTTTTTGTTGTTTAGTCCTACTTATTAAAATTATACAAAAGCCTTTTTAAATAACATGAAATTTTTTGTTCAAAGCCTGTGTAATTATCATTAAAAGCGTTTTCTTCTTTATGTAAATGAGGCTTAATCGCTGTATAGTAACATTTGTCTATTTTTTCTAATATACTTTGTGTTTCAATTCTTCCCCAACAAATCTCTGAGCTAAACAGCCTAGACTCAAGGCTGATACATTTTACATTGTAGCAAGCTCTCAGGACAGAAAAGATCTGTGCTGCAGATGTATACATCTCATGGGTTATTATTCTATAGACTATTATTCTTTCAAACTGAGAGGATAACTAGGACTGCACCTTTTAGTTTCTGAATGTGAACATGAATGTTTATTGACAGCAATTGTATTGCGAATAGTGACCAGCTAAGGCTAGGTTCACACCTCTGTGCAGGACTTTACCCCAGGTTCTGACAAAAAACAATAGAGAGAAGAGTTTCCTATGGAGACTCTGATGCAGATGTGAACTTATCCTAATAGGCAGAGAAGATTAAAAGATTTTCTATAAAAATAAGTCCCTTTAAAGAGATCTGACAGCTTAATATGCAGCACATTCATCTACAGGTTCAACTGTACAAAAATATTTTGCCGTTTCCCTACTAGCAGAGCTGAAAAAATACAACATCTCCCATAGTCTGGATGGGGATTGTCAGGCCGATGTGCAAATACAATACATACAGAGCAGCTTGGTAACCACTGTCCCGGGGGATGAGAAAAGTGAAGTTGGCACTTTGCTCAGGAATACAGCTGGACTTTAGGTATGAGACCAGTCTACTCTTTCAGAACTGCTAGTAGCAAAAAGACAAAAATCATTTTTGTTGTGTTGTTTTGACTAATAGATCCATGGACATCTTACATAGGGCAGCATATTAAGATGACAGATCCACTTTAACAAAAAGCACTATGTCTATGATTTAAGAAAATGTACAGCAATTCACATGAATGACAGCTCTAATTGTTGGAATCACTTTCCAAATGCAAAGTCTATTTCAGTGACTTCAAGTATCTTTTAATATCCTTTATGCAGCTTTAGCATTGATATTGAAAGATGAAGCAAACAGTACTTTTACCTTTACTAGCTTGAAAGTTAGAAAAAACAGCTTTTTGTTTTACAGAACCAGTGTCCCTGTAGGCTAAGGTTGGTACTGCATTTCATTCAATTCAAAGGAATATGCACATATAACTTCTTTAATGTTGTGCCAGGCAGAATCAAAAAACGGATAAGACAATATTTTTTTATTTGAGGATATGGTTATGGCTATTGTTTTCTTATAGATAGGCAATCTTAAAAAAAATGTTTTTAATGTCTGTTGCTCTTGTCCATTACAGATGGAGAGTAATGGACATTAAAAGACAGATGCAAAAGGAGTCCCCTCTTGGGTGTCTATTTGCAGAAACCAACATGTAAAGAACATGCAGGAAGTTTTCTTATTGTTAGCGTGCAATACTTTTTCTTCCATTACAAAAGTAAGCCAACATGACAGAATAAAGTGCCTGTCATGTTTTGTTACATTATAGCCAAGGGGAACAGATGTCAGGAAATTTGAAACTTGTTTATGCCAAAAGGTGCGGAAGTAACGGAAGGTGTGGAGAAAAATTCAACTGCAAGGGTTTCAGTGTTTTTATAGTCTCTGTAGAAGAGACTACTGAGATGAACAGGATATTTTACTCCATTACTACCACTACAATCAGAGAAGACATCAATGGATGTTGGTGCATTGAAATGACTTCTAATTGTATCTATCCATTATTTGTTGACTGAATTACAGAAATATATGATGACACATATAGTTGATTCTCTGTATCTAGCCAGGCCATTATAGAGGTATAGTTCCATACAAAGAGCTGAACTGCTGTACTGGAGTCCTCCATTCTAGAGGTATGCAAATACACTATACATAGAACTAAGCTGTTCTATCTAAGGTACTAAGGAGGTATACAGCCATACTTTATGTTTAGCCTCTGTTTTGAAGCCTGCCATTATAGAGGCATACGTAGAGCTTTGCTGCTGTAATAAGTTGCCACTAAAGAGGTATATTACCTTAAATAGAGCTGAAGTGCTAGATGTAAGCTGCCATATAGAGGTATATTACTACTAGAGGTGAGCAAATTTTTCAAAAATTCAATTTCTCCGCTTTGTCGAAATTTCCCAAACAATTCAATTGGAATTAATTCACAGCGAATAGCAATAAAAAAAGAAAACAGCTGCAGAGAGCCTATATAGTGGTGTAGAGCAGTGTGCCTTGCAGTAACACGCATAGTGATTCTACTGCGGTAGTGAAAGAATACTGAGAGTCAGTATGACACGCACATGACAGGTGTCACTCTTAGAACCACTGCACACTTCACTTATTTGGCTACTTACGCGGCCAAAACTGATCAACTAACTCAAGTGTGAACTCAGTCTTACAGGTCGATGTTAGTGCCAGGTATAAAGAACCGTGCAGAGGCCCAAAATCCTACTGTAGTGTGTAAGAGCGCACTCCTTTTACAATGTCGTCTGCTGAGTCCGCATACATGTCTACAGAACTTGTTCTATTAAACACTTATAGAAATATAGCCCCCCTGACAGACTGGAGAGGGTGTCAGCAGTAAGTTTGTGTTGACGTCACAGATTATTTTGCTCTTCCTCTGATCTGTCAGAACAATAACCCCCCAAAAAACAGGAGTGGAACCAAAACTCAGATGGCACGTGAATGGAATATTTGCATGTCTATTGTATTTTGTACCTTTTGCCTTTGGATACTAAATCAGAAGTCAATTCTGATGGGACTATACAGGCCTTATAGCTGCTACATATACAGGATCAGTTGTGCGTCTCATTTTCCCTTCCCTCATTTTCAGAAGAAGGGTCAAATAAATAATGATGTCAACAAGGCCAAAATGGCAAAATAGTGGCTCAGTCATGGAGTGAGGAGGGTGAGAAAAGCATCAGAAGTGACATAGTCTTGAGGTAGCAGAAGTATAAAGAGATCACAGAGTGGCAAGGTGACATAATGCTCAGCTCTGCTCAGAGTTAGAGTTCAGTCACCTGCATACTGCAGCTCTGGTCCTATTATTTGAGTAGGAACAGAGTTATTTCTGCCTCTATCTATCTCTGTATGGCCAGATCAGCTGATCGGTGTGGGGTCTGGTTGTCAGAACTGATCAAATACAGATTACCTATCCTTTGGATAGGCCTTCACAAACCAAAATCCCCTTTAACGTTGAAACCATCTGTATATACAATTAATGTTGTAATGCGGTATGGTATATTATCATTAAAAGTTCAACATGATTATATGTCTTACTTTTCAATGTGTAACTGAATAGTTTGCAGGGCTTATTTAGCTTAATGGAAAGGGGTTAACCCTTGACTGAGGGCTTTTACCTTGCTTTTTGCTGCTCATGAAAGAACATGAGATTACACATATATGACGATCAAGTCAATTGCCACTATATTGAGGAAGCTGCAAAATTATGTATTGTAATATCTGCTCATGGGGAGGGTATCTAAAAATGTTCATAAACAACTATTTTCATAAACAAAAAATAAAATTCAGGAACATACATGTGTAAATTGTATTACTGCCACAGAGTGCAGAATATATGTATTTTACAAAGAGTGTATACACCTACGAATCCCACTTTTTTTAAAAAAATAAAACATAACTTTTAATAACGTTTTCTCTAAAATCTTTCTGTATATTTTAAACAAACACACACTGCCAAGAGGCAATAACAGTGACTCTTTGTTTCACATAGTCACACTGTTTTACTATTCAGCTTAATCAATGAAGCTCACAGACCCACTAACTTAGTTTAGGTAAAGGCAGGGTTAATTCCCCTCTGAGCTGCTTTAACCTTTCAGAGTTCTCTTTCACTCATCTGCCTCTCACTTCCTAAGTCCATGTGTCAATAGATTAGTTTACAGGCTAATCTCTAATGCAGCTGATTAGTTAAACTACAATGTATTGTTTTCTTTTCTTTTCTGACTGGGGGGAGAACAAGAGAAGAGTTTCAAGATCACTAATCTGGTCAGTCTTATCTGATCTAGGCTGTCGTTCCCAGATACAGCGGGTGCGACTATGCAAATCTCCTCCCCTAGATAAGATTGTCTCCTGTGCTAAGTAAACTGCTGCAGTTAGAGATGTCCATTAACATCTATAAGGCTTCCTCAACGCGTTTCCCCATCACATAGGTTCATCAGGAGGATCTACAATAAGTTTTTGATGTGGCTCATGATACAGCGGTACAAGATATGCGGTGAAAACCGCAGTTCCCGGGGCCTTGAAGGTAGACCCCGGTACGGATATGTGTCTTTCCCAATACCCTGTGTTCCTAATTTTATTTTACAAAGAGCAAAGGATTTGCTTGATCTAAAAACAAAGAATTGGCGTTATGGATTGAAATAGTGAAAGGGAAATAAGAAAATAGTCTTATCTGTGTTTATTGTCTATAGTGTGTTTATCTAGACCCTAAGCAGACCAATAGATCTATTAATAAGGTTCTTACTCTCTGCTGGCTCTGTCATAGTCTACACAGCAAAGCTGACACCTGAGTTCAAGAAAATAGGAATAATCAACCTTATGTGTCTTGGTCTATGTGAAAACTGGAATATTTCAGGATTCACCTGTCGTAAATAATCTGTCATTTTCTAATCATACATTGATAGTAAGCAACATTTAACAAAGTATGGAGATAGCAAAAAAATATTAAAACATATTTTTTTCTCTTTGGCAACTAGTGCAATAATCTTAGGCTTGTACAGCTAGTTTAAACACATATAGTAACCTAAGTAAAGCATCAATACATTTAGGACTTGACTTTGTAATACTGTAGTATATGTTTGGTGCTAAACGAACATTATAACATCATTTCTGTTCATCTCAGACATCTAACAGTTTCAACAATTTGACTATAATAGTCTTTTTTACCTTTAAATTAAGACAATAGAAAAAAAAATGTCTTTAAATGAGAGAAATCCAGGACATTCCTGTAATAGCTCCGCAGATCATATTAAAATCTTCTTTAGTCATGACTTGATAAACACAGGTTCTTCTGAGGGCATATGGAAAAGCAGCTTTTAACAAGTAAGATGTAGTTAATGAAGTGCCCATTCTAAACCATAATTGCCCATAGGAAAGAATGGCTTTGTAAAGTAATTGCTGTGTTATTTAATAACCTGTTAAAGGAATATGCTGACAATTATTTTCCTCTTTTTACCAATGAGTACCGCATTGTAAATAATATATGTCAGTTATAACTCTTTGCACACAGACATTAGCATAGAATGATTGTCTTTTTATTGTTTTACTGACAACTGCAACAAGATATCAAAGTATCATTGTTAATATAACTGACACACAAGAATTATCAGGATATGGAAGAGATGTGGAAATTTGCTCAGTTGAGGTTCACGGCAAATGGAAATCACGAGCTTATGATTGTCATTCTGATCGCCACAAATCTCAACCCTGGATGGTTGATTCTGCTATCTTTTCTCCAGGATATTATAAAGCAACTAATACTTCTATCAGTGCCCCTTTTCTTTTTACAATAATGAAAATAACCTCTATGTCATTCTCACTGTTAGAATTCTACCACTTGGCCCAAAACTGATTTTCATTTCTGAATTAACAAATTGAAGCCAAGCCAAGTTTTTTAATAATTTTCTCATTTCTGATATACTGTTGTTCTATTTAAAGGGGCTGTAAAGATTTAAACAAGTAAAGTTTATTTGAACACTAAATGTATTATGCATGCCCAACTTTAGCCTGAGAATTATAGTTAAAGGTAGAGACTTTGTTTTGTTGCTTTGATTTTTCAAGATAAAAAGTTCTCCAGGCGTTATAAATTGATTACTTATCCTAGTGTCTTCAGTACTAACCAAACACAGCGCCACACGTAAGCCTGCTTTATCCAAAATTAGCGTTAATTATCATATACAGTAAACGCCATAAAAAAATATATGGAATTGCGCAAATTAATGTATTTTGGTCACCACGTTTCCCCCAAAAATAGTGATCAAAAAGTCCTACACACCAAAAATTGGTAGCAATAAAAACTATACCTTTCCATCAAAATGAAGAGGCCTTGCATATCTTCATCAATTAAACATAAGTGAGCGTGAAACCATTTTTTTTAAATCAGACACAGAGTCGGACATGCAGGACTTTGTGTCCAGTTAAAAAAAAAAAAAACGGTTTTGCCGTGGACAGGTACAAAATGCTCAAGGGCACTCACTTTTCAAACCCATTCACTTTAACGGATTTGAAAACTGACTTCTCTGGTTCCGTCTCCTGTCCAGTTTTTCAGGGCAGAAGATGGAGACCCAACAGGATTGCCTAAAGCGTGCATGGGCGCAGGTGTGAACCCACCCTCATAGGCATCTGAAAATTGTTCATTTTCTTAAATGTATTTAGTAAATGTGGTAAAAAAATAATAAAATCAATATAAATATGGTATCACCATAATCGTTATGATCCGCCAGCCAAAGTTATCATATCATTTTTAATGCTGAATGCTATAGGAACAAAATGCCAAAATAAAGATAAAATTAAGGGGTGGGGGGTTCACACGGAACCTGAAAAGCATTACTAAAAGCTAATCAAAACATTCTGGTCACCAGATGAGAAGGTAATTCTAAAAGAACATAGGTTAGAAT